>NC_057817.1:2121212-2424242 GCF_910594005.1 Cervus elaphus | reverse complement strand
GGACACAAATAGATGGAGAAATGTACCATGTTCATGGATCAGAAGAATCAATATAGTAAAAATGAGTATACTACCCAAAGCAATCTATAGATTCAATGCAATCCCTATCAAGCTACCAACAGTATTTTTCAGAGAACTAGAACAAATAATTTCACAATTTGTATGGAAATACAAAAAACCTTGAATAGCCAAAGCAATTTTCAGAAAGAAGAATGGAACTAGAGGAATCAACCTGCTTGACTTCAGACTATACTACAAAGCTACAATCATCAAGACAGTATGATACTGGCACAAAGAAATATAGATCAATGGAACAAAATAGAAAACCCAGAGATAACTCCATGCACCTATGGACACCTTATCTTTGATAAAGGATGCAAGAATATACAATGGAGAAAAGACAATCTCTTCAATGAGTGGTGCTGGAAAAACTGGTCAACCGCTTGTAAAAGAATGAAACTAGAACACTTTCTAACACCATACACAAAAATAAGCTCAAAATGGATTAAAGACCTAAATGTAAGACCAGAAACTATAAAACTCCTAGAAGAGAACATAGGCAAAACACTCTCTGACATAAATCACAGCAAGATCCTCTATGACCCACCTCCCAGAGTAATGGAAATAAAAGCAAAAATAAACAAATGGGACCTAATGAAACTTAAAAGCTTTTGCACAATGAAGGAAACTATAGGCAAGGTGAAAAGCAGCCTTTAGAATGGGAGAAAATAATAGCAAATGAAGTAACTGACAAAGAATTAATTTCAAAAATATACAAACAACTCCTGCAGCTCAATTCCAGAAAAATAAATGACCCAATAAAAAAATGGGCCAAAGGACTAAACAGATATTTCTCCAAAGAAGACATACAGATGGCTAACAAACACATGAAAAGATGCTCAACATCACTCATTATCAGATAAATGCAAATCAAAACCACAATGAGGCACCATCTCACACCAGTCAGAATGGCTGCCATCGAAAAGTCTACAAAAAATAAATGTTGGAGAGGGTGCAGAGAAAGAGGAACCCTCTTACACTGTTGGTGGGAATGCAAACTAGTACAGTTTACATGTACAAACATGTAGAGATTCCTTTAAAAATTGGAAATAGAACTGCCAAACGACCCAGCAATCCCACTGCTGGGCATACACACTGAGGAAACCAGAATTGAAAGAGACACATGTACCCCAATGTTCATCGCAGCACTGTTTATAATAGCCAGGACATGGAAGCCACCTAGATGCCCATCAGCAGATGAATGGACAGCAAAGTGGTGGTACATATACAAAATGGAATATTACTCAGCCATTAAAAAGAATGCATATGAATCAGTTCTAATGAGGTGGATGAAACTGGAGCCTATTATACAGAGTGAAGTAAGTCAGAAAGAAAAACACCAATACAGTATGTTAATGCATATATATGGAATTTAGAAAGATGGTAATGATGACCCTATATGCAAGACAGCAAAAGAGACACAGATATAAAGAACAGTCTTTTGGACTCTGTGAGAGAAGGCGAGGGTGGGATGATTTGAAAGGGTAGCGTTGAAACGTGTATATTATCATATGTGAAGCGGATTACTGGTCCAGGTCCGATGCATGAGACAGGGTGCTCAGGGCTGGTGCACTGGGATGACCCTGGGGGATTGGATTGGGAGGGAGGTGGGAGAGATGTTCTGGATGGGGAACACATGTGCGCCCGTGGCGTGGCTGATTCATGTTGATGCATGGCAAAAATCACCAAAATACTGTAAAGTAATTAGCCTCCAATTAAAATAAATAAATTAATTAAAAAAATAGAAATAAAATATCATGACAGGGTGAATCTGCTGAGATGGGGTGGGGGAGGGTCCTTTGTATGCAGGGTCCTAACCTGCTATGCTTCCCCTTCACAGTGCTTTTAACAACTATGATATAAACTATTATACTAAAATAAGTAACCATTTATTCAACATTTCAAAGTTTATCTCTTTTCCATAAGCTCCTTGAATGTGAGGTTTGCCTGCCTGGTTTACTATTGCATCACCAGAGGAATGCTTTCCACATAGAAGGCATTCACAGGTACTTGTTGAATGAATACATGAATGGATTATTAATGATCCCATTTATTACTCAAACACTTGTAATATACTTTTGTGAATGCTCAGTTCAGTTCAGTTCAGTCGTTCAGCTGTGTCCGGCTCTTTGCGACCTCATGAATTGCAGCATGCCAGGCCTCCCCGTCCACCACCAGCTCCCGGAGTTCACTCAAACTCATGCCCATTGAATCGGTGATGCCATCCAGCCATCTCATCCTCTGTCATCCCCTTCTCCTGCCCCCAATCCCTCCCAGCATCAGGGTCTTTTCCAATGAGTCAACTCTTCGCACCAGGTGGCCAAATTATTGGAGTTTCAGCCTCAGGATCAGTCCTTCCAATGAACACCCAGGACTGAGCTCCTTTAGGATGGACTGGTTGGATCTCCTTGCAGTCCAAGGGACTCTCAAGAGTCTTCTCTAACACCACAGTTCAAAAGCATCAATTTTTCGGCACTCAGATTTCTTCACAGTCCAACTCTCACATCCATATATGACCACTGGAAAAACCATAGCCTTGACTAGACAGACCTTTGTTGGCAAAATAATGTCTCTGCTTTTTAATATGCTATCTAGGTTGGTCATAACTTCCCTTCCAAGGAGTAAGCAATCCCAAACCTATCTAAACTATGCTATAAAATTTGTTTCACTTCCCTAAGAAATATTTTCAGATTTTTCAAATTTGGGCCCTATCCATGGAATTGTGGACTTCAATTTTATCTGTCATGTCCATTGACTGGAAAGAATGTTGAAAATTACCACTGGGGAATTGTTGAAAGATTTTGATGAAAGGAATGGAACATGGTGAGATATATAGTTTAGAAAAGGAACTTTAGGGTCAGTGTGCAAATTAGATTGAGTGGGGAAAGACCTAAGGCTAATGAAAAATTATGAGAGACAAGTAGAGGAGCAGTAGTGAGGCATGGGAAATAGATTTATTTGAGAGGCATTTCAGAGGTAGAGGCTTCCCTGGTGGCTTAAATGGTAAAGAAGCCATCTGCAATGCAGGAGACCTGGGTTCAACATCTGGATTGGGAAGTTCACCTGGAGAAGGGAATAGCTATCCTCTCCAGTTCTTGCCTGGAGAATCCATGGACAGAGGATGGGCTACAGTCGATAGATTCACAAAGAGTCAGACACTGCTGAGTGACTAACACTTTTTTGAGTAGAATCTCTAGAGTTTGGTAATATCATTGGGGTGTGATAAGGCGAGGTGGGGGGCTCAGGGTACATAAGAGAATCTGATGAGATTTGGGATTAATCCTGTTTTTATTAACCTGTATTACTTGTGGTATGGTTAATTAAGGCATGCACATGTATGAATATCAGAATTTCTCCAGTTTTCACATTATTAAACTGAGACAGGATCCCAGTTTTCCTGACTCCTATTTTTTACCTGACTCTAATTGTATCTATTATGAAAGTCTTTTTTCCTCAAAACACTGGCCTCCTTGGCTGGCTCCTGACACCCAACTAAAAAGGCTCAGGAACCTCCTAGAAGGTTAGGTTCTGTCTCTCAGCTGCCAATCCCAATTTAGAGCCTATTGTGATTCCATTACCCTGTAGCAAATTTTCTTTTCGAATTATTGCTGTGTGGACTCCCACTGCTTACATTAATTCATATTTATTGGTCTTAGGATTTGTTTGTATTTACCTCTCATCTGGTAAACCATTTGGATATTCAATTATCTCCTCTTATATGAACAAGCTTATTGCCAAGTTAGTTTCCTCCAACATGCTTCATGCCCATTCTCTACCTTCTCTCATCTGGCCTTTATTTCTGACATCTTGGTCTGTCTTTTCTCCCAAATGTTTCTTAGTGATGGAGCTTTCCAACTCAGGCAGCCAGGTAAGTGAAGAATCAATTTAGCCATCCAGTCTTCTCGTCTCCTTTTGCCTTGTTGAGTGTGTTGCATCAACATTTTTTTTTTCAATGCTTGTGCATTATAACAAATATTTGTTCTTTCAGAAACACTGTAATTTTTTTCAGCCTTCAAACTCATGTTGCTTTATTGTTATATGAATATGCAAAGTCTCAACTCAGTGTTTGGCCCTATATGAGTCTCTACCTGACTGATCCTGATGGACTAGTCATTGCAAAGCTGAATCTATTTAGCACAGGGCTGACATATTCTCACTGTGACATATTCTCACAGGAGATCATTTCTACTCTTCAAGAACACTGGGTATGTGTGTGTGTGGTGGGGCAGTCATCTCCTGCCACACTGCTTATGATTAGCCCCATTTATCCCTAAGGGCCTTTCCTGACGGTACTTTTGATGAGGTTACCTTCAGTATCTATATTATGCAGTACCTACAGTGTCATTTCAAAGCTTTAGAGAAGAATTACCTGCAAAGAAAGTTTATGGAAACTTCCTTTATAGTTTTGATTATTTGCCTATGAACAGCCTAAAGATGATATGACATATTGTAATTTGTAAAATGATGACTTCACACATGAAAATATGTAAACATGGGCTTCCCTGGTGGCTCAATGGTACAGAACCCATCTGCCAATGCAGGCGATGTAGATTCAACCTGTGGGTCAGGAAAATCCTCTGGAGAAGGAAAAGGAAACACACTCCAGTATTCTTGCCTGGGAAACCCATGGATGGAGGAGCCTGGTGGCTCCACGGGGTCGCAAAGAGTCGGACACGACTGAGTGATTTCACTTCATTTACACGTATATATGGTGGTGGCGGTTGTTTAGTTGCTAAGTCATGTCTGACTCTTGTGAACCCACGGACTATAGCCCATCAGGTTTCTCTGTTCATGGGGTTTCCAAGGCAAGAAAATGGAGTGGATTGCTAGTTCCTCCTCCAAGGGATCTTCCTAAAGCAGAGAACGAACCCTCATCTCCTGCATTGTAGATGGTCTCCTGCATTGCAGATGGTCTCCTGCATTGCAGGTGAATGCTTTACTGTTGAGCTACCAGGGAAGCTCAATTTGTGTGTGTGTGTGTATATATATATATATATATATAGAGAGAGAAATTATAGATTGTATCATGTGAAGAGTTTAATGTGTACTTAATATAGAACATGATTTCAATTTTAACACATATATTAAACTATTTGATATGAATTTTGTGTATTGTATTTTTCTTAAGATAGAAAGCAAAAGTCTATTTTGGAAGGATTAAATTCTGAAGGGGGATAAACAGTATTTTACAGAAAGAGAGATTGGATTACATGCTAGAAATGCTCAGAACAAAAAATTCAGTTATTTCAAATGTATCAAATATCAAGATGTAATTTTCAGATTTTAAAAAGTGCTATTAACATTAGATTTCAATTTTTATGTGGATTCTTAATACTAGTGAGCAGTGCCAAGTGGCTCCTAAAACCAAGTTATTCTTTTCCATTTAAATTGTGCTTTTCAAAATCCACAGGGTTATTCCACTCCAATATTCTTAGGTGTATTTATATGTTAAGTATAAAGTCAACATCTTTGGATGTGATATTGAGTGTCAGATTGACTGCAATATTTTTTTTTATAATCTGTAGATGTCTTACAGTATAAAATGTTTATTTATAGGTATGACTAGGAAAAATTCTTTATATTTTTATCTTACAAAAATAATGGAAAATCATAATGTCAGTTGGATATCTTGACTGAATAATGCCTAAAGTAAGTATGCTTCTAATAAATAAGCAATTTCCAAAATGATTACTTCATGTTTGCACTCATAAAATATACTGGAGCCCATTAGGACACTGGTACAGGGCTTGACAAGCAGTCTTTTCCTCTTAGACTCTGCCATATTCAATTTTTCACTCCCTGCCATTATTAGGTTTTAGAAGCTTAATCTGATGTATAGTCCTTGAAATATAAAAATAGTCTTTATATAACAAAATGATGTGCCGTAGAGCTCCTTTGAAATGGCAAGCTTTTTGCACAGCCCCCTGCAGCTGAGCCCAGGGCCTGGTGTGCCTCTGAAAGGCCTGCATTTGTGCCTGCCCCTTTGTCATCCAGCTCTCAGAGGTTGTTGTCACAGATCAGAGCAGAGCATCCCCAGCCTTCCTCTGATGTTCCCTCTCCACAACAAGAAGCTTTGTTCAGAGAACCAGGAGTCCTCCTAGACTTTGTCTTTACACAGTAGGCTGGCCACACAAGTCCCTAGAATTTGGAGCTAAGATCTTTCTGTCCTTATTTATAGAAAAAGTGCTGGTCCCTTACCCAACTCTAAATCTAGGAGCTCCCTGAATCTTACATCCAGTCACTGAAGAAGTCCTCTCTGCTCTCTTCTGTATATCTCAGAATCCATCCACTTCACTCCATGCCCAGTACCAATAGCCCAGTTCTGCTCACCATCATCTCTTGTCTGTCTTCCTGCCGAGGCTCCCTACAGTTACCTTGACCTTCAGCCTCACTTTCCTGAAGTCTACTGTCTGTTGCTGAAATGCAGATACTTCAGTGAAGCTTCCTTTTGCCACCAGGATAAGGTCCAAACTCAACATGGTATAGTTTTTACTGCTGTCTACCATCAGCTTAACTTCCCTAGTGGCTCAGTGGTAAAGAATCTGCCTACCAATGCAGGAGACACAGGTTTGATCTCTGGGTTGAGAAGATCCCCTGGAGGAGGAAATGGCAACCCACTCCAGTATTGCTGCCTGCGAAATCCCACGGGCAGAGGAGCCTGATGGGCTCCTCTGGGGTTGCAAAAGAGTCAGACACAACCGTGGGACTAAAACAAACAACAGTGTCACCTCTCATTTTGTGTTTCGAAATTCTTTGTGTCTCTTGTATTCATTACTGATCCTGAGTGGTAGTTGTTCAGTTGTGTTGGACTGTTTATGACTCCATGGATTTTAGCCTGCCAGGCTTCTCTATTCATGGAATTCTGTAGTGGGTTGCCATTCCCTTCTCCAGGGACCCCACATTGCAGGCAGTTTCTTAGCATCTGAGCCACCAGGGAAGTCACATTTGTTACTGATCCCAAGCCTTTGCATTTGCTGCCCCTGGCCTGGAATGCTGCTCTTCTTCTGTTCTCCTTCTGCTTCTTCCTTTGCCTTACCCTTCTTCTCCCTGACAAACCATCTTGTCTGCTCAATTGAACTCATCATTGACATATAGACCTTGATCTTACACACCCTGGACATCTACTCTGACTCCCCAGACTGAGTTAGGTACCATGCTTGTGTGCTCCCGTAAGACACCACTCTGTGTGTAATGGCCTACGTATGTGCTACCTTCCCAACTAGACCATGAGTTCCTTGAGGATGAACACCAGGTGTTGCTCAGTACTGAGTCCTCAGCATCTGTGATGTTGCCTGACACATAACACGTAGCTGCTTTCTACTTGTTAAATGAATATTCCCTTGTGCCCACTCACCCCTCACTCCTGATTTTGTTCCTGTATATCATTAGCTCCTAGACATCTGGGCTTTTCTCCCGCATGCTATTTTGTGACTGCCACTGTTGAATCTGACATCCACTTCAGCTTTTCTTCTTTTGATCTTGGCACTTGTTGTCTCTTGGATATGTTTTATATCAGTCCTTTGGCCCTCTCTGCTTTAATTGCTTTGGAAAGCTACCCTCATGGTGACATTGCCTGCCCAACTGATGTCCCTTCTGAGTTTGTGTCTATGAAAGGTGGGGGAGGATGGAGAATAAGATATTTTTTCCTAATTATTTATTATAGTATCACTGTGCAAAGGTAAACAAATTTGACTTTCTTTTCAACAGCTCGAGAACTACTCCAAAGCATTATCCTGTCAACTGAATTCATCACAATGCAGTCACATTTTCCTTACTGATGGCTATGTAATGCCTCTGCTAAAAGTCTTGCACCTGCTTCTCTCAGCCCATTCTCTGTGAGCATCAAGTCTAATTACCTGCTTACTCTAAAATTTCAGCCATCTCTTTTCTGAGACTGCTTTCTGCAAGTCATACTAAGAGTCAGGGGGAAAAAACACCTTAGTTTTCAACAACCTCTATCTGTTTTCTCCTATTTCCAAGTTCTAATTCAAAGGATAGAGACAAAACTGTTACCCCAAATTCTTTCCAAGTTTTCAAATTGTTCTCCCAAAGAAAAAAAAAGAAAGTGAGAAAAATTTTCTCTTTGTTCTGTATTCTCTTCTTTTCTGTTTCTGATCTGTCAGGAGGTTTTGCCCTCCTGAAGAGTGACTTTGTTCATCTCTCCATATACCTGTTGGCCATTTGTTTGTATTCTTTGGAGAAATGTCTATTCAGGTCCTTTGTCTATTTTTCAATTTGGTTATTTCTTTCTTTCTTTTTTTTTTTTTTATTACTGAGTTGAAGGTATTCTTTATACATTTTGGGATAAGCCCCTATCTGATACATAGTTTATAATTATTTTCTTCTTTTCTTAAGGCTTCCTTTTCATTCTGTTAATCGTTTTCTTTGGCTATGCAAATACACTTTAATTTGATGTAGTCCCACTTATCTATTTCTTGCTTTTGCTAGCTGCATTTTTTGGATCATACCCAGGAAATCATTGCCAAGTCTAATGTCATGATATTTTTTCCCTATGTTTTCTTCTAGGAGTTTTCAATTTCAGGTCTTACATTTGTCTTTAATCTATGTTGAGTTGGGTTTTTTGAATACTTAAAAAATTAAAAAATAGAAATAACAGCGATCCTACTTCTGAGTATTTATTCAAAATAATTGAAATTAGATTCTTGAAGTAATACTTTCACTCTCATGTTTATTTATTATTATTCACAGCAGCCAGGACGTGGAGACAACCTAGAAGCCCACTGGTGGGTGATGGGTAAAGAAAACAAGGTCCACACACGCAGTGAGTGTCATTCATACGGTCCACACACGCAGAGGTCATTCATACGGTCCACACACGCAGAGGTCATTCATATGGTCCACACACGCAGAGGTCATTCATACGGTCCACACACACAGTGAGTGTCATTTATACAGTCCACACACGCAGGGTGTCATTCATACGGTCCACACACACAGAGGTCACTCCTACGGTCCACACACACAGTGAGTGTCATTCATACGGTCCACACACGCAGTGAGTGTCATTCATATGGTCCACACACACAGTAAGTGTCATTCATGTGGTCCACACACGTAGAGTGTCATTCAGCCTCACAGAAGGGGATCTCTCCATCTGCAGCTTAAGGGCACAATGCTAATAAGTGAGATAAATCAGTCGTAGAAAGGCAAACCCTGCATGCTTCCACTTATACGAAGTTAAACTCATAGAAACAGAGGAGAATGGTGTTTGCCAGGGTCTAGAAGAAGGAGGAAATGGGGAATTGTTATTAAATGGGTATAAATTTTAGTTGTGTAGGATGAATAAGTTCTAGAGACCAGTTGAGCAGCACTATATAGCATTGTACAGCTTTATTAACCAATAAAAATGGTCTAAGAGGGTAGATCTCATTTTAAGTGTTCTAATAATAATAATAAGTGACTTTGTTAACTGCAATATTTTGGCTTCTTTTTGAGTCAGGTATGCCAAGCAATTTAAAACATTTCATAAAGTTCTACAGAGCCTGCTTAAGGGACTTTGAATCATTTTTCCCTTTGAAAATTAAATAGTTCAAATAGCAACTAATCTTATAATAGCATCATATCTGCACACCTCTCAGAGAGGTCCTGAAATATGTTTTAATTTATGGGAAGTCCTTGTTTATTTGTTTGACCCAAATTGATGTTTTCCTGGTGGTCAGGAATAGCTCATGGATTTTCATTTTTGAATAAACAAAGAATGAGTTCATTAGTGTTTCTCAGAGCCCTGTAGAAGAAAACTTTAGAGATGACCCTCAAATGAAAACGTTTTTTTTTTATTTTTAGAGAAAATGAAGTAGGTTTATATAGGACTTTGTATCTGAGAATATCTAAGCAAAACTGTGAATTGAGTCAGAGTAAACTCAGTTAACTTTTTCATTACAGTAGGTCCACTGTTCTGCAAAGCAACAGTTGTAACCACAGTGGAAATGGCTTTGCTTAACCAAAGCAGCACTGAACAATAGAAATAATGCAATCTACATATGCAGTCTTCAAATTCTTAGTAGCCAAATTTAAAAAGTAAAAGTAAACAAGAGGGATTTTAATAATATATTCTATACAGCTAAATATATCCCAAATATTTTGGGGTATTAAGTCTTTGAAATTTTAAGTGTATTTCAAACCTACATTTCATTTCAGTTCTGACCAGCCACATTTCATGTGGTCAATACTACACTGGGTAACACAATCTAGGGCCTGAAGAAAGTATCTGTTGTAGGTAATGTCAAAGTAGCTATAAGATTCAAACTGAGGATCCGGTGCCTCCCTAATATGCCCCTCTTACCATGACACTTATAAAGTATTCCAAATTTAGATGTCAACTTTGGGAAGAAATAAGGTCAGCGTCCTTAACTAACCTGAATGGATGACATGGCATTGCTGCTCTTCACAGAATGGGGACCTAATATACAAATTGAGTTTAGCTATAAATGAATTAGAAATATGCATTTCTTATGCTCTCCAGTGTGTGCAGTCTGACTTCCCTACCTCTTAAACTTAACTCACAAAGTGGTTTAGATTATTAAATAAGAAAATTAATACAAAGAATGTGATACAATGTCTGACTTGTAGAAGGAACACATTACCTTCCCCTCTCCTCAGTTAGTTGAAATCCAGAGAGGCCAAGGTCATAGGTTTTATCTCTTTTAGGATCAATAAACTTTGGAAAATGGATGTCTGAAGATTTCAGGGTGTGGACACTGCAGTCATTAGGTGAGAAAGAATAAATGAGTAGGTACCACTATATTCTTTTCACTAAAGGATGATTCACTTAAATTATATGACATTCTGAGACTATAATATCCACATTGTCTATGAAGACCAGAGCTTGGAATTGGAAACATGTATACTAAGGAGTGTGTTAAATACAGGTACATATATTGGGCTATTTATTCACAAATAGACTAAACAAAATGCTGAAAAAGTTATATTTAGAGAAGAGTGTTTAAGTTGTTTTAAAAGTGAGAAAATCATCCTAACCACAGGAAACATCCAAGATTATGATCTTATTATTTTTGCTGTCTTTTGAGAAACATATTGATTTTATTGTTGTTTAAATCAAGCTTGAATGGAATTCTGTCATTTTTTCAACAGTGTTCAGGCCTAACTAGTAAGAAAATGACACTAGAGAGTAAAAAGAAAGTTCATATAATTGATGTTAACCATACATGTGAGAAGCTGGATGGAAGAATGCAGTTACCCACAACTATGGCAGACGCATACCAAAGAAGTTGAAGATTTAAGAGAAAAGATTGAGATCCTTCTTTGGGTAGTATTGTATGGCAATGAAATCCAAGAACCTATTGCCTGTAGACAGAATTATGTTTAGGATATATATAATTAGTATAACAAAGACTCACATGACTAGTGGTATAAATGATATAAAAATTTATTTCTCTCTCATGGAGAGACCCCAGAGCAGATTTTAGTATTGTCTGTATCTTTCTAAGTTATGGCTGGATGGCTCTTTGATCAGGTCAGGAATGGTTCAGTGGTTGGCCCTGTCTTTAGCAATGTATTTTTTTCAAAATCTTAATAGGCTTATGGTCTATTGGTTTCAGATTTGTTTCACAAAGTGAAAATGAAAGTGAAAGTCACTCAGTTATGTCTGACTTTTTGTGACCTCATGGACTATACAGTCCATGGAATTCTCCAGAATACTGGAGTGGGTAGCTTTTACCTTCTCTAGGGGATCTTCCCAACCCAGGGATCAAACCCAAGTCTCCTGCATTGCAGGAGGATTCTTTACCAGCTGAGCCACAAGGGAAGCCCAAGAATACTGCAGTGGGTAACCTATCTCTTCTCCAGCGGATCTTCCCAACCCAGGAATCAAACCAGGGTCTCCTGCATTGCAGGCTGATTCTTTACCAGCTGAGTTATCAGGGAGGCCTGTTTCACAAATAACTTATTTGTGAAATAAGCCAAAGATACTCTCTAGTCAGACTTCTTATACCTGAAGACATTTTATTAACTGGACTTGTTTCTTTGCCCATTCTCCTCAAGTTATTAGTTATCTTTTTGTGTATCAAAATTCTACCCATCCTTCAGCATCACAATTAAAATTTCACATGCTCTATAAAAAGTGCTATTTTATGATTATTCCAGCTCACTTTCCTATTTTAAAACATATGGCTCTTTGTTCTACTTTTAGGGTGCATTCCACTCTTTATTATGTCATTTGACTACATTACATCCATCCTCTGAGAATATAAGCTTCTTAAGACAATGCAACCAGGAGTTGACTTATATTTATAGATGCTTAGGAAGCCATTGTTGATGTAGTTCACAGCCAATGAAGGCGACAGGTTTAAAGGACCCCATCTGCTCTTTTCCCTCTCTCTGTCTTTGGAGTCTCTTTGAAGTGAAAGAAGCCTCTATCCAGAGAAAAGCTCCTCAGGGAGCTGGGTCAGATGAGCATCAGGTTCTGTGTGCTCCAGGAGGGATCTTTGGAATGGGAGAGAAAGCTGAGAGAAGAGGATGCACTTGAAATGTGGTCCAGGCAGCTTTGCTGTCTCCTATTGCCAAACAGTGTCAATGACCCTGTAACTTTCTCTGGGGCTGAGAAATCACTTCAGTCCCAACCTTTGGGTTTAATAGATTATAACCCTGCCAAGAAAAGCTGCTTCCACCTGAAACTTAAGCCATGGTGATCTCAAGGTGAGTATCTAACAAACTGAGAATGCAAATCCTAGTCACCTTGTGCTCATATCACACTCTTTTCCTTAAAGAGCTTGGGTTAAACCCGGAAAGAATGGAGGGCCAGAAAGGAAGACAAAATAAGCATTGGTTCAAAATGTGTTTGTGTGTGTACATGTATGTATATACACATATCTATCACCCTTAATACCAGCAGCACCATCTAGGGAACAAGACTTTTTGTCTTTTATTAGATCTCATCTTATGCATAGGGATTCTTTGGCACAAGCATAATCTTTCATTACAATATTGGGCAAAGCCTGACAAGAAAAAGAAAGCCTAAGTTCTTAAGAAAAATGCTATAAAATCTTGGGTTTCTCATTGCATATTTCTTAGCTACAGCATTAATCCTAAGCAGTTTTTAGAAACTTCTCTCCATTGAAAATAGATGGAGATCTGAATACATCATTTTCAAATATCCTATTTACAGTCAGAAAGGTGCGTCTTTCCTCCTCTTTCTATGAAACAGTGACATCTACTGCTCAGTAGGGCAAATCCTGGAGGGTGTCCTAAGGCTAGACCGACCCGTGATTCAGCTATTTAGCCTTTGGAGTCAGAGGCAGGACCACGATCGCTATCTCGTCTACCTCTCCCTTCTGAGGAGGCCTCTCCTTAACACTATCATGTTTGAACTTCTGCACAAATTGCATTCTCTTCTTTAATAAATCTACTAGAAAACCTTTCCTCATAGTGAACTCAAACTTGTTTCCTTTTTTAAAAAAAGTATTTATTTATTTGACTGCATCAGGTTTAGTTGTAACACCCAGGATCTTCGCTACATCGTGTGTGTGGGGCTCTGACTCCCTCTAGTTGCGACACTCAGGCTCAGTGGTTGCCACGTGTAGGCTTTGTTGCCCTACTAGGGATTGAAACTGTGTCCCCTGTATTGCAAAGCAGGTTCTTGTTTCTTCTTAACAAGTAACTTTCTCTTAACCTTATCCTTGTGTGTGTGTGTGTGTCTGTGTGTGCACTCAGTTGCTCAGTTGCGTCCAACTCTTTGAGACCCCACGGACTGTCGCTTGTTGGGCTTCCAGGCAAGAAAGCTGGAGTGGGCTGCCATCTCCTCCTCCAGGGCATCTTCCTGACCCAGGGATCGAAACCAGGTCTCTTGCATCTCCTGCATTGGAGGGTGGTTTCTTTGCCACTGCGCCAACTGGGAAGTGCCTTATCCTTGTAGTAGTGTTCAATAGGTAAATTCCTTTTCCATGTGACAGCCCTAAAGACAGATTCAATATACCATCAGTTTTCTTTTTGCATCTAAGTAATCTCCCTCCCTTCAGCCCTCCTGGATATTATTTTAAGCCCCTCTCTACATTTTTTCCCTAGTCTGTATGTGTACTTTTGTTCATTCACATACATCAGAAAAATAAAAGTGTGCAAGCCACAAAAGGTCTGCTGTTGTTGTTGTTAAGTCACTAAGTTGTGTCCAACTCTGCTGTGACTCCATGGACTGTAGCCCACCAGACTTCTCTGTTCATGGGATTTTCCAGGCAAGAACACTGAAGTGGTTTGCCATTTCCTTCTGCAGGGTATCTTCACCACCCAGGGATTGAACCTGTCTCCAGCATTGCAGGCAGATTCTTTACCACTGAACTATAAAAGTTCTGTCATTATACAAATGAATGACTTCATCCTTAGTTAAAAGGCAGCAATGGAGTAGTGGGTAAGGGAGTGGAATTTGAAGAAAGACTTGGGTTCAATTCCAGCTATTAGTCATATGCAAATTATCCAGCCATTCCAAGCCTTTATTTACCACTTAGTAGGTTTGCTCCAAGGCTTCAAATGAAATTCAATGAGGCATTGTGTGAAGAGCACGGAGCACAGCTCTTCAGTGAGTATGCAGTAAATGGAAGCCTTCTTGGTGTTAACCAGCTGCTGCTAGACTATATAAACAAACATGAGAAAAGCTGAGGGGAAATGGGAAGTGAGAAGCAAAAGAGGAAATAGAAGAAGTAAGGAATGCACAGCATGTTTTAAATTAACTACAAAATGTAAAGTTCCTTAAAGTCTGAGCCAATTTTATGCACATCCTATGTGCCAAGCTCATATCTAGTGTCTGGCATATTAAAGCAGATTAGTAAGTGTTTTCTGGATGAATTAATTTCATACAGATCAAAATATACTATACAGCAAAGGAGAAAAACATCATAAAGTTAGTATTATAGCAACATTTCCTATATGAAATGTGATACAGTATAAAAAGCCCAAATATAGCAGATGTTGAGCCATAGCTAGTTTGCATGGTACATTTAATAACCTGAAAGGAACTATTCATTCAGCAATTTTTATTTATTTGGAAACTGTTGGATCCATATTGCACACATACATCAAACCCTTTTCTACATAAACACTATCAACAAAAATTCATTTCAGTGACTACCTATATTTAAACATAGGTGCTAAGAATATAAAGTATAAATTATCATTTCTTCCCTAGAGTAGTTTAAAGTATAGTTAAGGAAATAATTAAAGCACATAAAATGACCATGAAAAATACAAAGAATAAAAGAGTTGTCCAGCCAGTAGTAGCCAGACCATTCTAGCAGATGTCTCACATCATAGCTCATAACCAATGGAGTCATTTTCCATTATACATGAGTCAAGCCCACCAATTTGGGAGGTTTATTATTCCCACTGTAAGTCAGGTAAAGTGCTGAAAGAAGGAAAGGAAAAAGGGAATTTTGAAAGTATGTGAATGAACTTGGAGACTTTTCTTAATGCAGTTGCTGACCATGTGGGACTCAGAAAGTTAAAGTGCTTCAGTGGTCTCAGGGAAAGTAAGCTGGATTCCACAGTGAGTCCCAGGTAAAAGAATTAAGTTTTCTTTTTTATGTTTTCAGTGTGACCTTTGTTTGGTTTCACCATTTGCCTAATGAAGTGAAGACTAACTGTGCTGTCAGAATAACAGAATCATCATGAAAACTATATGAAATAATGCAGTAGAAAGGCCTTTGAAAATCTTGCTCTGCAAATGCAGATTGATATTATCCCTTGTTACTATTCTCTTTTTAAGAGAAGCACATTCTCCTGCCTGTCCAAAGAGGTCATTCACAAGTAGGTTTAGTCTCACACCTCTCCTTGAGTCATCTAAACAAAATAATCAGTACTCTGAAAAAAAAAATGAGCCTTAAGTAAAGACATATAGAATGAATTAGTACACCTAAAATAAGTGTCTGGAGTGGCAAATTGGTTGGTCAGTCTTACTAGGTGATGTGGATTTTGATCTAATTTGGCTACAACAATCAATATTGATCATGAAATTGCTTAAATGAATAATGCAGGTAGATATGTGGCAGTTTAGTTCTGCAGTGTTACACATGGTGGGTTTTAAATGATGAACACATGTATAAACAGAGAAAAGCTTTTTACTGACTCTAACAAATTCCTGGAATTCCATGTCCAATATTCTCTCATAAAAGTTCAGTTCAGTTCAGTTACTCAGTCATGTCCACCCCTTTGCGACCCCATGGACTGCAGCATGCCAGGCTTCCCTGTCCATCACCAACTCCTGGAGCTTGTTCAAACTCATCTCCATCAAGTCAGTGATGTTATCCAATCATCTCATCCTCTGTCATCCCCTTCTTCTGCCTTCAATCTTTCCCAGCATCAGAGTCTTTCCAAGGACTCAGTTCTTCACATCAGGTGGACAAAGTATTGGAGCTTCAGTTTCAGCATCAGTCCTTTTGATGAATATTCAGGACTGATTTCCTTTAGGATTGGTTGGTTGGATCTCCTTGCAGTCCAAGGGACTCTTAAGAGTCTTTTCCAACACCACAGTTCAAAAGCATCAATTCTTTAGTGCTCAGCCTTCTTTATGGTCCAACTCTCACATCCATACATGAGTAGTGGAAAAACCGTAGCTTTGACTAGATGGACCTTTCTTGGCAAAGTAATGTCTCTGCTTTTTAATATGCTGTCTAGGTTGGTCATAGCTTTTCTTCCAAGGAGCAAGTGTCTTTTAATTTCATGGGTATAGTCACCATCTGCAGTGATTTTGGAGCCCAAGGTCTCATAAAAGTAGACCTTTGTAAAAGGGGAATGACTCTGGTTGTTTGGGACCAACAGCCTGTGGAAATAAATAATCAATATTAGAATTGCCCCTACCTGTTTAGAGATAAGCCCAATGCCTTCTGTTCAGGTTTCCTGGTTTTTGCATATAGATCCAGGAATACCTGACAGGAAGGCCACTCGCGTTCCCCTGCCCTGGTATGTCCATGGCTTGTTACCTGCAGACTACGTGAGGGAGGCCTTAGGCATGCCCATGGCTGCCCTACACACAGCATGAGTTTGCAGGGACTGCCTCCCTGACAGCCTCTGGGCACCAGCGATGCGCACAGAAGCGGGAGAGGCTCACCCTTCACTGAGGAACACATACAGTGCTGCTTGTGCCAGAGTCCTTCATGAGAGAGACTAGCTTCTGTCCCTAATCACAGTCACACTGTATCCTCAGAACCCTAGGACAGAAGAAACATCTGTGGAAAAACCGTAGCTTTGACTAGATGGACCTTTCTTGGCAAAGTAATGTCTCTGCTTTTTAATATGCTGTCTAGGTTGGTCATAGCTTTTCTTTTAACAAAGTACTAAGCCTTAAGTCCCTGTTTAGGATCATCAAGAAAACCCTGTTAAGGAATTGCTTGCATAATAGGTAGAATCTTATCAAGATTACTGGAAATATGCATCTATAAAGTGCATTTTACTATGTAGCTCAACTGATCTTTGATATAGGAGCAAAGGCAATATAATGGTGAAACAATAGTCTTTTCAACAAATGATGCTATAACAACTGGACATTCACATGCAAAGGAGAAAAAAAAAGAGAATCTAGGCACAGGCTTTACATCCTTCACAAAAATTACTTCAAGATGGATCACAGACCTAAATGTAAAGTGCAAGACTGTAAAAATCCTAGAATAACACAGGAAAAAACCTAGATGGTATTGGGTATGGCGATAACTTTTTAGATACAACACAAAAGGCAGGATCTATGAAGAAAAGAATTGATCACCTAGACTTCATTAAAATTAAAAATGTCTGCCCTGTGAAAGATGTTGTCAAGAGAATAAAAAGAAAGGGTATAGACTGGGAGACAATATTTGCAAATGACTTCTCTGATAAAGGACTGTTATTCAAAATATGCAAAGAACTCAAATTCAACAATAAAGACACAAACAATGGGGATGACAGTCTCCTGCATTCAGTCTTTCTGCTCCTGCCCCACCTCTGGTGTGCACGAGGATGGGCCTTGGGCCTGGAACACTTCCTTAGGAAGAGTTAAAGTGCCCACGGCAGGCTGTGCTAGGCTTATCACCTTCTGTGGAAATAGCTTTCCTTGTTTCAGTCTCAATGAGTTCTCCGTCTTTATTTAAGAGTATGCATCATATGACACCTGGCCAACCCCACTGCTCTGTCTGTTCTCCAAGCAAGGATGAATGGAGTTCCTTGCCTTTGCAGCAGGTGAGGGGGAAAGACCTGCTGGCCATGGGGTACTGATGCCCACTACAGAAGCTGATCTAGCTTTGCCTCTTTTCTATCTAAATAAAGTTTGGTTCCTAAATAAAGGAACCCATCTAAATCAAGAGCTTGACAGTATGGTATTTTTCTTAGTGGCTCTAATAAACAAGAATTGCATCTGGCAATTGTCTGATGGGCAGAATTGTCTGGAATTTTACTCCAGTTGGTTAACATGGTTGCGTTTTCTATTCTCCATGGAGTTGGAGTGGTAACCTGTACATGATACTCAGCTCAGTGCAGTCCCATTAAAAATGGGGCAAACACCTTAACAGGTACCTCACCAAGGAAGATAAATAAATGGCAAATAAAAATGTGAAGAGATGTTCTGTATCATATGTCATCAAGGAAATGCAAATTAAAATAACAGGGGATCGAAGGACCCCAGGCAAGGGATCCCTCTGATTCACCTGAATGGGCAGAGCTACAGAGAAAGACTTGTCAAAGAGGCCTTCTGATCTCCAGATACAAGAGGCTTGAAAAAAGACTCTGATCGGGCCATAACTCCTGCCGCGGAGGCAGTCTGTGTCCCTGCACACTTGGCCCCGCCAGGGTCCCACAAAGCCGAACAGCTGCACCACCTTCACGCTGAACTCTCACTGGGGCAGAGCTGCCACCGGCAAAAAAAATCTTGTGTTTATGAGTGCAGGGTCGCTTCAGTTCAGTCTGACTCTTTGTGACCCTGTAGACTGTGGCCTGCAAGGCTTCTTTGTCAGAGAGGGGGTTCTCCAGGCAAGAACACTGGAGCGTATTGGCCAATACTGGTGGCCATACCCTTCTAGAGCACTATATTTCATACTACCCTACCCGCCAAACCCCCTGGGTACCTGGAGCTGCCAGAACCCCTGCGACCCAAGCAGCTGCACCACCTCCACATCTGGCCCTCACAGGGGCAAACCCAAATCCTCCAGGGCAGCCTCAGTGTACCACCACTTTCTTGTCCATTCATCTGCTGATGGACATCTAGTTACTTCCATGTCCTGGCTATTATAAACAGTGCTGTGATGAACATTGGGGTACACATGTCTCTTTTGTTCTGGTTTCCTCAGTGTGTATGCCCAGGAGTGGGATTGCTAGGTCATATGGCAGTTCTATTTCCAGTTTTTGAAGGAATCTCCACATTGTTCTCCATAGTGGCTGTACTAGTTTGCATTCCCACCAACAGTGTAAGAGGGTTCCCTTTTCTCCACACCCTCTCCAGCATTTATTGCTTGTAGACTTTTGGATAGCAGCCATTCTGACTGGCATGAAATGGCATCTCACTGTGGTTTTGATTTGAATTTCTCTGATAGTGAGTGATGTTGAGCATCTTTTCATGTGTTTGTTAGCCATCTGTATGTCTTCTTTGGATAAATATCTGTTTAGTTCTTTGGCCCATTTTTTGATTGGGTTGTTTATTTTTCTGGAATTGAGCTGTAGGAGTTGCTTGTATATTTTTGAGATTAATTCTTTGTCAGTTGCTTCATTTGCTATTATTTTCTCCCATTCTAAGGCTGTCTTTTCACTTTGCCTATAGTTTCCTTCATTGTGCAAAAGCTTTTACATTTAATTAGGTTTGATTTGTTTATTTTTGCTTTTATTTCCAATATTCTGGGAGGTGGGTCATAGAGGATCTTGCTGTAATTTATGTCAGAGAGTGTTTTGCCTATGTTTTCCTCTGGGAGTTTTATAGTTTCTGATCTTATGTTTATGTTTAGATCTTTAATCCATTTTGAGTTTGTTTTGTGTATGGTGTTAGAAAGTGTTCTAGTTTCATTCTTTTACATGTGGTTGACCAGTTTTCCCATCAACTACTCATTGAAGAGATTGTGTTTTCTCCATTATATATTCTTGCCTCCTTTGTCAAAGATAAGGTGTCCATAGGTGCGTGGATTTATCTCTGGGCTTTATATTTTGTTCCATTGATCTATATTTCTGTCTTTGTGCCAGTATCATACTGTTTTGATGACTGTGGCTTTGTAGTAGAGCCTGAAGTCAGGCAGGTTGATTCCTCCAGTTGCATTCTTCTTTCTCAAGAAGAATGCTTTGGCTATTCGAGGTTTTTTGTATTTCCATACAAATTGTGAAATTATTTGTTCGAGTTCTCTGAAAAATACCGTTGGTAGCTTAATAGGGATTGCATTGAATCTATAGATTGCTTTGGGTAGTATAGTCATTTTCACAATATTGATTCTTCCAATCCATGAACACGGTATATTTCTCCATCTATTTGTGTCCTCTTTGATTTCTTTCACCAGTGTTTTACAGTTTTCTACATATAGGTCTTTTGTTTCTTTAGGAAAATTTATTCCTAAGTTTTTTCTTCTTTTCATTGCAATGGTGAATGGAATTGTTTCCTTAATTTCACTGTTTTCTCATTGTTAGTGTAAAGGAATGCAAGGGATTTCTGTGTGTTAATTTTATATCCTGCAACTTTACTATATTCATTGATTAGCTCTAGTAATTTTCTGGTAGAGTCTTTAGGGTTTTCTATGGAGAGGATCATGTCGTCTGCAAACAGTGAGAGTTTTACTTCTTCCTTTCCTATCTGGATTCCTTTTATTTCTTTTTCTGCTTTGATTGATGTAGCCAAAACTTCCAAAACTATGTTGAATAATAGTGGTGAGGCTCCCTTGTCTTGTTCCTGACTTTAGGGAATATGCTTTCAATTTTTCACCATTGAGGATAATGTTTGCTGTGGGTTTGTCATATATAGCTTTATTATGTTGAGGTATGTTCCTTCTATTCTTGCTTTCTGGAGGGTTTTTCATCATAAATGGATGTTGAATTTTATCAAAGGCTTTCTCTGCATCTATTGAGATAACCATATGGTTTTTATCTTTCACTTTGTTAATGTGGTGTATCACATTGATTGATTTGCAGATATTAAAGAATCCTTGCATCCCTGGGATAAAGCCCGCTTGGTCGTGATGTATGATCTTTTTAATATGTTGTTGGATTCTGTTTGCTAGAATTTTGTTAAGGATTTTTGCATCTATGTTCATCAGTGATGTTGGCCTGTAGTTTTCTTTTTTTGTGGCATCTTTGTCTGGTTTTGGTATTAGGGTGATGGTGGCCTCACAGAATGAGTTTGGAAGTTTACTTTCCTCTGCAATTTTCTGGAAGAGTTTGAGTAGGATAGGTGTTAGCTCTTCTCTAAATTTTTGGTAGAATTCAGCTGTGAAGCCATCTGGTCCTGGGCTTTGTTTGCTGGAAGATATCTGATTATAGTTTCAATTTCTGTGCTTGTGATGGGTCTGTTAAGATCTTCTATTTCTTCCTGGTTCAGTTTTGGAAAGTTGTACTTTTTAAAGAATTAATCCATTGTTGTCCATAAAAGTTGTCCATTTTATTGGCATATTGTTGCTGATAGTAGTCTCTTATAATCCTTTGTATTTCTATGTTGTCTGTTGTGATCTCTCCATTTTCATTTCAAATTTTGTTGATTTGATTCTTCTCCTTTTGTTTCTTGATGAGTCTGGGTAATGGTTTGTTAATTTTATTTATCGTCTCAAAGAACCAGCTTATAGCTTTGTTGATTTTTGCTATGGTCTCGTTTGTTTCTTTTGCATTTATTTCTGCCCTAATTTTTAAGATTTATTTCCTTCTAGTAACTCTGGGGTTCTTCATTTCTTCCTTTTCTAGTTGCTTTAGGTGTAGAGTTAGGTTATTTATTTGACTTTTTTCTTGTTTCTTGAGGTGAGAAACCTTCCCCATTAGCAATGCTTTTACAGTGTCCAATTGGTTTTCGGTTGTAGTGTTTCCATTTTCATTTGTTTCTATGTATATTTTGATTTCTTTTTTTATTTCTTCTGTGATCTGTTGGTTATTCAGCAGCGTGTTGTTTAGCCTGCATATGTTGGAATTTTTAGTAGTTTTTCTCTTGTAATTGACATCTAATCTTACTGCATTGTGGTCAGAAAAGATGCTTGGAATGATTTCATTTTTTAAAAAAATTTACCAAGGCAACATCTATGGCCCAGGATGTGATCTATCCTGGAGAAGGTTCCATGTGCACTTGAGAGAAAGGTGAAATTCATTGTTTTGGGGTCAAGTGTCCTATATATATCAATTAGGTCTAGCTGGTCCATTGTATCATTTAAAGTTTGTGTTTCCTTGTTAATTTTCTGTTTAGTTGATCTATCCATAGGTGTGAGTGGGGTATGAAAGTCTCCCACTATTATTCTGTTATTGTTAATTCCCCCTTTCATACTCATTAGCATTTGCCTTACATATTGTGGTGCTCCTATGTTGGGTGCATATATATTTATAATTGTTATATCTTCTTCTTGGATTGATCCTTTGATCATTATGCAATGTCCTTCTTTGTCTCTTTTCACAGCCTTTATTTTGAAGTCTATTTTATCTGATATGAGTATTGCTACTCCTGCTTTCTTTTGGTCTCTATTTGTGTAGAATATCTTTTTCCAGCCCTTCACTTTCAGTCTGTATGTGTCCCTTGCTTTGAGATGGGTCTCTTGTAGACAGCATATATAGGGTCTTGTTTTTGTATCCATCCAGCCAGTCTTCGTCTTTTTGTTGAGGCATTCAACCCATTTACATTTAATGTAATTATTGATAAGTATGAACCCGTTGCCATTTACTTTATTGTTTTGGGTTTGAGTTTATACACCTTTTCTGTGTTTCCTGTCTAGAGAAGATCCTTTAGCATTTGTTGGAGGGCTGGTTTGGTGGTGCTGAATTCTCTCAACTTTTGCTTGTCTGTAAAGCTTTTGACCTCTCCTTCATATTTGAATGAGATCCTTGCTGGGTACAGTAATCTGGGTTGTAGGTTTTTTTCTCTTTCATCACTTTAAGTATGTCCTGCCATTCCCTTCTGGCCTAGAGTTTCTATTGAAAGATCAGCTGTTATCCTTATGGGAATCCCCTTGTGTGTTATTTGTTGTTTTTCCCTTGCTGTTTTTAATATTTGCTCCTTGTGTTTGATCTTTTTTAACTTGATTAATATGGGGTGTTTCACCTTGGGTTTATCCTGTTTGGGACTCTCTGGGTTTCTTGGACTTATGTGATTATTTCCTTCGCCATTTTAGGGAAGTTTTCAACTATTATCTCCTCAAGTATTTTCTCATGGTCTTTCTTTTTGTCTTCTTCTCCTGGGACTCCTATGATTAGAATGTTGGGGCATTTAACATTGTCCCAGAGGTCCCTGAAGTTGTCCTCATTTGTTTTAATTCTTTTTTCTTTTTCCTCTCTGCTTCATTTATTTCTACCATTCTATCTTCTACCTCACTTATCCTACCTTCTGCCTCTATTATTCTACTGTTGGTTCCCTCCAGAGTGCTTTTGATCTCAGCTATTGCATTATCATTATATACTGACTCTTTTTCATTTCTTCTAGTTCCTTGTTAAACATTTCTTGCATCTTCTCAATCCTTGTCTCCAAGCTATTTATCTGTAACTCCATTTTGTTTTCAAGATTTTGGATCATTTTTACTATAATTATTCTGAATTCTTTTTCAGGTAGACTCCCTGTCTCCTCCTCTTTTGTTTGGTTTGGTGGGCATTTATCCAGTTCCTTTACCTGCTGAGTATTTCTCTGCCTTTTCATATTATTTAGATTGCTGTGTTTGGGGTGATCTTTCTGTATTCTGGCAGTTTGTGGTTCCTCTTTATTGTGGAGGTTCCTCACTGTGGGTGGGGTTGGATGGGTGGCTTGTCAAGGTTTCCTGTATAGGGTAGTTTGTGTCGGCCTGCTGGTGGGTGGAGCTGGATTTCTTCTCTCTGGAGTGAAATGAAGTGTCCAGTAGTGAGTTTTGAGATGTCTATGGGTTTGGTGTGACTTTGGGCAACCTGTATATTGAAGCTCAGGGCTATGTTCCTGCGTTGCTGGAGAATTTGCGTGGTATGTCTTGCTCTGAAACTTGTTGGCTCTTGGGTGGGGCTTGGTTTCAGTGTAGGTATGGAGGCTTTTGGATGAGCTCTTATTGATTAATGTTCCCTGGAGTCAGGAGTTCTCTGGTGTTCTCAGGTTTTGGATGTAAACCTCCTGCCTCTGGTTCAGTCTTATTCTTACAGTAACCTCAAGACTTCTCCCTCTGTTATTTCCAGCAACAAATCCTGATGCAGAGACCTGAAGGAAGAGGTCTTTTACACCAATTTATTTTGGTATCTTGAAGACTTGACTCCCAGAAAAACACTTGTTTCTAAAAAATCCAATATAGACTTGAAGAGTTGCTTCAAAAGAGGATTCCTAGGTATGGACGCTGCCCCGCAGGAGACCACAGCAGACCCGCGCATGGAATCCATGAAACGCCTTGGTGTCTCTCCCACTGTTCTTTTCTCCTTGCAGTTAATCGTTAATGTATATAAATCTTAATTTACCTCTATTTAACTTTGCATATCTATTCTTTCTTTCTTTTCCTCTCAATATATTTGTTAGTTTTGTTTTCATTGTTTTATTCCCCACTTAGCACCTTGCTTTAGTTTTGTTTTCCAGTTTGTGCTTAAGTTAGTTTGTTCTTAACAGGTAAATATAATTTTTGATTTCTTTTGTTCACTGGATCAGTCTACTGTACTTTACTTTTGTTGGACTGCTTTCACTTTGCTCATGGGTATATATGTATATGTGTATATTTCATTGTTTTAATTATTAATTGCCTGATTTTGTAACTGCTAGTTGTCTGGGGTTCATCTTGGTTTCTCATTTTTAGATATTTGTTTTACTCTCCCTTAATGCCATAACAAATCACTTGTGGAATCTTTGTTCCTGACCTGAGGTCAAACCTCGAACCTTTGAAGTGGAAGCACTGACTCAAAAACCCTAGACCACTAGAGAACTAACCCTAGGGAGCATCAAATAGAGAGAACTCACACAAAGGAAACCACTTGAATGCAAGACCCAGCATCACCAAACACCAGTAGCACCGTGTGCAGGATGCCTCATCTAAACAACAAACAAAACAAAAATACAAACCCAATCAGCAGCAGACAGGATCACCACCTCACTCAGCCTTACCCATCAGGGGAAAAACAAACAAACAGAAACTCAGCACAAACCACTGGACCAACCTTAGGAGAGCATAAACAAAAAGGAAGAAAGAATTCAACCTTCTTCAAGGAAAGAATTCAACTTTCCTTGAAGCCTGAGAAAAGGAGACCTCAAACACAATAACTTAAAAAAAGAAAGAAAGAAAGAAAGAAAAGGCAGAGAAATACTGCACAAGTGAAGGAACAAACTGGAAACACGGAAGTCCAAATAGATGAAGAGGAAACAGGCAAACTGCCTGAAACAGGATTCAGAATAGTGATGGTAAAGACGATAAAACCCCTGAAAACAGAGTGGAGAAGAGGCAAGAATCAGTTAACAAAGACCTGGAAGAACTAAAGAATAAGAACACAGAGACAAACAACACAATTACTGAAATTAAAAATACTCTAGAAGGAATCAATACCAGAATATCTGAAGCAACTCACTTCCAGCAGTGAGCTGAAAGATAAAATGATGAAAATGACTTCTGAAGAGCAGAATAGAGTAAAAAGAACGAAAAGAGCTGAGGGCAGTCTCAGAGACCTCTGAGGTCATATAAAACATATATAATTCAAACACCAACATTTGAATTATAGGGGTCTCAGAAGAAGAAGAGAAAAAGAAAGGGCATGAGAAAAAAAATTTGAAGAGATTATAGTTGAAAATTTCCTCAGCATGGAAAAGGAAACAGCCAAGCAAGTCCAAGAGGCACAAAAAGTCCCATACAGGATAAATCTAAAGAGAAACACGCCAAGACACTTACTAATCAAACTAAGAAAGACTAAACACAAAGAAAGAAAATTAAAAGCAGCAAGGGAGAAGCAGCAAGTAACATACAAGGGAAACCCCATATGCTTAACAGCTGATTTTTCAGCAGAAACTCTGCAGGCCAGAAGGGAATGGCTGGATATATTTAAAGTACTGAAAGGGAAAAATCGACAATCAAGGTTACTGTACCCAGCAAGGGTCAAAACTGATGGAGAAATCAAAAGCTTTTCAGACAAGCAAAAGTTAAGAGAATTCAGTACCACCAAACCATCTTTACAACAAATGTTAAACAGACTTATATAGTCAAAAAATACAAGAGAAGAAAAAAGATCTACAAAATCAACCCCAAACAATGAGAAAATGGCCATAGGAACATATATATCAACAACTACTTTAAATGTAAATGGATTAAGTGCTCCAACCAAAAGACACAGACTGGCTAAATGGATACAAAATCAAGACCCATATATATGCTGTCTATAAGAAACCCACTTCAGAACTCAAGATACATATAGGCTGAAAGTGAGAGGATGGAAAAATATATTCCAGCAAATGGGAAGTAAAAGGAAGCTGAAGCAATCCTCATATCAGACAAAACAGATCTTAAAATAAAGAAGATTACGAGAGATAAGGAAGGACAGTACATAATGATCGAGGGATCAATCCAAGAGGAAGACATAACATTTGTAACTGTCTATGCACCCAACATAGAAGCATCTCAATATATAAGACAAACACTAACAGACATAAAAGGAGAAACTGACAGTAACACAATAATAGGAGGAGACTTTAACACCCCACTCACACCAATGGACAGATCATCAAAACAAAATTAATAAGGAAACATAAGTCTTAAATGATACATTAGATGAGATGGATCTTACTGATATCTTCAGGACATTCCATCCAAATGCAGAAGAATACACCTTCTTCTCAAGTGCACATGGAACATTCTCCAGGATAGACCACATCTTGGGTTACAAATCAAATCTCAGCAAATTTAAGAAAATTGAAATTGTATCAAGCATCTCCTCTGACCACAATGCTATGAGACTAGATATCAATAACCAGAAAAAAGCTGTGAGAAACACAAACACATGGAGATTAAATAACACATTTCTAAATAACCATCAGGTTACTGAAGAAATAAAAAAAAAAATTCTAGAACCAAATGACAATAAAAACATGACAACTCAAAACCTATGGGATGCAGCAAAAGCAGTTCTAAGAGGGAAGTTTATAGCAATACAATCCTACCTCAAGAAACAAGAAAAACATCTAATAGAAAAACTAACTTTACACCTAAAGCAACTGGAAAAAGAAGAAGGAAAAAAAAAACCCCAAAATTAGTAGAAGGAAAGAAATCATAAAGATCTGAGCAGAAATAAATGAAAAAGAAATGAAAGAAACAATAGTAAATATTAATAAAACTAAAAGCTGGTTCTTTGAGAGATAAACAAAACTGACAGACCCTTAACCAGACTCATCAAGGGAAAAAAGAGAGGAGAATCAAATCAACAAAATTAGAAATGAAAAAGGAGAGGTTACAACAGACAATGCAGAAATACAAAGGATTATAAGACACTATTATGAACAACTATATGGCAATAAAATAGATACCCTGGAAGAAATGGACAGATTCTTAGAAAAGTTCAATCTTCCAAGACTGAACCCGGAAGAAATAGAAATTATAAACAACCCAATTACAAGCACTGAAAGTGAAGCTGTGATAAAAAATCTCCCCCAAAACAAAAGCCCAGGACCAGATGGCTTCACAGGAGAATTCTGTCAAACATTTAGAGAAGAGCTAATGCCTATCCTTCTAAAACTCTTTCAAAAAATTGCAGAGGAAGGAACACTTCCAAATTCTTTCTATGGAGTCACCATCACCCTAATATGAAAACCAGACAAAGACAACACACAAAAAAGAAAACTACAGGCCAATATCACTGATGAACATAGATGTAGAAACCTCAATAAAATTTTAGCAAACAGAATTCAGCAACACATCAAAAAGCTTATACACCATGATCAAGTTGTGTTTATTCCAGGGATGCAAGGATTCTTCAACATATGGAAATCAATCAACGTGATACACCATATTAACAAAATGAAAGATGAAAACCATACGATCATCTCAATAGATGCAGAAAACGCCTTTGACAGAATTCATCACCTATTTATGATTAAAACTCTTCAAAAAATGGGCATAGAAGGAACCTACTTTAACATAGCAAAGGCCATATATGGTAAGTCTACAGCGAACATTATTCTCAATGGTGAAAAACTGGAAACATTCTCCATAATATCAGGAACAAGACAAGGGTGTCCACTTTTGCCACTATTATTCAACATAGTTCTGGAAGTCCTAGCTACAGCAATCAGAGAAGAAAAAGGAATAAAAAGAATCCAGATTGGAAAAGAAGAAGTAAAACTCTCACTGTTTCCAGATGACATGACACTGTACATAGTTAGTTAGTTAGTTCAGTCACTCAGTCGTGTCCGACTTTTTGCATAGAAAACCCTAAAGATAGTATCAGAAAATTACTAAAGCTAATCAGTGAATTTAGCAAAGTTGAGGGATATAAAACCATTACACAGAAATAACTTGCATTTCTCTATACAAACAATGAAAAATCAGAAAGAGCAATTAAGGAATCAATCCCATTCACAATTGCAACAAAAAGAATTAAATATCCAGGAATAAGCTTACCTAAGGAGATGAAAGAACTGTACACAGAAAACTATATGACACTAATGAAAGAAATTGAAGTGAAGTGAAGTGAAGTGAAGTGAAAATTGCGACCCCATGGACTCCATATTCCATGGGATTCTTCAGGCCAGAGTACTGGAGTGGGAAATCTTTCCCTTCTCCAGGGGATCTTCCCAACCCAGGGGTCAAACCCAGGTCTCCCGCATTGCAGGCAGATTCTTCATCAGCTTAGCCATAGGGAAGCCCAAGAATACTGGAGTGGGTAGCCTATCCCTTCTCCAGCAGATCTTCCCAACCCAAGGAGAGAACCAGGGTCTTCTGCATTGCAGGCAGTTCAGTTCAGTTTGGTCGCTCAGTCCTGTCCAACTCTTTGTGACCTCATGAACCGCAGCACACCAGGCCTCCCTGTCCATCACCAACTTCCACAGTCCACCCAAACCCATGTCCATTGAGTCAGTGATGCCATCCAACCATCTCATCCTCTGTCGTCCCCTTCTCCTCCTGCCCTCAATCTTTCCCAGCATCAGAGTCTTTTCAAATGAGTCAGCCCTTCGCATGAGGTGACCAAAGTATTGCAGTTTCAGCTTCAACATTTGTCCTTCCAATGAACATCCAGGACTGATCTCCGTTAGGACTGCAGGCAGATTCTTTACCAACTGAGTGATGAGGCAAGCTATCAGGGAAACAAATGGAGAGATATTCCATGTTCCTGGGTAGGAAGAATCAATATTGTGAAAATGACTATACTACCAAATGCAACCTACAGATTTAATACAATCCATATCAAATTACCAATGGCATTTTTCACAGAACTAGAACAAAATATTTCACAATTCGTATGGAAACAGAAAAGATCCCAAATAGCCAAAGTAGTCTTGAGAAAGAAGAATGCAGCTGGAGTAATCAAGCTTCCTGGCTTCAGCTTATACTACAAAGCTACAGTCATCAAGACAGTATGTTACTGGCAAAAAACAAACAAACAAACACAGAAATATAGACTAATGGAACAAGATAGAAATCCCAGAATAAACCCATGTACCTATAGGTACCTTTTTTTTGACAAAGGAGGCAAGAATATACAATGGGGTAAAGACAACCTCTTCAATAAATGGTGCTGGGAAAACTGGACATGTAAAAGAATGAAATTAGAATACTTCCTAACACCATACACAATGATAAACTCAAAATGTATTAAAGACCTAATGTAAGACCTGAAACTATAAAACTCTTACAGGAAACCATAGGCAGAACACTCAATGACATAATTAAAATCAAGATCCTCTATGATCCACTTGCTAGAGTAATGGAAATAAAAACAAAAGTAAACAAGAGGGACCTGATTACACTTAGAAGCTTTTGCACAGCAAAGAAAACTATAAGCAAGGTGAAAAGCCAACCCTCAGAATGGGAGGAAATAATTGCAAATGAAACAACTGGCAAATAATTAATTTCCAAAATATACAAGCAACTCATACAACTCAAAACCAGAAAAACAAACAACCCAATCAAAAAGTGGGAAAAAGACCTAAACAGACATTTCTCCAAAGAAGACATACAGATGGCTAACAAACACATGAAATGATGCTTAACATTGCTCATTATTAGAGAAATGCAATTCAAAACCACAATGAGATATCACCTCACACTTGTCAGAATGGCCCTCATCAAAAAGTCTACAAACAATAAATGCTGCAAAGGGTGTGGAGAAAAGGAAACACTCTTGCACTGTTGGTGGAAATGTAAATTGATATAGCCACTATGGAAGATGGTATGGAGATTCATGAAAAAAATAGGAATAAAGGTCACCAAATGACCTAGCAATCCTATCCCTAGGCATATACCCTGAGGAAACCAAATTGAAAGAGACACCTTGTTCATTGCCCACTATTTACAATAGCTAGAATATGGAAGCAATCTAAATATTCATCAACAGATGAATGAAGAAATTGTGGTATATATACACAATGGAATATTACTCAGCTATAAAAAGGAACACATTTGAGTCAGTTCTAATGAGGTGGATGAACCTAGAACCTATTATACAGAGTGACGTGAGTCAGAAAGAGAAAGATAAATACCATATTCTAACACATATATACAAATCTAGAAAAATGGTACTGAAGAATTTACATGGCAACAGTGGAGAAACACACAAAAAGAATAGACTTATGGACATGGGGAGAGAGGAGGAGAGGGTAAGATGTATGGAAAGAGTAACTTGGAAACTTACATTACCATATGTAAAATAGAGAGCCAACAGGAATTTGCTGCATGGTTCAGGAAACTCAGACAGGGGCTCTGTATCAACCAAGGGGGTGGGATGGGTGGGGGAGATGGGAGAGAGGTTCAACAGGGAGGGGAATATGCTTACCTATCACTGATTCATGTTTAGGTTTGACAGAAAGCAGCACAATTCTGTAAAGCAGTTATCCTTTAATAAAAGATAAATTAATTAAAAAAAAAAAACTCAACGTTTAAAAGAAAACAACAAGGAAATACTACTTCACACCTATTAAAATAGCCAAACCTGGAACACTGAAAACATTAAATGCTGGAAAGGATGTGGAGCAACTGAAACTCTTTCATTGTTGGTAGGAATGTAAGACAGTATGGCACTTTGGAAGACAGTTTGTTGGTTTCTTTAGAAACTAAACATGCTGTCACCATATGATCTAGCAGTCACACTCCTTGGTGTTTAATCAAATGAGAAGAAAACTTTAAAAAACACATCAAAACCCAGCATATAAATGTTTCAGTTCAGTCGCTCAGTCGTGTCCGACTCTTTGTGACCCTGTGAATTGCAGCATGCCAGGCCTCCCTGTCCATCACAAACTCCCAGAGTTTACTCAAACTCATGCCCATTGAGCCGGTGATGCCATCCAGCCATCTCATCCTCTGTCATCCCCTTCTCCTCCTGCCCCCAATCCCTCCCAGCATCAGGGTCTTTTCCAATGAGTCAGCTCTTCGCATGAGGTGGCCAAAGTGTTGGAGTTTCAGCTTCAGCATCAGTCCTTCCAATGAACACCCAGGACTGGTTGGATCTCCTTGCAGCCCAAGGGACTCTCAAGAGTCTTCTCCAACACCACAGTTCAAAAGCATCAATTCTTCGGTGCTCAGCTTTCTTCACAGTCCAACTCTCACGTCCATACGTGACCACTGGAAAAAACCATAGCCTTGACTAGACGGACCTTTGTTGGCAAAGTAATGTCTCTGCTTTTTAATATGTTATCTAGGTTCCAAATACGAAAAGGAGTACGTCAAGGCTGTATATTGTCACCCTGCTTATTTAACTTATATGCAGAGTACATCATGAGAAACGCTGGGCTGGAAGAAGCACAAGCTGGAATCAAGATTGTCAGGAGAAATTATCAATAACCTCAGATATGCAGATGACACCACCCTTATGGCAGAAAGTGAAGAGGAACTAAAAAGCCTCTTGTTGAAAGTGAAAGAGGAGAGTGAAAAAGTTGGCTTAAAGCTTAACATTCAGAAAACTAAGATCATGGCATCTGGTCCCATCACCTCATAGGAAATAGATGGGGAGACAATGGAAAGAGTGTCAGACTTTATTTTTTTGGGCTGCAAAATCACTGCAGATGGTGATTGCAGCCATGAAATTAAAAGATGCTTACTCCTTGGAAGGAAAGTTATGACCAACCTAGATAGCATATTAAAAAGCAGAGACATTACTTTGCCAACAAAGGTCCATCTGGTCACAGCAGCTTTATTCATCATTGCCAAAATTTGGAAGCAGACAAAATGTCCTTTAGTTGACGAACGGATAAATGGTACCTCCAGATAATGAAATATTATTGTTGCTGTTCAGTCGCTAAGTGGTGTCCGACTCTTTGCAGCTGCATGGGCTGCAGCATGCCAGGCTCCTCCGTCTTTCACTATCTCCCAGAGTCTGCTCAAATGCATGTCCACTGGGTTGGTGATGCTCTCTGACCATCTCATCCTCTGCTCCTTCCTTCTCCTCCTGCCTTCAACTTTTCCCAGCATCAAGTTCTTTTCCAGTGAGTCAGCTCTTCACATTAGGTGGCCAAAATATTGGAGCTTCAGTTTCAGTATCAATCCTTCCAATGAATATTCAGGGTCAATTTCCTTTAAGATTGACTAGTTTGTTCTCCTTGCAGCCCAAGGGACTCTTGAGAGTCTTCTCCAGAACCACAGTTTGAAAACATCAATTCTTTGGTGCTCAGCCTTCATATAAGTGGGTGCATGCTTTAGTCATGTCCTACTCTTTGTGATCTCATGGACTATAGTCCGCCAGGCTCCTCTGTCCATGCGATGCTCCAGGCAAGAATACTGGAGTGGGTTACCATGCCCTCCTCCAGGGGATCTTCCCAATTCAGGCAAACTCAGGTCTCCCTCATTGCAGGAAGATTCTTTACTGCCTGAGCCACCAGGGAAGCACATAAACAATGACAGATTGAAGGGAATGTTAAGGCTCTATTTGATCAGCTGTACTTGGTGTGACCCACAGAACAGTGACTCAGAGATGGAGGCGGGAAGGGTATTTCTAAATTTATGTTTGGGAAAACCGGGACTGATGGTTCTATTAGCTCCACACACACTTCATCACTCACTGTCATCACCATGACCTAAAACAGATGGAATCTAAGATACCATGTTGCAGTGGAGAAAAGTATATAAAAAATGGAACTACAGTGAATTTATTTCAAATAGTAAAGGTTCAAGCACAAGACCAAATGTATCATAAAAGGAAGGACAGTGGCAATTAGATGAATCAAAAATATTGAGTCCAGGGACTTCCCTGGTGGTCCAGTGGCTAAGACTCCATGCTCCCAATGCAGGGAGCATAGGTTCGATCCCTGGTCAGGGAGCTAGATCCCACACACCACAACTGAAGAGGCTGCATGCTGCAATGAAGGTAAAACATTCCATATGCTGCAACTAAAACCTAGGGAAGCTAAATAACTTTTAAAATAAGTTTTAAGAAAAATTAAAAAAAATATTGAGTTCATTTTTACTAAGTAAGAATACTGAGTATGTTATATGATTGCAAAGAAATGTTACAAGGTGGTGAAATGTGCTGAAGGAAAATATTATTGTAACACAATGTTTAAACACTTCAGATAAAGAAGGACTATAATCATCATTTTATTCCAAGGAAACTAGGCATGGTATGGACAGAAGTGGCCCTTATTTTTCTCATGTAATTGGCTCTCTTTTTGTCATGTTATTCTGCCAACTAAAGAAGTCCACGGAGAAGCTTCCTGAAGGTTTGAAGCAGACTGAGTCTGCACTCCCAGAGCCTGGTTATTTTTCCAAGTGGAAACAACTTGCTTGACTTATAAAAATTTGTTACAACACATTCCTAACCTGTAGAGTAGGTAACTGTGACAATTCCCATAATTATAATACCGTGTAATGGGATCTAAAGTTGGAAATATTTTGGTTCATGTCACATAAATGGCAAGAGAACAGTAGAGGTTCAGCTCTGTACTTACTATTACAAATTCACCAGCAGCAGAAATAATGGCTGTATTTCATTATTATCATTTTTGGTCTCACTGTTAGCGATCTTAAGCAGAAAGTCAGTTAAGCACATATTAGACAATTTACAATTTCTATGACTTATAATAAAGGATTACATTTGCATTATTTTCCCAAGTGTGTCAAGAAAAACTAAAAGTAGACTTGTTTACTCATGGCTAGCAATTTAATGCAAAACAAAGGAAAACGTGTTCTCCTCAAGCATCAAGGAGCAAAACATTTCAGTGCCCACTGTGGTTCACTGTGAAAATAGTGTGTTTACATCAATAAAAACTAGGCTACAATATTGTAAAGTAATTAGCCTCCAACTAATAAAAATAAATGAAAAAAAAAAAAAACCCAAAAAACTAGACTGCTGTTCTGATGACTGTTTCTCATGAGTGATAGACTGCTCATCACAGCTTCACTTCCGGTGAGACGCATCTGGAGGAGATGAACCTGCGGCGCCTGCTCTGATGAGGGAGGAAGTGCACTGTTCGCTCCAGTGACTATGGGGTCCACCCCGCTCTCTGGCCTTGCTCTCACCGGAGGAGCAGCTCCTACTGCCCAGTGGCTCAGTGGTGAAGGGTCTGCCCACCAAGCAGGAGACGTGTTCAATTGCTGAGTAGACGCCCTGGAGGAGGGAATGGCAATCCCCTCGAGTATTCTTGCCCGGGAAATGCCTGTGGACAGAGGAGCCTGGCAGGTTATAGTCGGTGAGGCCCGCAAAAGTCGGACACAGCTGAGCGACTAACGCTCTCACTTTGAATGAGCAACCGCAAGGCTAAAGGAGGCACTGAATCACATCCACAGACCACCAGCGTTCACAGCCTCAGCGGGACCTGGGCTGTGAACTCACCCGGCCCTGGGACCAAAGGCGTGAGATGAAGAGGAAGAGCAACGAGGGCTTTGTGTCCCCTGCCGTCTGCCCTCAGGTAAGGACGTCTGTCTCCTTTCTACAGAACAACATTCGAAGTTCCTGCTGCAGTCGGGTCCCCAGCGTCGGTTAGGTAACCTGGATTAGCCTGCCCCGCCCCCAGCTGCCACCCCTCCAAGGAAGCCCGCTCTCATTCAGGGACCACGTGGAACATCAGAGTGCTCCACGCATCCTGGGCATCTCCATCTCCTTACGGGTGGAGACCGCACCTCTGCAACGAGGAGCCCTCCATCGCACCTGCATGGAGTCAGGAGCCTGAAGCGTTTGTGAACCTAAAACCAACACGCCAAGATCCAGGGGCACAGTGTCAAGTATCAAGACTAACAACTGGGACTTCCCTGGTGGTCCAGTGCGTAAGCATCCACCTGTCGGTGCAGGGGACACAGGTTCAATCCCTGGTCTGGGAAGATCCCAGATGCTGCCGGGCAACTAAGCCTGAGTGCTACAGCTGCAATATGCTTCACAACAACAAAACAGAAGCCACCGCAATGAGAAGCCCTCCCACTCAGGGGAACTAGACAGTAGCCCCCTTGTTGCAGCAACTAGACAAAGCCTGAGTGCAGCAAGGAAGACCCAGCGCAGCCAAAAGTAAAACAGACGTCAAAACCAAAAAAAAAAAAAAAAAAAAAAAAAGATTAACAAGTGGTCCATGCTGTAAGTCTTAAATCGCAAAACTCGAATTGTGCTATTGTGCTGACAAGCATAAATAACCCATTTATTGACTGCAGTGACCTATGCCAACAAGGGAGTTTAAAAATAAAACATTTTAATGATCTTTGCTGAGTGTTTATCTGCTTTTTGAAAGTAACTTTCTGTTAAATACTTTCTAATGATCAATAAACTGTGATATTACTATCTTACATTCTTTACAACAGAAAAAATACATACACATAAAATATATGAAAATGGGAAAGTGCTTTTTTTAGAGTACTATGGTTATAGAAGGATTTGTATACCAGAGAAAGTGTGTATCATTTCCTAAGATGGTTTCACACTAATGAGGCAGTCAATATCTCATTCTCCAGCAGTCACTGGACCCCTGGGCATTTCTAATGCTTTTCTACATTTGATAATATGCTCAGTTGCTCAGTCGTGTCTGACTCTTGATGACCCCATGGACTGTAGCCCACCAGGCTCCTCTGTCCACGGGATTCTCCAGGCAAGAATACTGGAGTGGGTTGCCATGCCCTTCTCCAGGGGATCTTCCTGACCCAGGAATTGAACTCCTGTCTCTTGCATCTCTTGCACTGGCAAGTGGATTCTTTACCATTGCACTACCTAAGAAGCCTTAATATTATACTGGAAATTTAAGAACAAATCCCTGTTGTGACAGAATTGGAGGCTAAATGTAAATCTAACGGCTGTTCACACTAAGTCGACAAAGCCTCTCTTTACCACCCTCTCCAAAGCCATCCTGTCACTTGGAGCAGGAGCCACAGTCGTCACAATAAATAACCTGCAAGCCCTGCATCTCCTCACTCCTGCTCTCTCTCCCTGGCTCCAGACAGACAGCCTTCCTTGCTGAGCCCCTGCCTTGGAGTCTTTGCAGGTTCTGTTCCCTCTCCTGAGAACATGCTTCCACAAGTGTCCCCTCATCTCTGGCACACATGGAGCTTTCACTCTCAGAAGGATACCCTTAGCCATCTTTACAAACACTGTATCATCACCAGACATTCCCTAAATTGCTTCCCTGCTTGTTTTGTTCACAGCATTTAATGACATTGTCTCTTCGGTTTCCTTTGTTTAAGGATTTATTAATCCCCCATCTTCTCTTTCTCCCTACCAGACCTTGCACTTCATGAGGACAGGTTTTGATTGCTTATCCAATGCTTGCAACCCTAGGGCCTACACAAGCACCTTGTATGCAATCAGTTTTTTTAAAATGGGGTATAGATGCTTTACAATATTGTGTTCATTTCTAGCATGCAGCAGAGTGAATCAGTTCTACGTATACATAAATCCCCTCCTTTCTGGGTTTCCTTCCATTTAAATCACCACGGAGCACTGAGGAGGGTTCCCTGTGCTATACAGTAGGTTCTCATTAGCTATCCATTTTATGCTAGTAATGGGGCCAAGGGTTAATTTCATATCAAGGGAAATAGCACTTTTTTTTTCTATTTAATAATATCTGCCTCTGAAGTTGCATCTTAAAATGTGAGTTATCACCAGCCCAGCAACTGAGACCGACTATGATCATTCTGCCTGAGGCTCTGAATGTCTCCCACATTCTCCTGTGGTCCATGCTGAAATGGGGCAGCACAAAGCCTTACTAGTAAAATTTCAGCACCCAATTCTTGTGACTCAGCCCTGACAGGACATTGAAAGTCAGCCTCAGTGCTATAGATGGAATTGTTTCAAAGGCTGAATTCGGTAATCAGAACCAATATTCAATCAATACAGTATTTAAACAAAAAGTGGGTACTCTCATCTCCTCACAAATATGTTTTTATTGGTTCTTCTCTTTTTAAAATCTTTGTCCTTTTTATTTCAGTACTACAAAGTGGACATTAAGCCATTTATTTGGAAGGCTATTTTCTTTTTCATATCATTTTAAATTGTCTTATGAAACAATATCATATTTACTCAAACAAACCAAATGTTATAGTCAAAACAGTTTAAACTGGTGTTTATTTTAAAATAGTTTCTGCTCTGTTCTCCAGCTGATTCACCTGACTTTGCTTCTTACCCATCAACATAATTGACATTTTGGACAAATTTAGTTGTGGTTCTGGATTTCCAGGGAAACTTTTTATGTAAATATACAAACCCAGAATTATTCCAACTATGGAGATGATATTAGAGTGCACACATAATGTGACTTTTAGATATCTTCCACTTGGATTTAGTGTCAAGATGTCTGTCTAGATAAAAAAGAAGGATCTTTAAACAAAGCAATCTGTGTTTCACCCTGAAAGTGCACCAACTAATTTTTTTGAGCACATACAAATTATCTACAACTTATGTTTGCTTTCCCGAGCTAAAAAGTGTCTTTTACTTTATTGCTTGATTCTTCTGTGACTCCTAATCTTATTTTTATTATATTATGGTTTTCTTGTTCTAAAACACTTATTTCTTTGTGGAAACCAGCATTCAGGTATTATAGTTTCAGCTCTGTTCTAGGTGGTTTCTGTTCTTTTGTTCACACAAGGCCAAACATTTCTGAGAGTTTTCAAAGAAGAGATTGGAGTTCACTGAAAAGCAGCATTTTCTGTGATAAAACAGCACATATTAAAGGTGTGAAGAAAAAGTCACGGGGGGGAACTAAACTCAGGTCATGGGAAAAATGAGAAAATCAATCAATGGCTGGGCTTTCTTTTTCCTTAGACTTTTCTGGTCTCAAAAAATATCAGAATATATGTGGATCCAAAGGCAGATGACAATGTGGTGAAAGGTGGATGTTTGAATGTACTAAAGTCAAGGATGACATTAGTGGTTAAGATGAGTGCATCTAAGAAAGGATTTATTTCCCATGCTTCCATACTGATTAATGATTGAAACTGTGCACACTTGAAAATCGATTCTGGGACAGGGGTAAAGACATGCATTTCTGAAAAACACTGCAACTTCAGGCAGGGAAGATACACCTAGAGGCACAGTTACAACTTTTCCTCTCTTCTGAAACAGTTTGTGCAAACACTTTGTTGTTTTAATACAATTTTAATCAATGTCAGATCACCACTGCAGGGTTAAAAGTTAATTTAATTAGATATTTCTTCTCTGATATACAGTTTCAAAGATGACTTTACCTTTTAGTTCATTACATTGTTTCATTAGTAGAAAAACATCAAAATTTGATTCTGTGTTACCTTGTTCAGCTCAAAAATGCATAGTAAAAAAAAAATGCATAGCATTTGTAGTAATCTATTTTTGAAAATGGATTTCCCTGGTGCTCAGTGGTAAAGAATCTGCCTGCCAATGCAGGAGATGCAGGTTCAATCCCTGGGTCGGGAAGATCCCCTAGAGGAGAGCATGACAACCCACTCCAGTATTCTTGCCTGGAGAATCCCATGGACAGAACAGTCTGATGTGCTATGGTCCATGGGGTCATGAGTTGGATGCAATTTAGCGACTAAGCAATCACCACCAATATTGAAAATAGAAACAAACTCCCTAGAGCAAAAAAGTTAATGTATTCATTTGGTATTGATTCTGAAGCAAACTAGTACAGCCACTATGGAGAAAGTGTGGAGATTCCTTAAAAAACTGGAAATAGAACTACCAAATGACCCAGCAATCCCACTCCTGGGCATACACACCGGGGAAACCAGATCTGAAAGAGACACGTGTACCCCAATGTTCATCGCAGCACTGTTTATAATAGCCAGGACATGGAAACAACCTAGATGCCCATCAGCAGACGAATGAATAAGGAAGCTGTGGTACATATACACCATGGAATGTTACTCAGCCATTAAAAATAATTCATTTGAATCAGTTCTAATGAGATGGATGAAACTGGAGCCCATTATACAGAGTGAAGTAAGCCAGAAAGAAAAACACCAATAAAGTATACTAAGGCATATATATGGAATTTAGAAAGATGGTAACGATGACCCTCTATGCAAGACAGAAAAAGAGACACAGATGTATAGAACAGACTTTTGGACTCTGTGGGAGAAGGCGAGGGAAGGATGATCCGAGAGAATAGCATTGAAACATGTATATTACCAATTGTGAAACAGATCGCCAGCCCACGTTGGATGCATGAGACAAGTGCTCTGGGCTGGTGCACTGGGATGACCCAGAGGGATGGGATGGGGAAGGAGGTGGGAAGGGGGGTTCAGGATGGGGAAGAGATGTAAATCCATGGCTGATTCATATGAATGTATGGCAAAAATCACTACAATATTGTAGAGTAATTAGCCTCCAAGTAACATAAATAAATGAAAAAATAAATAAGTTTAAAAAAATGAAAAAAAAAACAAAACACCCAAATCAAGTTAAGTTGTAAAAAACCATAAAAATAGCAGTTAGGGAGGAGAAAATGATGATCAGGTGAAGAAGGCTTTGCATAAAAAGTAATTAAAATATGATTACAAAATTAAAAAAAATTAATTCATTTCAAAGTATCATCCATAATTTAAGCCACAATTGTGGAATTCACAAATAATATGTTGACATCATGAGATGTACTTATGTAGAAATAGACTTATTTCAGTACGAAACAAAAAACCAGTAGGCATGCACAAAAATATTAAATGTGAATGATAAAAGAATATATTAGAATGTATTAGAATAAAATCCTTCAACTATAACCTGCTGAGATGTGTGTCTTGCAAGCCTTCCATAACAGGATTAAGCCAGAGAAACTGAGCTCATGCAAACAGACAGAGTATTGATAGATGGTGGTGAATTCACTTAACCTGAAAATGGAACATTAAACACCAACGTCTAACATATCTTTGGTACAATTACATAACAAATTAGATAATGAATTTAAAATGCATATTATTGTGTGGTACACAGCAAGCACTCAGTAATTACCGGCGATTGTTATTAGGGAGATGAATGTGAGTAAGAGGACCATTGCCATCTGTGAGGCTTAGTTATTTCTTTTTGAGACTCACTTCTTAAAAGAGTAACTCCAAGGCTTCCCTGGTGGCTCAGGGGTGAGGAACCCACGCGCCAAGTCAGGAGATGTGGCGTCCATCCCTGGTCCAGGACGATCCCGCATTCTGTGGGGGCACCCAAGCCTGTGGCCACGACTACTGAGCACGCACACCGCGGAGCCTGGGCGCCGCACCTTCCGAGCCCACATGTGGCAAGCACGGAAACCTGCACGCCCCAAAAAGAGAAGCCACTGCAGTGAGGAGCCCTGCACTGCGACTAGAGGGGAGCCCCTGTTCGCTGCACCTGAGAAAAGCCCACACGGCAACAAAGACCCAGCACAGCCATAAATAAATGAATACATACATTTTTTTTCTTAAAGTCTAACTCCAAAGATCCATGCATGGTTTTGACCCTGTTTAGTTCTGCCTCATCACAGAACTGTTAATATTTAATGGAAGCAACACAAGGAGTGAAATCAGTTCACTGAAACCTGTTTGTGAGGCCTTCCTCATCATCTGCAGGACGTCAGAACTTGCACATATTTGACTGACTGGATTCTGCTGCTTCACACAACAACTCAAATAGGTCCAATCACACTCTCCAGTAAAAACATGTCAAGGGGTTCATAAATGGGGTGTCCCATCTGCCCACTAGAATGTACACTTCATGGGATGGGAACCTGTCTGGCCCATCACACAGTATTTCCTTAATAAATACTGGTGTGGCCTTTTCCACCACGTTTCTTGTTTTTGGACTTGCACTTGTCTCACATTGAAAACAAAGTGTTACTTGCCCTTTTCCCTGTTTTGCTTTATTTACCACAACAAAACTCCTCTCTAAGTCTTCTATTCTTAAATTCTTCATCATATCCAGACCTTCCTATATAGAGCCTTAGTTGGCATATTCAGAGCTAACAACTAAATAAAAATTAGGGAAGAAAATATTTTTTTCTCCGAATGCAAGGGGCTTGGGTTCAATCCCTGGTCAGGAAACTAGATCCCACATGCCACAAACAAGACAAGGTGCAGGAAAATAAATATTTAAAAAATACATAAAAGCTTCTATTTTTTATGAGATTATTTCAGAAACATTTCAGACCCATGATACTGTATTTTCATATGTATGTAAAATGGTTTTACAATAATCGATGCTATAGCTTTGTAGAGCATGATGTTGATAATAATCCTCACCAAAGACCGGATAGGTCTTAAGTGATATGACATTGCTGAATTTACCACAGTCCAATACTGGTCTTCCATTTTGTCTGTATTACAGTAGTAAAATGTACAAATAAAAGCATAAAGGTACCACACTAAAAATAAAATAACTAAGTACTATGGTCAAGAAACTGTGGTCAAAGTCCCTCTGTAGTTTCTCTGGACCCGGAGCTTCCCCAGGCCCCACATGGGCCCCAGCCCCACTCCAGCTCCTCGAGACGTTGCGCTTCCTCACCCCCCTGCCTGCTTTTCAGATGAATTCAGGAACCCTCCTGCAACCCCCCCTAACAGTCATGAGCAACAGTGCAACTGAGGTGAGTATGTGATGTGTTTACATTTTTAAAGATAAAATTGCCAATGCCAATAAACTATCAAGTATATGAATCTTCAAGACCAGACTTCAAAATGTGTGAAATTGTGAGTGCTATGTTTCTGAAATTTGACAAACTATCCAAGATCGCCATCACAGCATAGATTTCATGTTCTGTTGAAGGGAAGGGATATTTTTATAAATAATTGAAAACAGTGATTTTGCTAAAATGAAGATAATACAAGTTTACAAAATATAACTCAATTTTTTCCATGTAAATATTACTTTCCCTTTAATAGATCACCTCAATTTGTTCAATGAAAATTATATTACTTCAACATTATCTTTAAAATTAAAATATAAATTATAATGAAAAATATAGAGAAATCAGAATGACTTAAATTAAGCTGAATTTAAATACTTTTGAAGATATAATTGAATCTTATTCATTTTTATAAAGATAAGACTAATGCTTATCTAGTTTGATATAGTTTACCTGCCAAAATAAATTACAGATGCAACACTCCACTCATATTTCATCTAACGTTAGCAATTTGAGAATGGTGCTAATTGTTTAATATGGTAAAATGTTTGTAAAATATTGATCCTTTAAGACTGTATGAATTCTATGATAATTTTGGGGAAATTGATACTTTTATTCTACTCACACTTTTCCATTTTATTGGCATTTTCCATTACTTCTTTCAGAATAACTCGATTGTTTTATTTATACAGATCCTGTGCCTTTCCTGTGGACATTGTTCCTAAGCATTTTATTATTGCTGTATGTATCATGGAAAAACTGTTCCCCAATTCTATTTCTAGACATGCCTTGCTATCCTAGAGATAAGCTATTGATTTTTGTGCTTATAGCTTTTGTCAACTTTCAGTTCAGTTCAGTTCATTTCAGTCGCTCAGTCGTGTCCAACTCTTTGCGACCCCATGAGTCGCAGCACGCAAGGCCTCCCTGTCCTCAAACTCATGTCCCTCGAGTCAGTGATGCCATCCAACCAACTCATCCTCTGTCGTCCCCTTCTCCTCCTGCCCCCAATCCCTCCCAGCATCAGGGTCTTTTCCAATGAGTCAACTCTTCGCATGAGGTAGCCAAAGTATTGGAGTTTCAGCTTCAGCATCAGTCCTTCCAAAGAACACCCAGGACTGATCTCCTTTGGGCTTTAGCAAAACACCGTCAAAAACCCCCACTGAGCAGAAAAGGGTTACTTTGCTGGACTTGCTGAAATAAGAAAGGAAAACAACCTGGCAGAATCTTAACAGCCCCAGGCACGATGAGTGGAACGATTGGTTTGTAGGGTGTGGCTGGGTGACAGATTCTCAGATGAGTCTTGTGAGGTTGGGAACTCCTTGGGGCCTGGTGGCGTGTGAGACACAGTAACTATACTCATGCATAGGAGACCAAGTTCTGAGCTGAGTTAGCTCAACAGTCTTGGTAATTCAGGGTTTTTGCTGATTTACAGTTCATATTCAGGGCTAAGTATTTCCCAGAGCCAGACTTGCCCTTTCATTTTTCCCAGCCTTCACATAACGACAGCAATGCATCTTGGGAATGTGTAGTTTCTAATCACGGAGAACACCAAAACCAGGATTTAAAGGAAATCAAGCCTGAATGTTCACTGGAAGGACTGAAACTGAAGCTCCAATACTCTGGCTACCTGATGCGAAGAGCCAACTCATTGGAAAAGACCCTGATGCTGGGAGAGACTGAGGGCAGGAGGAGAAGGGGATGACAGAGGATGAAATGGTTGGATGGCATCACCAACTCAATGGATACGAGTTTGAGCAGGCTCCAGGAGATGGTGAAAGAGTTTTAAGCTCTCAGCCCCTCCCCCTTGACATCCATGTCAGCCCAGGACAGAGATTATAACACCCGTTGTCTGCAAACAGAAGTGATTTCCATCTTCATTGCTTTTTGGTGAGCTGTGGATATAGGATAAGGCTCTGCTGGCAGTTTTCCAGAATCTGTTATTGTCAGATTTGCTATTTCTTTTTTCTCAAAGATAACTTGTTGGGTCAATTGAAGGGACATTCATTTCTCAGTATTTTGGATTTTGGTGATGACACATTTGAGCAAAACAACATGGAATAATACTAAGAAAGACATGTCATGGGGTTTGTAGTCCTGTATTCAGCAGGAGCTATGGGTGCCCAAGTTGTGTTTCTGTGAAACCGTGGGCTACAAAATTGCCAACTCTTGTTATTGTTCATGTCTAGGTTTAATGGGAGTTTTATTTTTCTGGCCACTTGGCCCATTGTTTTGTCGTTTACAAAGCACTTATTGCTTGATTCCAATTACACAGAAAATCACCTTTCTTATTGCAATGAACTAACAATATCAGAGGAAGCTAGATGTCATTCAAAGGAACACAAGTAAAAACGATAATTATACTGAACGTGCATCTTAATCAAAAGACACACAAAGGAGTGACTCAACGAATCAAAAGAAAAATTAAAGATGGGAAACATATACACATTGTAGATAAGAAGTTTGAGTATCTGTTAATAATCTAGATTCTTAAGTAAGTGAAGAAGAAAGCCAGAATCAAGGAAAGAACACAGGAGAGCAGACTGAAAGAGGACAACCCGCCTCTGATATTGGGAGCGTGTTTCTTGGGTCTTCTGGAGAAGTTGTCTCCTGGATGAGTTGTCCCCTTGCTTGTTGTTCTGGGACTAGGTTTATGGCCCCTGAGAAACTGACTATAAACTTCTTGAAGAGCCTAGCTTGAGATCTCTGGACCCTTTAACTGAAAGATGTATGCTCAGTCCTGCTAAAGTGGCGGGAGGGCAAGTTTTGAGCAGAGACCAGGAGTAGCTCTGGTGGCAGCGGAGGCATTTTGAGAAGAAGCCACAGAAACTCAGACCATGAAGAGCAAGGCACAGTCCCAACAGATCTTAACAAGGCAGTCTTAATTTATGAGAGTACGAACAGAAGATACTTAGATTTTTTTTTTTTCTTAAGAAAAATGTGAAGTCAAAGAGTTAGTCTCTCAGTCGTGTTTGACTTTTTGCAACCCCATGGACTGTAGCCCGCCAGGCTCATCTGCCCGTGGGATTCTCCAGGCAAGAATACTGGTGTGGGTTGCCACTTGTAAAAATTTAATGAGCTGTAATGAATAATTTATGCACATTTCCACAATGTAAACATGTTATGATTAAACAAGAATTTAAGTGTGATAGATCCTTTCTGTCATATATTGGAAAGTCCTGCCTACCTCCTGGGATACATGACTGTGAAATTTAAAACCTAACTTTAGCAAATATTTGAAGCAATGCTAACTTCCTCTACTCAAAGAAAAAGAAACTTCAGTTTATTTAAAAAGTATATCAATCTGATTGCCAGAGTGTGTTAAAGGCTGAGAGACGCGTAGTCTAAAAAGATTCTGGGGGCATCTCTGGTAGCTCAATTGTAAAGAATCTACCTGCCAATGCAAGAGACGTAAGTTCGATCCCTGATCCAGGAGGATCCCACATGCTGCAGAGTAACTACGCCTGTGCCATGGCTGTCGAGCCGGTCCTTTGGAGTCCAGGCGCCACGACGACAGAGGCCACCAGGCCCTGCACCTGGATGAGGCCCCACAGCAGTGAAGACCCAGCACAGCCATAAACAAATAAAAATTTTAAAAAAGATTCTGTGCTGTACAGTAGGTTCTCATTAATTACCTATTTTATTCATAGTATCAATAGTGTATATGTGTCAACCCCAGTCTCCCAAATCATCCACTCCTCTGTCCCCCTTGGTGACCTAACTGAGAAGGAAATCCAAAAAAAGAGGGGATATAGTTACACATGCAGCTGATTCACTCTGCTGTACAGTAGGAACAAACAGAACACCGTAAGGCAATTATACTCCAATAAATTTGTTTTTTAAAAAAAAGGAGAAAAGAGATTCTGGTTTCATGCACCATGTAAACCCTACCTTAAAAACAGATCTCTCTTTCTAAAAGGAAAGAGTCAGGTGAAAGCAGAAGTGGCCTTGAACCTACTAAAATATTTTAGGTGGCTTGTGCAGTCACATAAGACAACACTTGTGAGCTTTTATATTGCACAAAAACAGCGTGTCAAGGATTCAGGGTGGTTTCTTATCTCAGGCAATGGTTCATCATGTAAACAAACACCTGATGAGGAGAGGTCCGTGTGGTTCCCAGGAACAGACTACGTATTTTTCAGAGTCTGTCATTTAGAAATAGCCCTGTTGGGAAGGCCTCGGTCAAGATAGTGTCTGAACAGTTCGTCTTCCTGTGTGTCCTTGAATATCTCATCTCCAAGACAGCCAGTCACTCACACACACGTGTCTGCCACAGAGTTCATCACATCCTGCTGACACAGTCACATTCTCAAGCTTCCCTGAATGACTTTTGCAGATGTCCTCTCAGCTTGTACTTACAATGTGCAGTTTCTGAGTATAGAGAGGATGAAGTCAGACTAAAAAAACGGCATTTTAAAAGCTTTAACAGTTATTATCACATAAATGTCATTGAAAACACCATGTCACTGGTGACCTCTTGCTCCATTTCACTGGATAAGAAGCAAAAGTGTGTCATTTGCTTGAATTGTGGCCAACTCTTTGTGACTGCATGGACTGTAGTCCACCAGGCTCCTCTGTCCATGGAATTCTCCAGGCAAGAATACTGGAGTGGGTAGCCATTCCATTTTCCAAGGGATCTTCTCGACTCAAGGATCAGTGATCAGTAAATCAAGTCAAAAACTTTTTATTGGCACTAAGGAATGTTGCCTTTGCTTATACAGATTATGGACTTCTCCTTGACACTTTAATATTTGAGTGTCATTTGTTCCCAGGGCTTCAGGCCTTCACCAGACCTGACCTCAAAAGAAGCCCCCTTTACAGAGGCTAACTTAACTCAGGTTTCCTCACTGCCGAGCTGCCTCAGAGCCAGGAACTACCTGCCTCTACTCCACTCCTGCATCTCACATGGGAGAAAGAAACATCTGGAGTGAAGACACAAATGGAAATTACCACAAGGAGCCAGTCCATGGGTAGGAAAGCCTTAACTTTAATTTATGAGTTGCCAGAGGCTCAGTGAAGACAACCTGTGTTAAAAACTCCAGAAGGACCCAGTGATGGGGGAGACACCCACAAGATCATGGGGTTTAACCTGAGGAGTCCAACCAGGTCCTCACATTAAACATCAGTGAGAAAACCCTTTATGCCCTAACAGAGAGAGCACTCTGTTCTTAATAAGGTTGCCCTTGGGGAAATCGGAAATCTAGGAACAAGAACCTAGCCCACCTGGGGATCATCAGAGCCAAACTGAAGGAGCAGAGAGAAAGAAACAAATGAAACATATGAAACAATTAGTTGTTGTTCAGTCACTGAGTCAAGTCTGACTCTTTGGAACCTCGTGGACTACCGCACTCCAGGCTCCTTGTCTTTCACCATCTCCTAGAGCTTGCTCAAACTCATACCCGTTGAGTCAGTGATGCCATCCAACCATCTCATCCTCTGTCATCCCCTTCTCCTCTTGCCTTCAATCTTTCCCAGCATCAGGGTCTTTTCTAGAGAATTGGCTCTTCACATCAGGTGACCAAAGTATTGAAGCTTTAGCATCAGTCCTTCCAATAAATATTCATGCTGATTTCCTTTAGAATTGGCTGGTTTGATCTGTTTGCTGTCCAAGGGACTCTCAAGAGTCTTCTCTAGCAACACAGTTTGAGAGCATTAATTCTTTGGAAAGACACAAATAGGTACAAAGATACATAAAGATCCCTGACTTGTGTCCTGTCTACAAGGAGGGTTGGATGATGACTTCATTGTGATTTTGATTTGCGTTTCTAATAATGAGTGATGTTGAGTATGCCTGTTGTCCATCTATTAGTTTGGGGCAAATGTGGTTTTGAACAGTGACTTTTAAATCATTATAATTAGGCTGAAACATATCTTTATTAATAAAAATAGGAACCATTAGAATCATTGCATTTTTGCCAATGAGAAATGTTTGTTTATTCCTATAGCAAAAAAAAAAAAAAAAAAAAAAATCCATGCTTCAGGATATGACGAATTCTTGGACAGCACTTTTTGCATCCTGCTGGTTGTGGAAGCATTTTCCCTACAAAAAGTTGTCAAGATGCTTGAAGAAGTGGTGGTCAGTTGGCAAGAGGTCAGGTGAATATTGCAGGTGAGGCAAAAAGTTGTAGCCCAATTCATTCAACTTTTAAAGTGTCAGTTGTGTGATGTGTGGTGGGGCACTGTCATGGAGAAGAACTGGGCCCTTTCTGTGGACCAATGCTGGCTGCAAACCTTGAAGTTTTCAGTGCATCTCATTGATTTGCTAAGCATGCTTCTCAGATGTAAGTTTCACTGGGATTCAGAAAGCTGTAGTGAATCAGTTCGGGCAGCAGACTGCCAAACAGTGACCATGACATTTTTTTTCTTGCAAGGAAGTGTGGCTTTGGGACATGCCTTGGAGCTTCTACTCAGTCCATCCACTGAGCTGGTCTTCAACAGTGCATATTTTGGAAAATGGTACATATTGAATAATTTCATTGAGATCTTTGCTGTTATAAGTCCATCTGGGCATAGTGTATGCTATATTACACATACATCAATATATGTGTTACTGTTGCATTACCTGAAGAGAGAAGTTACATTTTTTTTCATTTATTTTTATTAGTTGGAGGCTAATTACTTTACAATATTATAGTGGGTTTTGTCATTCATTGACATGAATCAGCCATGTTACATTTTTAAAGGCTCCTCATTTGAGGTTCAGAAGGCAATGGCAACCCACTCCAGGACTCTTGCCTGGAAAATCCCATGGATGGAGGAGCCTGGTAGGCTGCAGTCCATGGGGTCGCTAAGAGTCGGACACGACTGAGCGACTTCACTTTCACTTTTCACTTTCATGCATTGGAGAAGGAAATGGCAACCCACTCCAGTGTTCTTGCCTGGAGAATCCCAGGGATGGGGGAGCCTGGTGGGCTGCCATCTATGGGGTTGGACAGAGTCGGACACGACTGAAGTGACTTAGCAGCAGCAGCAGCAGCAGAGAAGAAAAGCTAAATCCTTTTGCTAAGTAGTTGTTATAGAATAAACAGAATACAATAACATTTACAGAGCCTTAGCTTCCATCAAGGAGAAAGAAAAGGAGTAAACAAGTCAACTAAAACATCGTTTCCTTTACCTCAGTTCCCCAGACACATTAGAGGGGACGAGAACAACCGTCCTGCTGGTGTTGTCACGTAGGCAGCAAACCCTTCCTCCTCAGCTCAGAGGGACACCGTGTCTCAGAGGTGGCCGAGGCCACACACAATGAGAGATGAAGCATTTCAGTATCAGAACCAGGAAAGGCAGAGATGCACTGGACAATCATGGTCCACAGAAGGATTATAAAGTGGATTTCACTGTCTGTGTTTGCTCCAACTCAGCCAATTCTTTCTATATTTTCTTAGAGTTTCCATAGAGATAAGACAGTCTCACAAAATGAGCCTCTTCTAAGCCACAGAGAAATGACACAGGCAAGAGAACGAGGAAACAAAGAGAAGAGAGAATTTAATTTAAACATAGTGATGGGAAATGGAAAAGAAATCCTTTTCTTTTGCTGGTGTGATTACTTGGAAAGGCAGTAATTTTGCTAAACAGACTTTCCTGATAGCGTTCAAGAATGGCCTTGCACTTACTGTTCTACCACAAGCCTCAAATAATGGAATTCTGTAGGATGAAAATTCTGGGGAGAGCTATCTAAATGCTGTTTTGCAGGGAAACATTGATTTTTTTCCCACAAGTATTTTCTTTTTAAAACATTATCAAAGTTATACATATATGAGAGAAAATTCATAACTTACTACAAAGCAAACAGAAAGTTTTAAACATTTTCTGTGATTCCACTACCCAGAGAAAACAGCCACTAATGATATTTCTGATTAGTGTCTGTAAATACCCACACAGTTCCTTGCTATCTCTCTCCAGCATTCCACCACATCAACTTCCTGCTTGGAGGCATGTGTATTGCTGTGTTTTTAAGAAATGATTTTAAATTAGTATGCAAGCAAAGCTTTAAATATAAAACTGAAATGATATGCTCATTACTTCCTTCTGAAGAATTCCAACTACTGGAACTGTTTGCATGTACGGCTTCTGTAAAATTCTCTCGTGTGTAAGTTTATGGGCTTCCTTGGTGGTCCAGTGGTGAAGAGTCTGCCTGTCAGTGCAGGGGACATGGATTTGATCCTGGTCCAGGAAGATCTTACATGTTGTGGAACAACTAAACCTATGCACCACAACTATGGAGCCTGTGCCCTAGAGCTTGTGCTCCACGGCAGGAGAAGCCGCCTCAGTGAGAAGTCCATGCACCACGGCTAGAGAAAAGCCTGAGCAGCAACAGAGACCCAGCGCAGCCAAAAGTAAATAAACTAATTAATTAACTCATTAAAAAGTTAATTGCTTAATTTGATTTTTAAAGCCATCTTGTGAGCTGGGTAGGCCCACTTAGGCCACAGTTAAAAGTTTATCATATGGATGAGTAAATTGAAGCTCTTTAATGGAAAGTCACACTTGAACTGAGCTGTATCACCATACATTCTGCATGGCTTTACAACAGTAAACAGCAGAGATACCCATGGGGTATCAAAGTGTTGCTGAGTGTTCAGTTCAGTTCAGTTCAATTCAGTCACTCAGTCGTGTCCGACTCTTTGTGACCCCATGAATCCCAGCACGCCAGCCTCCCTGTCTGTCCCCAACTCCCGGAGTCTATCCATACCCATGTCCATTGAGTCGGTGATGCCATCAAACCATCTCATCCTCTATTGTCCCCTTCTCCTCCTGCCCCCAATCCCTCCCAGCATCAGGGTCTTTTCAAATGAGTCAACTCTTCGCATCAGGTGGCCAAAGTATTGGAGTTTCAGCTTCAGCGTCTGTCCTTCCAATGAACATCCAGGACTGATCTCCTTTAAGATGGACTGGTTGGATCTCCTTGCAGTCCAAGGGACTCTCAAGAGTCTTCTCCAACACCACAGTTCAAAAGCATCAATTCTTTGGTGCTCAGCTTTCTTCATAGTCCAACTCTCACATCCATACATGACCACTGGAAAAACCATAGCCTTGACTAGACGGACCTTTGTTGGCAAAGTAATGTCTCTGCTTTTTAATATGCTGTCTAGATTGGTCATAACTTTCCTTCCAAAGAGTAAGTGTCTTTTAATTTCACGTTGAGTGTAGCAGTTGTAATAAATTGACAAAGTGAAAGTGAAAGTCACTCCATCATGTCCAATTCTTTGCAACCCCATGGACTGTATAGAATTCTCCAGGCCAGAATACGTGGGTGGGTAGCCATTCCCTTCTTCAGGGGATCTTCCCAACCCATGAATCGAATCCAGGTCTCCTGCACTGCAGGCAGATTCTTTACCAGCTAAGCCACAAGGGAAGCCCAAGTTCCAGTCTGCTAATGTCTAATATTGATACAATTACACGTGCAATTATCTGTGTCAGATCTCAAAACATAGAATGGTTGAGAATGGTCTCTAAACATAGAAGATTAAATGGAGCAGACACCAGGTACAGAAAAAAACTTTGCTTTGTGTAACCCTGCCCCATGGGAAATAGCACGGTTGAAAGGTAAGCCATAAGAGGAGGCTCACCAGGTAGACGGGGAAGGCAATGGTACCCCACTCCAGTACTCTTACCTGGAAAACCCCAGGGACGGAGGAGCCTGGTGGGCTGAAGTCTACAGGATCACACAGAGTCGGACACGACTGAAGTGATGCCGCAGCAGCAGGTAGAGGACCTTCCTGCAATGCAGGAGACACAGGAGACACAGGCTCCATCCCCGGGTGGGGAAGATCCCCCAGAGGAGGGCACAGCAACCCACTCCAGGATTCTTGCCTGGAGAATCCCATGGACAGAGGAGCCTGGTGGATTACAATCCATGGGGCCACAAAGAATCATACATGACTGAGAGACCAAGAACACACAAGAGGAAGTCTGAGTAAGTTACAATAACCAATTCAGGTTGGCACATTGTACGTTAACCACTTTGGTCCTGAGATTAACTCATATCAGTAGAAATCCAGTGTAAAGCATGTTAAAGATTACCTCAAAATTAAGTTAAGTCCTAGTGAAGCTATAAAAATCCATAGCTGAAATAAGCTACGAAATAAAATTAATGCTGTGTATGTTACATATGAAAGTTAAGAGAGTCTTAAGAGTTCTCAACACAAACGGAAAATTTTTTTCCTATTTATTTAATGTTGTATTTATGTAAGATTGGATGTTCACTAATTTTTTTTTGTGGTAATCATTTCATTATGTATGTACATTGACTTATTATGCTGTATATTTTAAAATTATACAGTCTCTATATGTCAATTGCACATCAATAAAAGTGAAAGAGAAGTTTTTAAATTATGAAAATATACAAGTATATAAATATGACTTTAACACTTCTGATTACACCACAGTGAAGATCCACACTGGGATCAGATATCCCTCTACACTTAGCCCTACATTCACATAATTATAACAACAAATTTATTCATCAGAATAGGATTAGCATCAGCCTAAAAGTCAGGGAACTTGGTGGTGATTCATGCTCCTCTAGAGGAACTTGTTTGATAATCGACAGACACTGGTAAATCCCTTTCTCAGGAACCCTGGTGAGGAGCAGCAGAAAGCATAATTACCATAATTATCAGATGCTCTGTCAAGGTGTAGCCCAGGGGAGAGGAAGATGCAGGCTACATTTTGTACTCCACGAACATAACTTATACAAAAATTTTTATGAAATAAAAAACCAAAAGAGAATTTAGTGGTAAATAAACAATAGAGAGCTTGATTGAGTCATGAAGCACACACGTTCACCCCCTCCAGTATCAGTAACTTCATAGCTCCTAACATACAGGAGGAGATAAGTCCTGACAAGATGAGCATCCTGAAAAGTATGCTTGGATGGATCAAAGTGAAGCCTAGAGGAGATTTTACACGTCAGAACACTTTGTACTAAAGCCAGACCAAACTTCTCACCAGACTCAACTCTCATAAGTAAATAAAAGACTTAGCATCTACGTGTAGAAGATAGAAATTTATAGTTGGTGCTATGGATAAAGTACCATAAAGGAGGATGAAAGAAGTTAAATATCCTGGAGCCAGAGAAGCTGCTTATGGACAGTTTACAACAACAAACTCCTCCTATGATTTACGAGTAGAGCTAATAAGCCCTGTAAGCCTGCTGATAGGTGGTTGTCCAGAAAAGAACTTTAGTTCAATTTTAAATATTACTTAAATCATAATTTTAACATAACTTTCAGTTTTATTTTAAAAGATATGTTTTTAGATACAGGTTTTTAGTTACAGGGTACAAATGTCTCTGGGTTTCCCTGGTGGCTCAGTGGTAAAGACTCACCTGCCAATTCAGGGGACTCGAAGATCCTGGGTTGGGAAGATCCCCTGGAGGAGAGCATGGCTACCCACTCCAGTGTTCTTGCTTGGAGAATCCCCATGGCCACAGGAGCCTGGCAGGCCATGAGGCCATGGGGTCACAAAGAGTCAGACATGATTGGGCAACTAAATAACAACAACAACAATGACAAATATCTCTATAAAACAAGCATATACAATACCAGAGTGAGTTTAAAAGCAGTCATCAATGAAGAAAGCATTCAAGGCCAACCACACAATCACCTAAATACCAATAATAAATGCATCAACTACTAATTACTACCAGAATAATTTATTAATTATACAAGAATACACAGAAGAACTATACAAAAATGATCTTAATGGTCCAGATAACCACGATGGTGTGATCACTCACCTAGAACCAGACATGTTGGAGTACAAAGTCAAGTGGGCCTTAGGAAGCATCACTACAAACAAAGCTAGTGGAGGTGATGGAATTCCAGTTGAGTGCTTTCAAGTCCTAAAAGATGATGCTATTATAGTGCCACACTCAATATGTCAGCAAATTTGGAAAACTCTGCAGTGGCCACAGGACTGGAAAAGGTCAGTTTTCATTCCAATCCCAAGGAAAGGCAATGCCAAATAATGCTCAAACTACAGCACAATTGCACTCATCTCACGCGCAAGTAAAGTAATGCTCAAAATTCTCCAAGCCAGGCTTCAACAATACATAAACCATGAACTTCCAGATGTTCAAGCTGGATTTAGAAAAGGCAGAGGAACCAGAGATCAAATTGCCAACATCTGTTGAATCATCGAAAAAGCAAGGGAGTTCCAGAAAAACATCTATTTCTGCTTTATTGACTATGCCAAAGCCTTTGACTGGGATCACAAAGAGCTGTGGAAAATTCTTCAAGAGATGGGAATACCAGACCACCTTACCTGCATCCTGAGATATATGCATGCAGGTCAAGAAGCAACAGTTAGAACCGGACATGGAACAATAGAGTGGTTCCAAATCGGGAAATGAGTATGTTAAGGCTGTATAGTGTCACCCTGCTTATTTAACTTCTATGCAGAGTACATCATGCAAAATGCCAGGCTGGATGAAGCACAAGCTGGAATCAAGATTGCTGGGAGAAATATCAATAACCTCAGATATGCAGATGACACCACCCTTATGGCAGAAAGTAAACAGGAGGTTCTTGATGAAATTGAAAGAGGAGAGTCAAAAAGTTGACTTAAAAGTCAACATTCAGAAAACTAAGGTCATGGCATCCAGTTCCATCACTTCATGGTAAAGAGATGGGGAAATAATGGAAACAGTGACAGACTTTATTTTGGGGGGCCCCAAAATCACTGCAGATGGTGACTGCAGCCATGAAATTAAAAGACCTTGAAAGAAAAGCTTACCTAGACAGCATATTAAAAAGCAGAGACATTACTTTGCTGACAAATGTCCATCTTTTCAAAGCTATGGTTTTTCCAGTAGTCATGTATGGATGTGAGAGTTAGACCATAAAGAGAGCTGAGCACGGAAGAACTGATGCTTTTGAACTGTGGTGTTTGAAAAGACTCTTGAGAGTCTCTTGTACTGCAAGGAGATCAAACCAGTCCATCCTAATGGAAATCAGTCCTGAATATTCATTGAAAGGACTGATGCTGAAACTGAAACTCCAATGCTTTGGCCACCTGATGTGAAGAACTGACTCATTTGAAAAGACCCCGATGCTGGGAAAGCTTGAAGGCAGGAGGAGAACTGAACGACAGATGATGAGATGGTTGGATGGCATCACTGACTTGATGCACGAGTTTGAGCAAGCTTGGGAGTTGGTGATGGACAGGGAGGCATGGCATGCTGCATATCTTGGGTCGCAAAGAGTCAGACACCACTGAGTGACTGAACTAAACTGAATTTATTAATTAATAGAAGCAATACTGTTCATTTTAGTAGCAAGAAATGTTTCTGCTTGCATAAAGCTTATACCAGAGCGCGTAGACTCACTGGTAGTTAACAGTAAAATAAACCTAAACCAATATCTAATTATTTATTAAAGCAATTGTGAATTAGCATGTTACTGAAAAAGTACATGGGGTCTGGCTGCTTGCTGCTCAAAAGCCGACAAGCAGGCCAGGTTGGTGGAGAGGAAAATGTGCTGTGTTTTAGATGCCAGCAACTGCAAGGAGTGGGATGGCGGATGTCTGTCCAGAGGCTGCTCCCACTGCCAGCAGGCAGCGGGGAGAGCTCTTACAGACGGGCTGGGGTGGGAGCGGGGAGAGGGGCTACATGCAGAAACAGCACAGTCAGCTTGGACAGTCATCTTGGAATTGGTCATCAGGGGTCTGACCAGAATCATCTTGTTTTAGGTATAGTTAATCTTCAGTTCCAGGGACAGTTTTTTTCCCATTTCTTTGTGGCCAGTTCTCTGAATTGTGGCAGCTAATGTCCTGGGTAAAGTCTGATCATCACGCAGTTAACTTCTCCACCTAATGTTTTGGTATCTACAAAACAGCTCCCAGGATGTGGCTCAGAATGTTATCTACAGACCTAGAGAAAGAACTAAAGGTCCTTGATGATGCTTAATGACAGCATTATTATTGTTTAGTCTCCCTTGACTGTTTTCCTTTGTTTCAGCATTTCTCATTTCTCTGATTAAACTTATTTGACTGAAACTTTCCACAGACAAAAGGCAGGCAGAGGACATGGTGGGGGAGAGGGGGCAAGGGCGACAGGGTCCTGCTCTGTTTCAACCACAGACTACACTCAAGGAAAGGTTAAAACAAGTGAATGAACTCAGCAATCACAAATCCTGCCTGTTTACCAAGAACACTGCCTCTTGCAGTTCTGGTATTAGAGGCATGGCCTCTCTGGTGACATGTATCTGTCACGGGGTCCTGTCTGCAGGTAGGTAGCATGGCCATGTGCTCTCTGAATGAGGACTTGTAAGAATGGCTACATATGGGTTTTACCAAGTATTTTATTCTTAATTAAAAAATTTTGGTTTTTATATTTGTAATTTATTTATCATAATACTTGGCTGGGGCCAGTCTGGCACACGGGATCTTTTAGGTGTGGCATGTGGGATCTAGTTCTCTGACCAGGGAATGAACCTGTAAGCACAGACTGTTAGCCACTGGACCGGAAGTCCCTACCATGTCCTTTAATTACTGAAATTGACCTTCCTGGGAAGAGGTGGGAATAAAACAAGAGAAGAAGATCCTACAAAGCATTGATTAATCCATTAATCCAAAACAATAATCAAATCTTAAGGGAAAACGTAGCATGTCCTCTCCTCTGCCTGCCTCCTGTCAGTAGAAAACCCCCAGGCTTCTCTGAGTTCCAAAGAGCACATTTAACGAGAGAAGGGAGAACATGCAGAAAGAAAGGAAAACTGTTAAAGAAGGCAAAACAATACCTTAGCCATTAAACAAGGTCAAGGACCTATGTTCCTCCTCAAGAGCTGTAGATAGCATTCTGAGCTGTGTCCTGGGAGCTGTCTTATGCATGCTGAGACCCCCACCAGCTGCAGAAGTGGACCGCAGGCTGCCCACAAGCACGCAGACTCCAGACTTGTTAGGACCAGGTGATGACGCTGACTCCTGATGACCTCACCACCAGCCAATCAGGAGACTCCCGATGACCTCACCACCAGCCAACCAGGAGACTCCCGATGACCTCACCATAATCAGGAGGCTCCCGATGACCTCACCACCAGCCAATCAGGAGACTCCCAATGACCTCACCACCAGCCAACCAGGAGAAGATCCCCGAGCGGCTCACCCACTCCATGACCCCCTCCTTCACCTTGTTTTTAAACTTCCCGTGAAAGCCTTCAGGGACTGCGGGCCTTTTTAGCATGGTCTGCCCTGGACTCCTTGCTCAGCACCAGCAACACATGCTTCCTTTCCTTCACCACAACGTGGGGTCAGTGGACGGGCCTCACTGTGCCGGGGCCAGAATCTCAAGTGGGGTTCAGAAACTGCACACCAAGGGTTATCGGTCACTCAGTAGAACACGGAGCACAGCTGCCCCAAAGCGCCTGACCTCATGTGGATGCAACAAGAGCAGACAAAGGGCCACAGGCACATCAGGGCAACACCTTCAACTCAGACGCTGGAAATCTCAGGGGAACAAGACATGCTACAGGAAAGGGGGAGGGGGGTCTCTGGGTATACAAGATCCTGACTCTGCAGAGGGGTGAGACCCACACAACCCCCAGACCCTACATCTGAGATCACATGTAAACACTCTCGAAGGTGACCCCACCCCCAGATCCTGTACATGGGGTCACACGTCCACAGTCTCCAGGGTGACCCCCCTCCCAGACCCTGAAACTGCCTTACATGTTCACAGTCTCCAAGATGAATCCCTTCCCAGATCCTGAAGCTGGGGTCACACATCCACAGGTATCCACAGGGATGGACCTTAAAGGATCATTTCTAAGAGAACTCAGTCAGGCATAGGAAGACAATAGTGTGTGATGTACCTTCTGGGTAAAATATCAATAGACATACAAAGTACCACGAGCCCAAAGAGATTTCAAACACAAAGGGTTCCAAGAAAAGAAAAATAGAAAAGAATGCGAAGGCCCTGAAAATGACTTAGGAGATCTGAACTAACATAGACATAGAAACCTGTATGTGTAATCAATAATCCCCAAGGAGTATTCTCTTCCTTTCTCCCTTCCTTCCTTCCTTCCTTTCCCATATACATGGGAATCTGTACCTCTCACCTACACATGGAAATCTGTATCTCTAGGAGAGAATCCACAGAAATCATCTGCTGCCTTTCCTCTTTGTATCCACAGAAAACTGTGTGACGTACACAATCCACCAGGATCTGATGCTTACCATTCTGTTTGACCTTCTATGGCAAAAAAAATCCAAATAAGAATAGACATATGTCATAGATACATTATACTGAAGCAGGCAGCTATATACGACAACAATCAGACATTGCAAATAAACTACACTGCAACATAACATTGGCGTGATATTAAAGAGAAGGAAGGAGAAGCAGTGCCTACTTTATTCCCCGACCTCCCTGACTGGAGCTGCTACCCCATCCCTAGAGCCTAAGCAGGCTTAGGTCCCACTGCCGGACTGGGGTGAGTTTGACATAGCCTGGCAGGGTGCCCTTCACTGAACCCTTTTTAAACATCTACTGTCTGCTATGTTCTGGCTCAGACCAGACTCCCCAGCCGGATCCAGGCCTCCAGGGACTTGGGAGCAAATGTTACGAACCTTGCACATTCCCTGGTGCTGGGCATTCCAGCTCAAGCCTTTCTGGAGTGCAGCCTCCTAGGCACCTAAGCACATTCAGCAGGGAGTAATTATTTAGTCTGGGGTGTGTGTGTGTGTGTGTGTGTGTGTGTGTGTGTGTGTGTGTGTGTGTGTGTGTGTGTGTGTGTGTGTGTGTGTGTGTGTGTGTGTGTGTGTGTGTGTGTGTGTGTGTGTGTGTGTGTGTGATGTAATTAGTCTGGTGTGTGTGTGTGTGTGTGTGTGATGTAATTAGTTTGGTCTGTGTGTGTGTGTGTGTGATGTAATTAGTCTGGTATGTGTTTGTGTGTATGTGTGTGATGGAATTAGTCTGGTGTGTGTGTGTGTGATGTAATTAGTCTGGTCTGTGTGTGTGTGTGTGAGATGTAATTAGTCTGGGGTGTGTTTGTGTGTGTGTGTGTGTGTGTGTGATGGAATTAGTCTGGTGTGTGTGTGATGCTTTATGGGGGACAGTAGTGAAACACAAGCCCTTAGGTGTTTGCTCAGGTATAATTCACTCTAATCCACAGCCCAGGATGCTGACTCTCCGAGGAACCAGAGATGAACTTTAAAAAGTGCCTGTAAACATTTCCTGCAACTACAACTTGACCAAAGAGGCTGACCAGCACTTCTAATTCACAAGGCCTGGGATTTTTGTTAATGACAGATGCCCTCAGGAAATCTCCCAGGGCGGGAGTTGCAGAAATAAATTCCAAATACAACAGAGTTTCAAGAAACCAATTGCCACAGTAAAATTTCCTCACACCCTTTAATGTAAAGGAAATAAGAAAAAAAAAAAAAAAAAGCAAACCTTCACCACGGGAGTAGATGCGCAGCAACCCTACCTGCTGCAGGAATGCCAATCAAAACAATGGGAAATCAAATACTGTCAGGAAGCATTTAACTAGAGGCTTCCTGTGTGCTGTTTCGGATCTGTCAGGAACCCTCTGGCCCTTATTGATTCCTGAATATTCAGGAAGTAAGAGGAGAGGCACGCCTTTCCTGGGGCTAAGGAATCCAGGCATTTCTCATTACGGTGATAAGTACCCTCTTCCTTTTTATGAGCCGTAGGTAAAAGGTGATTGTTTGCAACTCTCTCTTTAATAGGGATCATCTTATGTTTTGTAAGTCTGGAATTTTAATCTTTATCTTTGCTGAGAATAACTACAGTATATTTGCCCAAGCCATGTTGATTAAAACACCTTTGCTCCATCAGAGCTTTGGTCCCCGCGTGTTTCTTTCTTTCTTTCTATTCTTTCTGTCTTTCTCTCTCTGTTTCTCTATTTCTGGCTGATTCCCTGGAGCATGGAAGCCCGCTGCATAACCCAGGGAATATTAGCCTCTTTCCTTCTTTCACTCTCTCATCGTTGACTCCAGACCACCAGGTTCTGGTCCATTAAAGGACCAACAAAATACCACCAGTCAGACTGGCCATCCTCACAAGTCTACAAACAATAAATACAGGAAAGAGCCGGCAGGTGAGGTAACCCCACTACATGTTCAGTGGAAATGGACACTGACAACAGCCACTAGAAAGCACAGCCTCTGCATATCAAAAAACAAAAAAAACAAAAAAAACCAAAAACCTCTCAAAAGAGCAAGTCCTAGGCCAGACATCCCCACACATGGGCCTATATCCCAAGAAAGTCATCATTCAATAAAAACATGTGCACCCCAACATTCACTGCAGCTCTACTTAACACAGAACCTGCAAAATGTCCACTGACAGATTAAAGGTTAAAGAAGATGTGCTACATATAGAGGGTGGATGATTACTCAGCTATGAAAAAGCACCACGCAATTATAAAATTATGCCACTGGTTGCTAGAAGGATGGACCTTGAAGGATCACACGCTAAGTGAAATCAGTCAAACTGAGGAAGGCAACAGCCTTTGATGTCCCTTGTAGGAAAAATAAGAAAGAGATACAAAGGAACTAAGTTACAACCCAAAAAGAGACTCTGAGAATTCAAACACAGTGAAAAAAAAGAAGAAAGGGCAGAGATGAATTTGGAGGTAGGGACTTACATATACACATAAATAAATAGCTGTAATAGATAATCCAAAAGGATTATCTCTTTCCTCCCTTCCATACATGCACAGAAATCTGTAGCTGTCATAGATGCTCAAGAAGGACCTGATGTTAAGCAAGTGGAGCTTTGCTTGAGCTTATGCAATCATCTGTGTGGTAGAAGAATCCAAAGAGGAACAGATACGCTGTCATAACTGAATCAGGCGGTTGTACACTATCAGGAGGCACAAAACTGCAAATCAACCGCACTCCGACATAACTTCAGCATGTCGGAGACAAAACGAAAAAAACCAGTGCCTAATTTATTCCCTGCAACCTCCCTGATTTGGGCTGCTATCCCATCCCTGGAGCCTGAGCCAGTTTGTGTCTCCTGTTTGAACTGGGGAGGGGTCCAGAATACAGCCAGAATATTGGGGAAAAAAAAAAAGATGGGTAACCCTGTGATTTTGACCCCCAAAGGTACAATAGCCAAGACTGGAAATCAAGCTAATTGTAGAAGCACAGTTGAATTGATACAGACCATGGTGTACATGAACACAATGCAGTATTTCTCAGCCATAAAGAAGTAGGAAATAATGCCAAGGCAGGCCACAGGAGCGGAAGTAGAGATGATCATTCCAAGCGAAGTAACGGACAAAGAAGCGGCAAGTATCAGTATCATGTGATAGATGTAATCTAAAGATGGATACAACTGAACTTCTTGCCCAGAGACAGAGCCTCACAGACTAGAAACTTCTAATCCTCAGGATATAAAGCTGTGGGGCATGGAGAAATGAGTTGCTTCAGACTAATATATGCACACTACTATTTATAAAATAAATGACCGGGATCCACTGCATAACACAAGGACACTTATTCCACACTCTGTAATAACCTGTATGGAAAGAAACTCAACATGTATTAATGGAAGTGAAACTAGTTGTGGTAGAAGGAAAAAAGCCACCCACAAGACTGTAATTCACCTACATACTCTAGTTCAAATGATGAGATAAAAACAGCAAAATCAAAAGAGAAATAGTGACTCTATTTCCCTCAGGACACAGTGACCTGGGCTGGTGTCATATTCCTGGAGCCTGATTAGCGTGGGGCCCAAGGCTGGAGTGTCCTGGGGCTGAGGGAGCTGGGGGCATGTGGCAGGCAGTGTGCCTCCACGATGAACCTGGAGTGCCTGTTGCCCTCCAGATACAGGCGGGATAATTGAAGGGATGGGAATTAACATATGCACATTAATACATATCAAATAGATGATCAAAAAGTACTCACTGAATAATAACATAGGGAAGTTTATTGAACAAACTGTGATCATCTACATGTGAAAAAGAAACCAAAAGGGAATAGATAAATGTCTAGGTATTAACATAACTGAATCTAGTTCCTGTACATCTGAAACAAACACAACGTTAGAAATCAATTATATCTAATAGAAAATAAGGAAATTACAGGTTTAAAAAAAAAAAAAAGAGTGCGACATGGAGAAGTGCTGCCGCCTTGTGGCCATTTTCTGTAACAACACCATGAAGAGCAGTGCTGCCGGGCATTTATGTAAGGATTCAAGGTCTGCAAATTGTCAACTAAAAAATACAGTCACAACCTGAAAGGAGAAAGTTATTTTACTTGGTGGGGATGTTTACAACCCCAAGTCTGGGAGACAGCATTTCAGTAGCTCTGAGAAAACTGCTTCAAGGAGGCAGGAGGGGAAGTTAGGCTATACAAGTTTACAAGGGAAGCAGGTGGTTTGAACGGCAAAGATCAGATATCCAGTTAAGGAATTTAGCATTCAGTGTTTGGGAAGATGCAAGCCTCTGGGCTCACTGAATTCATTCCTTTCATAATCACCTCTGCTGTTTGGGGCCAATCTTGCTTCCTTGTTCACCTTGTTCTTGCATTCCCCCAGCTCCTCAGCTGTCACCGTGTGGGGAGGGGGCAGGTGATGACATCCTCTGGGTCACCGTTTGGGGAACCCTCATTCACACCGGGACACCAGAAATCACTGATGGCTGTGACGTTTCATGTTTATTAATATGGCAGGAGATATTCACATTTCACAAAGTAAAAAACACCTGCCCTCCTAAGGCATGGAGAAATGCCTTAGGGGTGGTCATTGGAAAATAATTCAGAACAAGGCAGGCATTAATGAAGCCAATTTCAAGAAGTAAGTTTAACTCACACCCTTTAAAATAATTACAAGAAAAGATGTCAACATCACTATTTATTAGAGAAATGCAAATCTAAACTACAGCGAGGTATCACACCACCACAGTCAGAAGGACCATGGCCAAACACTCTAAAAACAATAACTGCTGGAGAGGGTGTGCAGACAAGGAGCGCTCCTCCACTGATGCTTGGAATGTAAATTGGTAACGGCCACTATGGAGGGCATTGTGAAGCTTCCTTGAGCCATGAAAATGAGAAAGAGGTTAGAATACTCCTTAACACCATACACAAAAATAAACTCCAAATAGATTTAAAAAATCTAATTGTAAGGATGGATACTATGAAATTCTTCAGAAAGACATAAATAGGACACAATTTGACATGGATGCAGCAAGTTCTTTGTGGATCCACCTCTTAGAAAAATGAAAAATAAACCACAAATCAGAAAATGAGACCAAATTAACCTTAAAAGCCTTTGCATACCAAAAGGAAACCCTCAAGGAAAGATAAGGACAACCCTCAGAATAGAAAGAAATATTTGCAAAGGAAGAGACCCACAGGGAATTCATCCCCAAACATACAAACAGCTCATGCAGCTTAATATAAAAAATACATACAAACCAAGAAAAAAAAAATAGGCCAAAGATTGAAATGGATGTTTCTCCAAGGAAAACTTACAGAGAGCAGATAGGCACATGAAAAGTTGTTCAGCGTCACTAATGACTAGAGAAATGAAAATCAAAAGTCCAATGAGGTAAGCACTCACATTCATCAGATTGGCCACCTAAAGCATCTTAAAGAATAAATGCTGGAGAGGGTGTGGAGAGAAAGGAACCTTCTGCACTGTTGGTCCCAATGTACTTGGGAGAATGTGTGTGTGGGGGGTCACTTAAAAATCACATACAAGTGTCGCTGGCCAAAATCTTGGTTTTCTCTGTCCACCGTATTCAAAAAAATATGGAGACAAAGCTTGGAGGAATAGAAAGGTGACTTTAATCCCCAGACAGTGGAGAGGAGAACACAGTAGTCTCCTGCCTCAAAAACTGTGCCGCACCCCACTCCATGAGGAGTCTAGTGGCTTATATAAGGCAAGCGCCCACAGTGAGGGGTTGATGATGAGGAACAAATGTGTTAGAAGGTCTCAAAAAATGGTACCAGGCTAGCATCAGTAACCCCGTAATTGAGCCTGGCAGTTCGGTGGCTCTGCAGCCTTCTTTCTGACGTGTAACTACAAGGGGAAGGGTGTTGCAAGGGTAAGCACAGGACAGTAGGTGTGAAATGTAAGTCCTGCAGAGGGAGGGGGCAGAAAAGCAAACTAAGTCACAGACATGCGGAGTTAGGAGCAGCTAAAGGAAAAATGAAAGGAAAAAAAGCATCTAGAAATGCTCAGGCCTGCTCACTATTCTGTTTATCTTCCTTGTTCTCAGGAAAGAAGAAACAAACTCACTTGTTTTTTCTTTTTCCTTTTCACTGCAACAAACTCTCCTGTCATTTTATTTCCTCCATATCAATGAAAAGGTAAATAGGTGTCATTCTTGTTCTTGTCTGGTTGAGGACAAAACCTCAGTTTTGCTCTGTTCAGACCGGGGGCCCATCTTTTCTTCAGCCCAGGGGCCCATCTTTTCTTCAGCCCAGGGGCCCATCTTTCTCCTGCTTCAATTTCTCTTGAGAGATGTGAACTCCAAGAAATCTTTATTGGGGTGATGAGGGACAGAAGGCCGACCTTTCACAGCATCTTGAACGCTGACCGGGGACGCAGGGACCCTGTCTAGTTGGGGTCACGGGGCTCTTGCCCTGTTTGATTAAGGGGCCCCAGGGTGACTTCTGTGGTTGTTCCCACAGGATCTGTTCAGAGGCGTGGCTGTAATCACCTTGGGGGCGTGGGTTTTCTCTACCCATCATTATTATCTCAATGTAAGTCTGTTGTCATCTGGAGGAGACAAGTTAAGAAAACAGAGGTCATAGATCGGTGAAAGAGTTATTGTAACTGGGGCTCAAAGAACAAGTAAGGACCAAGTTACATTTGATGGCAGCTTTGACTGTGTCCAGACAGGGTCAGTGCTGAGGTCATCCTGTCCAAAGGGCTGGAGCCATTAGGACTAGAGATAGAGGAATGACAACCTGAACATTAATAGACAAATTAGAAAAATTTAAGCCTGAAATTGAGCCTGAATCCTAATTTAGACTTAACACTTTGAGGGGACTTGTAGCCAGGTCGCCAGTGTCTATGTTTATCTACATAGGCCTTAACCTTTAATGTGGCTATTGGTCATTACACATTTATTTTTCTTGTCAACATATGATCCAGAGCAATTTCCTTGTCTAAACATATAACAGTTACAAGAAGAGACCTTTAAAAAGTAAGGTTGCAGTCACCTGTGGCCAGCAGACTCGGTTTTCAGAATGGCTGATGGCACCCTAAGTCTGACACAGCTCGGAAAACTCAGGTTCTCAACAACACAAGGGCTTGTCTGAAATCACACCGCAGTGTCACCTAGCTATTTACTCTGTTTTGACTTTAATTGTAAGTTTTTTTCTTAATAGCCAAAGTGGCTGTCGCTGTCAGCGATGTTAGCGTTTCTCTAGGTTTAAGATACAAGAATCAGGGGTCATAAAAATTTCCTCCCCAAAGTGTCCAACTATCTAAAGGCCTTTTCTGCAGGTTTTTTTTCAGAGCACAGAGTACCTCATTCCTAATTTCCACCCTGAGCTCCTTTCAGGGGGTGTTAAAGGTCAGTGGCTTCAGTGGTAGATGGCCGAGCCTCTTCAGGGTCATGAATCTGACCCTAATTTGGGGGCATTACATAGCCATTTTGTAACACACTTGGTAATGTATTAATTAATCTATTGTAATTTGAGTATAATTACTTTACAATACTGTGGTGGCTTTTTTGCCATACATCAACATGAATCAGCCAGAGGTGCACGTGAGTGCCCCCATCCCGAACCCCCTCCCACCTCCCTCCCCCTCCATCCCTCTGGGTTGTCCCACAGCACCGGCTTTGAGTGCCCTGCTTCATGAATCAAACTTGCAGTGGTCATCTATTTTACATATGGTAATACACATTTCAATGCTATTCTCTCAAATCATTCCACCCTCACCTTCTCCCACAGAGTCCAAAAATCTGTTTTTACATCTGTGTCTCTTTTGCTGCCTTGCATATAGGGTCGTCATTACCATCTTTCTAAATTGCATACATATGCTTTAATACACCATATTGGTGTTTCTCTTTCTGACTTACTTCGCTTTGTATAATTGGCTTAGGACAACACTTTTGAAACAGGCAAGGTAGAAAACAATATAGCTAGCAATAATGACAAGATCATCAGTAAGAACTTAAGTCAAGAACTTCCATTATGCATAGCCCAGTATATACCTAAGTCATCTGACTTAGTTTGTCCCATACCAATCCTTATTTTTTAGGGAAACTATATACTGGCATTGTTATAAGGCACCCAGCCTAACTTTCTAGTGTCATTAGACTGATTATCCTTAGTATGATTTAACTGTTCCCAGTATAGAGGAGATTTTACATAGGTCAAAGTGTAGTTCCTACAGAGTTAGGGGCAGGAAAGCAAACTTGGCTACAGACATGCAAAGCTAGGAGTGGCTAAAGTTAAAAAAAAATCTAGGAATGTTCAGGTCTGCTCACAGTTCTCTTTATTGCCTTTGTTCTCAGGAAGGGGGAAGAGAAAAATTCATTTCTCTCTCTCTCTCTCTTTTTTTTTACTGCAATAAATTCGTATTTTCCCCCTTTTCACTGCAACACAAGTACCATAGGACCCAGCAGTCCCACACCTGGGCATAAACCCAGAGAAAATAAAAACATTTAAAAGACATGGGAACCCCTGCAATCTTGGCCCAACAAGGTACAATAGTCAAGTCTGGAAAGCAAGTTAAAAGTAGAAATTACAGAAGAATGGAGACAGAAGATGGGACACATGTACACAATGCAATATTTCTCAACAATAAGGACGTAGGAAATAATGCTAAGTCCAGCCGCAGGAAATAAAGTGGAGATGATCATTCCGAGTGAAGTAAGGGAGACAGGGAGAGACAACTATCATATGATGTCACCTCTAGGGTAATCTAAAAATGGATACAAATGAAGTTCTTTCCCAAAGAAACACTGCCTAACAGATTTAGAAAAGAAACATCTGGTCACCAAGAAAATCAAGTTGCATTAGATTGAAAAGCAAAAAAAGCTCCACAAAATTGTAATTCACCTATATACTCCAGTTCAAATCATAGTGTAAAAACAGATAAATGTGGAAGAAGAAATGTTGATTCTATTCCCCTCAGGCCATAGTGGCCTGGGCTGGGGTCTCATCCTTGGAGCCTGACTGGCTCGTGACCGAGGCTGGAGTGTCCTGGGGCTGAGGGAGCTGGGGCACGTAGCAGGCAGCGTGCCTCCACAATGGATCAGGAACTCCTGTTGCCCTCTGCAGAGCCCCCAGCCTTCAGAAACAGTGGGAGAAATTAAGAGTTTGGAATTGACACACACACAGTAATATATATCAAATAGACGATCAAAAAGTAACTACTGAATAGCACAGGAAAGTTGATGAACACACTGTAATCACCTATACGTGAAAATGAACCCAAAGAGAATAAACAAACATCTATGCACATCTGAGTCATGTATCCACACAACTGAAACAAACACATCAGAAATCAACAGTATCCGACATAAAAAACAAGGAAATTCCCGGAAAAAAGCAGTGGGCCATGAAGAAGTGCTGCCCCCTTGTGGCTTATTAATTTAACAACACCACGAAAAGCGGTGCTCAGTTCCTTTCAGTTGCTCAGCCTTGTCCGACTCTGCGACTCCATGGACTGCAGCACGCCAGGCCTCCCTGTCCATCACCAATTCCTGGAGCTTGCTCAAACTCATGTCCACCGAGTCAGTGATGCCATCCAACCATCTCATCCGATCCTCTGTTGTGCCCGTCTCTTCCTGCCTTCAATATTTCCCAGCATCAGGGTCTTTTCAAATGAGTCAGTTCTTCGCATGAGGTGGCCAAAGTATTGGAGTTTCAGCTTCAGCATCAGTCCTCCCAATGAATATTCATGATTAATTTCCTTAAGGATAGACTGGTTGGCAGGAATCCCTTAGAAGAGATGGAGTAGCCATCATAGTCAACAAAGAGTCTGAAATGCAGTTCAGTTCAGTTCAGTCGCTAAGTCGTGTCTGAGTCTTTGTGACCCCACGAATCACAGCATGCCAGGCTTCCCTGTCCATCACCAACTCCCGGAGTTTACTCAAACTCATGTCCACCAAGTCGGTGATGCCATCCAACCATCTCATTTGTCATCCCCTTCTCCTCCTGCCCTCAATCTTATCCAGCATCAGGGTCTTTTCCAATGAGTCAACTCTTCACATGAGGTGGCCAAAGTATTGGAGTCTCAGCTTCAACATCAGTCCTTCCAGTGAACATCCAGGACTGATCTCCTTTAGGATGCACTGGTTGGATCTCCTTGCAGTCCAAGGGACTCTCAAGAGTCTTCTCCAATGCCACAGTTCAAAAGCATCAATTCTTTGGAGCTCAGCTTTCTTCATAGTCCAACTCTCACATCCATACATGACCACTGGAAAAACCATAACCTTGACTAGACGGACCTTTGTTGGCAAAGTAATGTCTCTGCTTTTTAATATGCTGTCTAGTTTGGTCATAACTTTCCATCCAAAGAGTAAGCGCCTTTTAATTTCAACCCCATCTATTTGCCATGAGGAGATGGGACCAGATGCCATGATCTTAGTTTTCTGAATGTTGAGCTTTAAGCCAACCTTTTCACTCTCCTCTTTCACTTTCATCAAGAGGCTCTTTAGTTACTCTTCACTTTCTGCCATAAGGGTGGTGTCAGCTGCATATCTGAGGTTATTGATATTTCTCCCAGCAATCTTGATTCCAGCTTGTGCTTCTTCCAGCCCAGAGTTTCTCATGATGTACTCTGCAAATAAGTTAAATAAGCAGGGTGACAATATACATCCTTGACGTACTCCTTTACCTATTTGGAACCAGTCTGTTGTTCCATGTTCAGTTCTAACTGTTGCTTCCTGACCTGCATACAGGTTTCTCAAGAGGCAGGACAAGTGGTCTGGTATTCTCATCTCTTGAAGAAATTTCCACAGTTTTTTGTGATCCACACAATCAAAGGCTTTGGCATAGTCAATAAAGTAGAAATAGATGTTTTTCTGGAACTCTCTTGCTTTTTTGATGGTCCGGCAGATGTTGGCAATTTGATCTCTGGTTCCTCTGCCTTTTCTAAAACCAGCTTGAGCATCTGCAAGTTCACAGTTCACCTATTGCTGAAGCCTGGCTTGGAGAATTTTGAGCATTAATTTACTAGCGTGTGAGGTGAGTGCAATTGTGTGTTAGTTTGAGCATTCTTTGGCATTGCCTTTCTTTGGGATTGGAATGAAAACTGACCTTTTCCAGTCCTGTGGCCACTGCTGAGTTTTCCAAATTTTGCTGGCATATTGAGTGCAGCACTTTCACAGCAACATCTTTCAGGATTTGAAACAGCTCAACTGGAATTCCATCACCTCCACTAGCTTTGTTCATAGTGATGTGTTCTAAGGCCCACTTAGCTTCACATTCCAGGATGTCTGGCTCTACCTGAGTATGAGTGATCACACCATCGTGATTATCTGGGTCGTGAAGATCTTTTTGGTACAGTTCTTCTGTGTATTCTTGCCACCTCTTCTTAATATCTCCTGCTTCTGTTAGGTCCATACCATTTTTGTCCTTTATCGAACCCAACTGTGCATGAAATGTTCCCTTGATATCTCTAATTTTCTTAAAGTGCTCTCTAGTCTTTCCCATTGTGTTGTTTTCCTCTATTTCTTTGCACTGAAATGCAGTACTTGGATGCAATCTCAAAAACGACAGAATGATCTCTTTCGTTTCCAAGGCAAAGCATTCCCAAGGATTCCCATCCAAGGCAAAGGTAATCCCAAGTCTATGCCCTGACCAGTAACGCTGAAGAAGCTGAAGTTGAACAGTTCTATGAAGACCTACAAGACCTTCTAGAGCTAACACCCCAAAACGATGTTCTTTTTATTATAGGGGACTGGAATGCAAAAGTAGGAAGTCAAGAAACACCTGGAGTAACAGGCAAATTTGGCCTTGGAGTACAGAATGGAGCAGGGCAAAAATCTAACAGAGTTCTGCCAAGGGTCATAGCAAACACCCTCTTCCAACAACACAAGAGAAGACTCTACACAGAGAAGACTCTACACATGGACATCATCAGATGGTCGACACCGAAATCAGATTGATTATATTCTTTGCAGCCAAAGATGGAGAAGCGCTATACAGTCAGCAAAAACAAGACAGGGAGCTGACTGTGGCTCAGATCATGAACTCCTTATTGCCAAATTCAGACTTAAATTGAAGAAAGTGGGGAAAATCACTAGACCATTCAGGTATGACCTAAATCAAATCCCTTATGACTATACAGTGGAAGTGAGAAATAGATTTAAGGGGCTAGATCTGATAGACAGGAGTGCCTGATGAACTATGGATGGAGGTCGTGACATTGTACAGGAGATAGGAATCAAGACCATCCCCAAGAAAAAGAAATGCAAAAAAGCAAAATGGCTTTCTGAGGAGATCTTACAAATAGCTGTGAAAAGAAGGGAAGTGAAAAGCAAAGGAGAAAAGGAAAGATATTCCCATTTGAATGCAGAGTTCCAAAGAATAGCAAGGAGAGATAAGAAAGCCTTACTCAGTGATCAATGCAAAGAAATAGAGGAAAACAACACAATGGGAAAGACTAGAGATCTCTTCAAGAAAATTAGAGATACCAAGGGAACATTTCATGTGAAGATGAGCTGAATAAAGGACAGAAATGGTATGGACCTAACAAAGCAGAAGACATTAAGAAGAGGTGGCAAGAATACACAGAAGAACTGTACAAAAAAGATCTTCACGACCCAGATAATCACAATGGTGTGATCACTCACCTGGAGCCAGACATCCTGGAATGTGAAGCTAAGTGGGCCTTAGAAAGCATCACTACGAACAAAGGTAGTGGAGGTGATGGAATTCCAGTTGAGCTGTTTCAAATCCTGAAAGATGTTGCTGTGAAAGTGCTGCACTCAATATGCCAGCAAATTTGGAAAACTCAGCAGTGGCCACGGGACTGGAAAAGGTCAGTTTTCATTCCAATCCCAAAGAAAGGCAATGCCAAAGAATGCTCAAACTAACACACAATTGCACTCACCTCACACGCTAGTAAATTAATGCTCAAAATTCTCCAAGCCAGGCTTCAGCAATAGGTGAACTGTGAACTTGCAGATGCTCAAGCTGGCTTTAGAAAAGGCAGAGGAACCAGAGATCAAATTGCCAACATCTGCCGGACCATCAAAAAAGCAAGAGAGTTCCAGAAAAACATCTATTTCTACTTTATTGACTATGCCAAAGCCTTTGATTGTGTGGATCACAAAAAACTGTGGAAATTTCTTCAAGAGATGAGAATACCAGACCACTTGTCCTGCCTCTTGAGAAACCTGTATGCAGGTCAGGAAGCAACAGTTAGAACTGAACATGGAACAACAGACTGGTTCCAAATAGGTAAAGGAGTACGTCAAGGATGTATATTGTCACCCTGCTTATTTAACTTATTTGCAGAGTACATCATGAGAAACTCTGGGCTGGAAGAAGCACAACCTGGAATCAAGATTTCAGGGAAAAATATCAATAATCTCAGATCTGCCACCCTTATGGCAGAAAGTGAAGAAGAACTGAAGAGTCTCTTGATGAAAGTGAAAGAGGAGAGTGAAAAGGTTGGCTTAAAGCTCAACATTCAGAAAACTAAGATCATGGCATCTGTTCCCATCACTTCATGGCCAATAGATGGGGAAACAGTGGCTGATTTTATATTTTTGGGCTCCAAAATAACTGTAGATGGTGATTGCAGCCATGAAATGAAGACACTTACTCCTTGGAAGGAAAGTTATGACCAAACTAGACAGCATATTAAAAAGCAGAGACATTAGTTTATCAACAACGGTCTGTCTAGTCAAGGCTATGGTTTTTCCAGTGGTCATGTATGGATGTGAGAGTTGGACTATAAAGAAACCTGAGCACCAAAGAATTAACGCTTTTGAACTGTGGTGTTGGAGAAGAATCTTGAGAGTCCTTTGGACTGCAAGGAGATCGAACCAGTCCATCTTAAGGAGATTAGTCCTCAGTGTTCATTGGAAGACCTGGTGTTGAAGCTGAAACTCCAGTACTTCAGCCACCTGATGCGAAGAGCTGACTCATTGGGAAAGACCCCGATGTTGGGAAAGATTGAGGGCAGGAGGAGAAGGGCACGACAGAGGATAGATGGTTGGATAGCATCACCGATTCAGTGGACATGGGTTTGCATAAACTCCAGGAGTTAGTGATGGACAGGGAGGCCTGGTGTGCTGTGGTTCATGGGGTCACAAAGAGTCAGACACGACTGAGTGACTGAACTGAGACTAGTTGGATCTCCTTGTTGTCCAAGGGACTCTCAAGAGTCTTCTCCAACACCACAGTTCAAAAGAAATAATTTTTAGCGCTCAGCTTTCTTTATAGTTCAACTCTGACATCCACACATGACTACTGGAAAAACCATAGCTTTGACTAGACTGACCTTTATTGGTAAAGTAATGTTTCTGCTTTTTAATATGCTGTCTAGGTTGATCATAACTTTCCTTCCAAGGAGTAAGTGTCTTTTAATTTCATGGCTGCAGTTACCATCTACAGTGAATTTGCAGACCCCCAAAATAAAGTCAGCCACTGTGTCCACTGTTTACCGATCTATTTGCCATGAAGTGATGGCACCAGATGCCATGATCTTAGTTTTCTGAATGTTGAGTTTTTAGGCCAACTTTTTGAATCTTCTCTTTGAATTTCATCAGAAGCCTCCTGTTTACACTCTGCCATAAGGGTGGTGTCATCTGCATATCTGAGGTTACTGATATTTCTCCTGGCAATCTTGATTCCAGCTTGTGCATCATGCATCCCAGCATTTCTCATGATGTATTCTGCAAATAAGTTAAATAAGCAGGGTGACAATATACAGCCTTGACGTACTCCTTTTCCTATTTGTAACCAGTCCGTTGTTCCATGTTCAGTTCTAACTGTTGCTTCTTGACCTGCATACAGATTTCTCAGGAGGCAGGTCAGGTGGTCTGGTATTCCCATCTCTTGAAGAATTGCCCATCATTTGCTGTGATCCACACAGTCAAAGGTGTTGGCACAGTCAATAAAGCAGAAGTAGATGTTTTTCTGAACTCTTTTGCTTTTTCAATGATCCAGTGGATGTTGGCAATTTGATCTCTGGATCTTCTGCCTTTTCTAAATCCAGCTTGAACATCTGGAAGTTCACAGTTTATGTATTGCTGAAGCCTGGATTGGAGAATTTTGAGCATTACTTTGCTAGCGTGTGAGATGAGTTCAATTGGGCGGTAGTTTGAGCATTCTTTGGGACTGCCTTTCTTTGGGATTGGAATGAAAAAATGACCTTTTTCAGTCCTGTGGCCACTGCTGAGGGCTGCTCATATGCACAAGATCAAGGGGCTGAAAGTGAAAAATACCTACCTTCAAGAAATATCCTAGGTGTTCCTGAAAAGATAATTCAAAACAAGGCAGGCATTCAAGTGGCCAATTTCAAAAAGGTAATTTTAATTCACACCCTTTGAAAGAATCACACCAAAAGATGTCAACATCACTAAATACGAGACATGCAAATCAAAACTACAGTGAGGTATTTCCTCACATGGTTCACAATGACCAATGTCCAAATGTTGATAAACAAAAAATGCTGGAGAAAGTGTGGAAAAAAGGAAACCCTCCCACACTCTTAGTGAAAAGGTGAATTAGTAGCAGGCATTATGAAGAGCAGTGTGCAGGCAGGTTTTTTAAGAATGGTCATGAGAATGAAATTAGAATACTGCCTAACAGCATATACAAAAATAAACTCCAAATAGATTAAAGACCTAAATAAAAGGCCAGATAATATGAAACGCTTAAGGGAAAAAGCAGAACACACTTTGACATAAAATGCAGCAAGTTTTTCTTTAACCCACCTCTTAGAATCATGAAAAATAAAACCAAAATAAATAAATGGGACCTAATTCCTCTTAAAAGTGCTGGCTTATACTACCCAAAGCAATCTGTACATTCAATGCAATCCCTGTGAAGCTACCAACAGTATTTTTCAGAGAATTAGAACAAATAATTTCAAAATTTGTATGGAAATACAAAGAAAAGGTCAAATAGCCAAAGAAATCTTGAGAAAGAAGAATGGAACTGAAGGAATCAACCTGCCTGACTTCAGACTCTACTACAAAGCCACAGTCATCAAGACAGTATGGTACTGGCACAAAGACAGAAATATAGATCAATGGAACAGAATAGAAAGCCCAGAGATAAATCCACAAACCTATGGACACCTTATCTTTGACAAAGGAGGCAAGGATATACAATGGAAAAAAGACAACCTCTTTAACAAGTGGTGCTGTGAAAACTGGTCAACCACTTGTAAAAGAATGAAACTAGAACACTTTCTAACACCATACGCAAAAATAAACTCAAAATGGATTAAAGATCTAAATGTAAGACCAGAAACTATAAAACTCCTAGAGGAGAACATAGGCAAAACTCTCTCCGACATGAATCACAGCAGGATCCTCTATGACCCACCTCCCAGAATGTTGGAAATAAAAGCAAAAATAAACAAATGGGACCTAATGAAACTTAAAAGCTTTTGCACAACAAAGGAAACTATAAGCAAGGTGAAAAGACAGCCCTCAGGTTGGGAGAAAATAATAGCAAATGAAGCAACAGACAAAGGATTAATCTCAAAAATATACAAGCAACTCCTGCAGCTCAATTCCAGAAAAATAAATGGCCCAATCAAAAAATGGGCCAAAGAACTAAACAGACATTTCTCCAAAGAAGACATACAGATGGCTAACAAACACATGAAAAGATGCTCAACATCACTCATTATCAGAGAAATGCAAATCAAAACCACAACGAGGTACCATTACACGCCAGTCAGGATGGCTGCTATCCAGAAGTCTGCAAGCAATAAATGCTGGAGAGGGTGTGGAGAAGAGGGAACCCTCTTACACTGTTGGTGGGAATGCAAACTAGTACAGCCGCTATGGAGAACAGTGTGGAGATTCCTTCAAAAACTGGAAATAGAACTGCCATATGACCCAGCAATACCACTTCTGGGCATACACACCAAGGAAACCAGATCTGAAAGAGACACGTGCACCCCAATGTTCATCGCAGCACTGTTTATAATAGCCAGGACATGGAAGCAACCTAGATGCCCATCATCAGACGAATGGATAAGGAAGCTATGGTACATATGCACAATGGAATATTACTTAAGCATTAAAAAGAATTCATTTGAATCAGTTCTAATGAGATGGATGAAACTGGAGCCCACTATACAGATTGAAGTAAGCCAGAAAGGTAAAGACCAATACAGCATATTAACGCATATATATGGAATTTAAAAAGATGGTAATGATAACCCTATATGCAAAACAGAAAAAGAGACACTGATGTACAGAACAGACTTTGGGACTCTGTGGGAGAAGGCGAGGGTGGGATGTTCTGAGAGAATAGCAGTGAAACAAGTATAGTATCAAGGGTGAAACAGATCACCAGCCCAGGTTGGATGCATGAGACAAGTGCTCGGGGCTGGTGCACTGGGAAGACCCAGAGGGATGGGATGGAGAGGGAGGTGGGAGGGGGGATCGGGATGGGGAACACATGTAAATCCATGGCTTATTCATGTCAATGTATGGCAAAAGCCACTACAATATTGTAAAGTAATTAGCCTCCAACTAATAAAAATAAATGAAACAAACAAACAAACAAACAAAAAAACAGTCAATAGGCTGGTGTCAGGAAGCCCAGTAATTTGGGTCCGGCTGGCAGTCCCAGGAGTTGGGTCCATTGTCTTATGTGATTGCACTGCAGCTTTTTTTCCATAATGCAAAAAGAGGGAAAAACAAACTATAAGGGGAGGTTTGCAAAGAGAGTACCATAAAGTTCAGCATCAGGATGTGACGAGCATAAAATAAGAAGCTAATAGATGCACAGTGTGGCTCATGCAGAGTCAGAGAATGATAGCTGTGGGATATCCCCGGAGAAGGGCATGGCAACCTACTCCAGTGTTCTCGCCTGAAGAATTTCATGGACAGAGGAGCCTGGCGAGTTACAGTCCAGTGATCAGAGAGAGTCAGACACGACTGAGCAACTCTCACACACACACACACACACACATACACAGGTGCAAGATATAGCTTACATAACAGGTTAGTCTTCTGAAAAGAAGGAAACAATTATCAATGCAGACTGTAGATCAGGAACAGTTAAAGTAGGCAAGGACTCAAAAGCCAAAAGAGAAAAAGAAAACTACTTCTTATTTCACTGCAACACTTATAAACACTTTATATTCACAAGGACTTCTGGACTCTACATCATAAAAATTTCCATGTGTAACTAATTGAAAATAAATAAAAGCTGGCAGACTGTGAAGAAGAAAGTTCCCACAGTCAATCCCACACTTAATTAAAATCAAAGCCCATGAAAACGTGCTGCACATCAGGAATTGTCAGAGACGTGCAAATGAAAACCACAGCGAGGGAACACTGCACCTGTTTGAAAGGCCATCCTCCATCTACAAAGGTAAATGGTGGAGAAGATATGGAGGAAGGAGGACACTCATGGTGCCGATGATACGCAAACGCTAAAAATTACTGCTGAGAGGAGTATGGAACTGCCTTGTAAGACAAACATATTGATTCCAGTCCAGGTCCCTGGAGGACTTAAAACATGCCCTGCTCCGCGTCCCCTCACCGTCAGCACCCATAAGGGAAGACGGTGCCTAAACAGCAGCTCTGCCCGAAGCAGCAGACAGCCTGGAGAGGGACGCACAGGCCCGCCTCTGCCTCCTCGGGCGGTTACCGAGGCTCCGCCCTCACAGCAAAGGGCGCCTTAACTCCAAATTCATTTCACACAGAGAAGAGGAAAGAATCAGACATAAACTATAAACTAAATCAAGTATCTTTATTTTTAAATTTAAATATAAAAAGTGAAGGATAAAAGCAGTAAAACTTGCACTTTAAGTGAATAAATTACAAGCTAAATCAACTATATATTCTGACATATATAAAAAAGAGGAGGAGGATGGAAGCCACACAAACTACTGTGAGTGAGCGGCCCTTGACTACGTGGGTACCACTCGGGTTCTCCAGCCGCCTCCCGCCACCAGCCTTGGCTGCAGACACCGTCCGGGAGCCAGAGCTGCTCTTTCCATCGCACCAGGAGGGGCCTTCTTCGTCACTGGGGCAGGGAGAGAACCCAAGTCTGTGCCCTCAGGTACCTCCTCTGCCAGACCCCAAGCAGAAGGCTCAACCTGAGTTGTGTTCTTCATCTTCTTCTCCTGAAGGTTAACGGTGGTAAAATGAGGCACAGGAAGTGCCTAGAACTTGGGCACCTCCCCTTTCTGCAGCTGTTTTACTTTCTTCTCTTTCTGTAAGTGACTTTTTTAAATCAAAAGAGAAAGGGCATATTTCCACAGTTCTCCTCACTGGGATTTTGGGCCTTAAAGGTACTCCATCATGGGGTGATTGTTGGGCTCTCATCACCCCTGGCTGCTCCTCACTCTCATTGTCTCGGGTAGGTTTTGGGTTCTCTTCTTCTAAACAAAGGGAGGAGCCCTGGAGACAGTGAATGGAATTTCTTACACCTAACAAGATATGGTAAGGACAAGGCTTCACAAAAATATGAAGTGTTTATCCTCCAATATCCTCTTTGCTTCTTGCTGTTTGATTCTTTTCTCCATTTCAAAATCAAGGCCAGTAGGCATGGTGGGAGGCTTCTCTGGCAGTTTCTTAGGGAAAATGCAACCACTGTAAAGAATTCCAGAATCCAACTTCTGTGCTTTAAATTTGTAAAGCCCTGCTTCTATAGTATTACATTTCTTGGATTTGGCATTTGTTTCCAACACCTCCACAAACTCTTGCTGCATTTTTATTCTCTTCTCTGATACTTACTTCTCAGTGCTTTTTAGGATCTTCTGTATATGGGAAGAAGAACCTTAAAAAGAATAGATATGCATTTATGCATGACTGAATTAAATTCCTATACACCTTATATAAACACAACATTGGAAATCAACTCTATTCCAATACAAGATCAAAATGAAATTTCACAGAAAGAAATAGAAAAAAGAGGCATGAAAAAATACTGCTGCCTTGTGGCCACTTTCCATAACGACAATGTTGAAAGCTGTGCTGAGGGGCGCTTAATATTTCAGGAGGCCTGTGGGGTTGTTGAAGAGGAAAAGTTAAAATTTTACATAATCTCCTGCTCCTTCTGCCTCTGTAACTCAGCTTTCTCCTTTAAAAGTCTGGATCATGTAAGTCATATAATCTCAGAAAGTGGGGACTTACAATACTAGGAACTAGAGCTTATCTCACTCACCCTTGTCCTGCTCTTTGCAATCGCCCAGCCCTGCAATCCTGCTTAATCATGCCTGTCCGGTAAAGGTCAGGCATCCCCGTCCCCACCTTGACCACTGTCCCCACATGCGGGAAACCCCTTAGTTTAAACCAGCCTGTTAGCAGCTAGTATTGCCCACTATAGTAGGTCTACAAAAACTCTGTAGCTGCTTTGTTTTGGCCCAGAACTTGGAGCATCTGGGCCTGCCTGCATAATAATCCTGAGTTCTCCAGCTCTCTGAGTGTGGTGCTTGGTTTCTCGAGTACTGGTTTCTGCAGCATTTCTGGAGTACCCAGTGAGATTCCAACCACGCCGGCCCCTTGAGCCACCAGACTGGTGGCTTGGCTGGGTTGGAGAGGAGAAACCCCAGGATGAATGAGAAGGTGCGCCACCCGACAGCATTCTGGGTTTTCTTTTGGACTGGCATTCCAACTCTGAATGGCTGAGCCCTGACCGGACTGGTTGGAGGGATGGACCAACTCACCAGCAATGGCCACAGAAAAAGGTAAGGCCCTGGGGCCAGTCCCCAGTCAGGTCCTACCCCCCAACGGGTAGAAGAGGAGACTGATCACCTCCTTAGAGCTCCCAGGAAGGGAACATCAGATAGGGAGTCCTGGGGACTTGGGAAAAGGGAGGCATTGTGATAACCTCTGAATGACTTGTGTATGCATGATTGCTGATTGAACAGTCCTCAGACTATGGAGCCTGAGAGGGCCCAGAGCCTGTGGTTCCATGACGACCTCATAAGGCTAAAAGGTGGTGCCAGTCTCTGGGGGATTTGACCCCTCCCTGCGAGGCTGGTCCAGGTTGGAGGTTTACACCCACCTGCCAATACTAAGAGACATCTTAAATCTCCCTCAGGAGAGTGTCCAGGTGGATGAAAAATGAATATGGACAAGTGTGAGGCCTGATTCGCTTGCACTTCGGGTTAGATTGCGTGGTTTCATGGCCTTCGTGGCTATGGAGTCTGGGTGGGCCCTAACTTGTGGTTCCATGGTGACCTCATATGGCTCAAGGTGGTGTCTGCCTCTGGGGGACCCAGTCCCTCTTTGCAAGACAGATCTGGATCAGGGGTTTATACTGATCCACCAATGCTATGAGGCACCTAAGCTCCCCCTGGAGCATGACCAAGCAGGCACCTGAATGGTCTCCTCTTTTGAGGGGGCACCTACGCTTGTTTGTCTTTGTGCTACCAACTCAGCGAGGGACACACAGGGAGGGGAGAAATTATTGGTTACTGGTTATTCTTCTGTCGCCTGACTCCTTGAGCCGACATCTAAGAGATTAGGCTTTCCTCAAAACCCTGCCAGGTAGATTACATTCATCAATATGGGGGGAAGTTTCTCTGAACCAACAGTTTTAGATTGTATGACAAAGAACTTTAAAAAGAGCTTTGCAGGAGATTGCATAGTCAAGATGAGCCCCAGGAAGCTTCGTAACTTAGGCAAGCTTGATTGGCCATCCTTTGACGTTGGATGGCCGCCAGAGGACACTCTCGACTTGCCCACTGTCCAAGCAGCACCCCATGTAGTCACTGGGATGCCAGGACATCCAGATCAGTTTCCATGCATAGACTCCTGGTTCCTAATAGTGCAGACCTTGCCAGCATGGGCAAGATTTTGCACGAACAGACAGGGACAGAATAGGGCCTTTATGGCCCAACCACTCAGAAAAAAGAAAGAAGGGAAAACCCCTAAATTCCAGGGAGATCCAGTGGAAGACCCACTGTTGCCCCCACCATACATTCCCCTCCACAAGCCCAAGCACAGCCAGCACTAGACCCATTGCCAGACAGTCCACCCCCCCACCCAACGGTGTCCCCCGCACCACCTCGTGAGCAAGACTCCAGCCCCGAGCCAAGAGGGATGCGGCTCCACTCGGCCAAACAATCCAACCAGCTGGCCGCAGCCCATCAGATGCCACTGTGAGAAACTCAAGGTCCTCAACAAGTGAACAAGGATGGCTCAGTCCAGCCTGGTCGCTCCATCCTCTATTACCAGCCTTCAGCCCTACTGATCTCCTAAACTGGAAACACCATAACCCAGCATAGTCCGATAAACCATAGGCTATGATTGACGTCCTAGAGTCCATTTCCCACACCTATCTGCCTACATGGGACAACTGTCCCCAGCTCCTAATGTCTCTCTTCACCACTGAGGAAAGGCGACTCATCTCAACAGAAGCCCAAAAATGACTCCAAGGACAAGCCCCTGCAGAGGTCTTAGATGTGGAAGGGTGGGCACAAGAAGTGATGCCAGAGATGAGACCTAACTGGGATTTCAATACCAGAGAAGGACAAGAAACCCTGGGTCTCTGCCATGATGCCCTTCTACATGGACTTCAAGTGGGAGTCAAAACCCCCACCAATATGTCCATAATTACAACGATAATCCAAAAAGCGGATGAGACCCTCACTGATTTCTATGAAATCAGTGAAGCATTCTGGACATACACCCCATTCGACCCGGAGATACCCAAGAATCAATGGATAATTAATGCTCCCTTTGTGGCTCAATCCTGTGCAGACATCCAACGGAAGCTCCAAAAGCTGGAAGGCTTCACTGGGATGAATGCCACACAGCTCTTGGAGGTAGCAAATAAAGTTTCTGTGAACTGAGACCGAGAAGTTCTCAGTCTTCTGATAAGAAGCTGATAACAAACTGAAATAGAAAGCAGCCCTGCTAGCAGCCGCACTGAGGAGCTCAGATCCAGTGAAGCAGACTGTTCCTCGCGGAAAGGGGAAACTCGGCAGAGACCACCACTATTCCACGACCAGTGCGCCCATTGCAGAGACCGGACCCTGGAGGACTGAGTGCTCCCCTTGCAGAGGGACATCTAAAGGGCCATAGAAGTTCAGTCAACCAAACAAAGAAAGGTCCCAACCTCAGCTGGCCGTCCAAAACCTCATCGGCCTGGCCAGAGCAGAATCAGACTAGGGAAGACTGGGCTCCCTGATCCCGGGCCCCTGGAAGCCCACGGTCACGATGAAAGTAGGGGGCCAATCAATGACTTTTATAGTGGATACTAGAGCTGAACACTCCGTGGTACCCACACCTGTGGCTCCCCTCACAGGCCAAACAGCAACTATTGTTGGGGCCACAGGGGACATGGCAGCATGCTCATTTTGCAAGGTCAGTTCGTGTCAGCTAGGGGTCCATCTGGTGACTCATGAATTTCTGTACTTACTGGAATGTGCCATTCCTCTGCCAGGTAGAAACTTACTGACAAAGCTGGGGGTGCAAATCACCTTTGCCTGCGAGCCTCACCCTGGGGAGCCAATCGGCTCTGATGATGGCTGTGATCATGCCCAGGGGAGATGAATGGCATCTCTGTTGCTTATGGAGGGAGCAAATAAATCCCCCCAGCCTGTTAAAAGAATTCCCTGATGTTTGGGCAGAGAAGGGGCCCCCAGGTTTGGCCAAGAACCCTGCTCCCATTGTAGTGGACCTGAGGCCAGAAGCCACATCTGTTAGACAGAAATGATACCCAGTACCATGAGAGGCATGCCTGGGAATTCGGGACCACACCCAGAGCCTATGAGATGTCAAGATCCTAATCAAATGTCAGATTCCCCAGAACACTCTGCTCTTACCAGTCAAAAAGTCTGGAGGGAATGACTACCACCCTGTCCAGGACTTCCACTCCTTCAACAGTGCAGTGATCACCATCCATCCAGTTGTCCCAAATCCCTACACTCTCCTGAGTCTCTTACCCACTCCGGCAAGCTGGTTCACCTGCTTCAATTTCAAAGATGCATTCTTCTGCCTCCGGCTGTCACCAGTCAGCCAGCCTTTATTTGCCTTTGAATGGGAAGATCCACACACTGGGAGAAAGACACAGCTGACTTGGACCCAACTGCCACAAGGCTTCAAAAACTCACCTACCCTGTTTGGTGAACCCCTGGCTTTGGACCTTTCTGCCTTTCCCAGAGAAACTTTAAACTGCACCTTACTCCAGTATGTGGATGACCTGTTGCTAGCCAGTCCCACCCAAGGGAACTGCTGGAGAGGCACCAAAGCCCTGTTGGCTCTATTCTCTACCACAGGGTACAAGATGTCATGAAAAAAAGGCCAGATCTGCAGACAGGAGGTCAAGTGTCTCGAATTTGTCATCTCAAAAGGGCATTGGGTGCTTGGACATGAGAGGAAGCAAGCCATCTGTTCAATACCTTGGCCAAACTCTAAGAAAGAAGTCTGTGAGTTCCTTGGGGCTGCCAGATTCCACCAGATCTGGATATCAGGTTTCTCTGAAATTGCCAAGCCTTTGTTTAAAGCCACAGCAGGGTCTGATAAGGACCCCCTTGAGTGGAGACATGAATAGGAAAAGGCCTTCGAGGAGATAAAGAGACTCTTGACCAGTGCTCCGACATTAGGGTTGTCAGATGTGACACGGGACTTTAACCTCTTTGTACCTGAGAAAAATCACACTGCACTGGGGGTCCTCACACAAACAGCTGGGCCATGGCAGTGCCCAGTCATATACCTGTCCACAAAGAGCTGGGCCACGGCAGCAGCCGGTCACATACTTGCCCAAACGACTGAATCCAGTGGCCGTGGAGTTGCCACCATGCTCCAGGCATTAGCTGCCACTGTGGTTCTGAAAGAAGCAGATAAGCTTACTGTAGGACAAAATATAAATGTAAAATTTCCCCATGCTGTTACTGCCCTCATGAACACCCAGGGGCATAAGTGGTTGACCAACTCCAGGATGACTCACTATCAAGGACTGCTTTGCCAAAACCCATGGGCCCAACTCGAGACTGTGTGGACACTGAACCCCACCAGCATTTTACCTATGGAAGTGGGATCCTAAGTATGAGGAGGTCATAGATGAAATTTACTTGGGCAGGCTGGACTTGACAGATGTTCCCCTCCAGAACCCAGAACCAGAACTGTTCACTGATGGAAGCAGTTTCATCCAAGACGGGCAGTGCAAAGCAGACTCTGCCATAACAACTGATGAGACAGTGAAGGCTGAGGCCTTGCCACAAGGATGGTCAGCACAGCGGGCTGAGCTGTGGGCACTCACCCAGGCGCTAAGGCACGCTGAAGGGAAGCGAGTCAACACCTATACTGATTCAAGGTATGCCTTTGCTACTTTACATGTTCATGGAACCATTTATAAAGAAAGGGGGACAGCAGGGGGAAAGGAGATTAAAAACAAAAAAGAAATCCTTCAGCTGTTAGAAGCAGTCTGGAAGACTTCCCAAGTGGCAGTCATCCATTGTAAAGGCCATCAGTAAGGAACTGATCCAGTCAGCAAAGGGAATAGGTTGGCTGACCAGGCAGCCAAGGAGGTGGTGACCCAACCGAGCCCCAGAGTTGGCCCCGAGTCAATCTTTAAGGTCCTCTTGGCACCAAAATTGCCTCCATCCCCAGGGTATACCAAGGAAGAAGACCAGTAGGCTCTAAATGAGGGAGGAATACAAGAAAAGGAGGGCTGCTGGAAGGTCCCAGACCAAAGACTCTTTGTCCCCAGTAATATAGCAGTCCAGTTGGTAAAACAATATCATGACACAACTCACTTAGGAAAAACTGCCTGGAGAGCTTACTGAGCTGCTACTATTTCATTCCTAAGCTCCCAACCCTGTGTGCCCAGATCAGTGCTAGATGTGTGACTTGTGTGAAAAACAACAACAGCCAAGGACCAAGACCCAACCCAAGGAGGCAGACAGTTGGGACACTGCCTTTTGAAGTGGACTTTGCTGAAGTCAAGCCCTATAGGGGCTATAAGTATTTACTTCTGGTAGTCTCCACCTACTCAGGATGGGCTGAAACCTACACCCCACACACTGAACAGGCACAAGAAGTGGCCAAGGCCCTATGAAGAGACATGATCCTGAGATATGGGCTGCCTCTCTTCATAGGGTCTGACAATGGGCCAGGTTTTGTGTCTCAGATAATCCAAACTTTATCCAGGACACTGGGAATTGAATGGAAGCTTCACATCGCTTACAGGCCACAGAGCTCAGAGAAAGTTGAATGCATGAATTGGACCCTCAAGACTACATTAGCTAAACTTTGCCAGGAGACCCGGTTATCTTGGGTCAACATGTTATCCCTTAGCCTTACTCTGAGCCCAATGCACCCTGAGTCCTCAGGCTATTCTCCGTTTGATATCTTATATGGGAGAACACCCCCAGTGATAGGAAAACTCAAGGGAGACCCCCAGCAACTAGCTAACCTGAAGATGTCCTGACATCTCCAGGCCCTGGGAAGAGTTTTCCACCATATCACCTGAGAAACCTTAGAAAGGACACCCATTCCTTTGGGTAATTGGGTCCATCCTTATCAGCCAGGAGATGAGGTATGGGTTAAGGACTAGAAAAAGGAACCACTCCAGCCAGTTTAGACAGGCCCTCACATGGTAATCCTTGCAACTTCTACTGCTGTTAAAGTTACAGGTGTCATCCCTTGGATCCACCACACCAGTGTCAAGAAGGCAGCAGCTTCCTGTGATGAGGACACCTGGAAAGCATTTCTGGACCCCGAAAACCCCCTCAAGGTCTGGTTCCGAAAAGAACAGCCCCCACCCTTGAAGGACGCTGAGCCGTGCTCTAGTCACTCTGGAAGCTGACTAGTCAACTCATGGCAGAAGCTTGAGGATCTGGCTATTGAAATATCAATGGATGTTTATTGTCCACCCTGGCCTGTGTCCCTGATTGGTATTATTGCTGTGTCATCACTACAGGACTAGCTTCAGCCACACCCCAAGACTGGGGTTTGGGTCAGAAGCTGCGGTTAGCTGTCTGTTATCTGGCCATAGTGGGAAGCTTCATTCTTTTTAGCTGTCTCTTATGATCGATTCTCCCTACTAACTAAACTGCTCCACAGTATAGCTGACTCCACCCCCTCCCCCCTTCACGATAGGCTCAGTTGCTGTAGCCCTGACAACCCAAAAGATGGGGAGAAAACCTTTTGCTGGTGTTCAGTTATCTGTTATGTGCAGGCTGCTTTGCAGCCTTTTGGTGTCCCTTGCTGTAACAGATGGTGCCGTTCTTTATCCATCATGCACCTGTCAACATTACAGCCAACCCTTGGAAAATCACTTACTTAACCATCAGCTAGAACAATGTAGAGATAGCCAACCCTATAGGCCAATCACTCACTGCCTTCATAACCATGTGATGTATATCCAGGGCTCTGGGTGCCAAAAATGTTTTCAAGTTATGCCCTCCACTGCTGCTACCTTTTACCCACCAGAGGATCCAAACTCGGTGGTACCCCGATACCATGGCATTGCCTTCATGCTCCTGTGCCTCCATCTACCCCCAAACATGACGCAGATTGTTACAACACAGAACAGGTGTCTGTCTGACAAATAATGGAAAAACCTACTGGACAGGGCCAATAAAGCAGACAAACCAAATCAGGGACCAACTTTGCCCTAAAAAGTCAGGCTCTGACTGTTGGCAGTATGACCCAGGTTACAGAGTTAACTCCCCCTTAGACCCTTGTCTGTACCAGTTTCTCAATGCAACGCATCGCCTTCTTAATGACACCAACCCCCAACTCGCCGGGGATTGCTGGCTTTGCTTATCCTTAGGAGCTCCATGGTACTTAGCTACACCAGTACCATCATCCAACAGCCATGGGAACTCCTATAGATCCACACTTACAAGGGCCAGTCTTAAGGACAATTGAGTTAACTCAAAAGGCTCCAGAAGGCTTTACAAATGATGGAGGAACTGAACCTGCAGGTAATTTAGCCAGGGACGATTGTAATCAAACTTTAAAAGGTGAGTGGCCCATTCATCCTCCCACAAACACATATGGTGCACCCCATCAAGGCCTTTTCTTTGTTTGTGGGACAGATGCTTACTTATGTATACTGGTCAAATGGATGGACCTTAGCTTTCCTCACTCCCCAGATGAATATTGTTCCTAACAACCAGACTCTCACCATACCTTTGGCAGCATATATGTGGTCAAAAAGAGCCATCCAGTTTATACCCTTACTAGTTGGTCTGGGAATTATGGCTGGGATAGGTATGGGAATAGGAGGAATTGCTTCATCAACCACCTTTTACCGTACACTATCCAAGGACTTCACAGATAACATTGAGAGAGTAACCAAATCTTTAGTGGTCTTACGGGATCAACTAGACTCCCTGGCTGAGGTGGTTTTACAGAATAGGAGAGGGCTAGACCTACTGACAGCTGAAAAGGGAGGGCTCTGCTTCTTAAAAAAAAATGTTGCTTTTATATAAATCAGAAATTTTATATAATCAGAAATAGTCAGGGACAAGGCCCAACAGCTAAGGGGACAAATCACAAAAAGGAGAGAGAAACTAGCAAATTCCTGGGGTAATTGGGGCAGTATCTGGATCTGGGCATCGTGGCTTCTCCCTTTTAACAGGTCCTCTCTTCATGTTCTTGACAACACTCTTGTTTGGCTCTTGTATTCTTGAAGCTATTACCTGGTTCATAACCTCTCAGATTGAATCCATAAAGTTACAAATAGTAATAGCTCAATATAGCTCCCTAAATGATGGGGAGCTCTGAATGTCCTACAAAAATATGAGATGATGCTTTCAAGAACAAGTGATAGAAGCATCAAGAGTGGGGAATGAAAAGGAAAGTTAAAATTTTACATAACCTCCTGCTCCTTCTGCCTCTGTAACTCAGCTTGCTCCTTACAAAGTCTGGATCGTTTAGGTCACACAGTCTCAGAAAGCAGGGACTTACAATACTAGGAACTGGAACTTATCTCACTCTCACTTATTAGTGCCTCGTTGTGAGCAAGGACACTCCTATTAAAAGTGGGTACATGGGTTTTCAGCAAGGGCCTGGAGCAGCTCTGACAACATGGTGAGGAGCCTGAGAGGGCAGTGGGTCTGATGCCTGCACCAGGCCTGTGGCCAGATGTGGAGGCAGTCAGCCGGGGGCATGAGGTCAGAGAAGGTTCTCACTGAACAGGGAAGATGTGAGCGTGGGGCCAGATGCAGACTGCCTGCAGATGCTGCTACAGAACCCGACCTTTCCTGCGGATACTGGCTGGGGGAGGGGGATTCAGGTAACAGGGCAGACAGCTTGTTCTGGATGCTCTTTTTGGGAAGCAGGGGCATAGCAACAGGGGCTCAGCCTGCAAAACCCAGAACCACTTCCAGATCAGCTCTACTGGACATGGAGGAAACAGCAGGGTCTTCAGGGCCACCTCACCTGTGGGAGGGAGAGTGGGTTTAGAACAGGGCAGGGAGCTGCCCACTACCTGCTGAGCTTCCTGGGGCAGTGGTGACAAACAGCCACACATGGAGGCTCTGAACAACAGTAACCTGTCCTCTCTCAGTCCTGGAGACCAGATATCTGAGATCAAGGTGTCCCAGCACTGCACGCCCTCCAGAGGCTCCAGCAGAGGGTCCTTCCTGCCTCTTCCAGCTTCTCTGGGCTCCAGGTTTCCCTGGGCTCGTGGCCTCCTCCCTCACATCTCTGCCTCTGTCTTGACCTGGTGTCTCCTCTGTCTGCCTCTCTACTCTTGTCTCTGAAGGACACTGACGTTGATTTAGGGCCACTGTGATCCAGGATGACTTCACCCCTAGATCCGTAACTAATTACACCTGCAAAGACCTGCTTACAAATAAGGATCCATTCTCAGATTCTGGGGTCATGATGTGGACTTAATTTTGAGCGGCCCCATACTCAACCCAGGGCAGCACCCAGACACCAACCAGATTCCTCAGGACATGAGCCTGGTTCCTCAAGACAGCAGTCAGGCCAACCAAGCTCCTCACAACAGCAGTCAGGCTGGTGACATCCTGTTTTTCTGCAGAGGTGTCTTTGGTTTCTTGTGGAAACTTAGATTAGGTGGCTGGCCCTGTTGTCTGATCTCCTGGTCATTTCAGGGCCCATGCTCAAGTGTCCCCCCAGGAGTGTAGGAGCATCCCAGGGCTTCCTGTGCATAGCCTACACAGACTGCTCAGTGGTCACACACCTGCAGGGGTTGGACTGGTCCCTGGACCACTGTACAACTTCTACATCGATAGCCTGGGGCCCTGTGCGCAGGCCTACAACCATGATGTGTGGGCCTACAAGATCGGCGGGAGCCCTTCTGCCTGCCACATGGCCTCCAGTCTTGCCATAGACCCCCTCATCCTCTTAAGCCCCCAGGAGTCCTGCTGGGAGGGGTGAGAACTTGGCCATGAAGAAGACAGAGCAGAACTTAATGCAGCAGATGTAGGCAAGTACTGAGGGTGCTCAGGTATTTTTCCTCCAAAGGCCCAGAATGTGTGTGTTCAAGACATGAGGGTTCTGACTTGGAGGGTCACCTCTACCTGGGTGTGTGTGGGGGTGTCACTGCAGGGAGACTGTGTCCTTGGATGATTTTCCAACTCTCCCCACCCCAGGTTCACCTCCCCTTCCCTTCCTCTCTCTCCACTAATAGTCTTTAAATAGTGTCTCTCACCCAATGGGCCTGTGTGTGAGATTTCAATATTCTATAGGGTCCCTGTGACCAGTGACCCATGTGTTCTGCATGTTTTGGGAGGGGAAGAAGCCTCACTCTCACCGTCCTGCCCAGGGATGGTGTGGGGTGCAGCAGCCCAAGGCTTTATTCTGCAGAAGCTCCCTTTCTGTGGACAAGTCTCCCCTCACTCCTCTATCCTCCCTGGAGACTCAGGAGCCACAGCATGAAGGCATCTTCAGCACCAGGGCCCCACCCTAGGGAATTTCTCAGAAGTAGGCACCAGGCCTGGGGGCTGAGGAGAGGAGGGAGCCGGCCTCTTGGTGATGCATGGGGGCTAGGATGCCTCATACTCAGGAGGGCCTTGAACTCAGCTAACTATCACCTAGGGCCTTCTACCCCTCCCCAGTAGAGGGCTCCTCAGATTCCAGAGACCCAAGATCCACCACTACTTCCAACCCTGACTGCAGAGTCAGAAACCCAGAGACCCACTTAAGTCACATCTGACTCTTTGCGACCCTATGGACTGCAGCATGCCAGGCCTCCTTGTCCCTCACTATATCCTGGAGTTTGCCCAAATTCACGTCCATTGTGTCAGTGGTGCTACCCAACTATCTCATCCTCTATCATCCCCTTCTCCTCCTGTCCTCAATCTTTCCCAACCTCAGGGTCTTTTCTAATGAGTTGGCTCTTTGCATCAGGTGGTCAAAGTATTGCAGCTTCAGCTTCAGCATCAGTCCTTCCTGTGAATATTCAGGGTTGATTTCCTTTAGGATTGACTGCCTTGATTTCCTTGCTGTCCAACATCTCTCAAGAGTCTTCTCCGACACCATGGTTCAAAAGCATTAATTCTTCAGTGCTCAGCCTTCTTTATGGTCCAACTCTCACATCTATACATGACTGCTGGAAAAACCATAGCTCTGAATATATAGACCTTAATATGCTGTTTAGTTTTGTCATAGCTTTTCTTCCAAGGAGCAAGCATCTTTTAATTTCATGGCTGCTGTCACTGTCTTCAGTGATTTTGGGGCCAAGAAAATAAAGTCTTTCACTGTTTCCATTGTTTCCTATCTATACGCCATGAAGTGATGGGACCAGATGCCGTGATGTTATTTTTTTGAATGCTGAGTTTGAAGCTAGTTTTTTCACACCTCTCTTTCACCTTCATCAAGAGGCTCTTTAGTATCACAGTTCATAAGCATCAATTCTTCAGCACTCAGCCTTATTTGTGGTCCAACTCTCACATTCATACTTGACTACAGGAAAGGCCATAGCTCTGACTATATGGACTTTGTCAGGGTGATGTCTTTACATTTTAAAAATAGTTAAGGAACAATTAATTGGAAACCATGAGGAATGAAATGAACGTAGATGTAAACTTTACAACTCACACCAAATTCACTCAGTTATTCACAGACACATTTTAGACACAAAATTACAGGAGAAAAGTGACATGAGTTTGGGTTTGGCCAAGTACATCATGAGCTTTGGAGTGTTGACACACAACACAAAAAGACAATCCACAAAGAAAAGCAAAGGGTTCCCTGGACTTAATAAGATTTCTACTCTGTGAAAGACAAATCAAAAAACAAGTCACAAACTTGTTCCAGAACATTCTCATCCCAAAATGAGACCCCAGATGAATCTCCATGAGCAGTCACTTCCCATTGCCTTTCCCTTCCCCCAGTATTTGACACCACTAACCTGCTTCCTGTCTCTAGATTTGCCTGTTCTGGATGTTTCCTGTAAATAGAATCATCCTAACCTCTAAGGTGATAGTATGAAGAGGTGGAGGCTTGAGTGGTGACGAGGTCATGAAAGAGGTGCCATGAATGGAATTAGTGTTCTTGTTAAAAAGACTCCCAGGGAGCTCCCTCAGCCCTTCCTCCAAGTGACGACACAGTGAAGACACGGTCCCCCACCAAGAACAGAGCTTCACCAGAACCTGACCATCCTGACACGCTCATCTCAGACTTGTGGCCTCCAGAACTGTAGGAAATACATTTCTGTTGCTGAGGCCCCCATCCTGCTATTTTGCTGTGGCAGCACAAGCCTTCTAAGACAGCATCTTTCTGTGCCTGGCTTCTCTCACTGAGCATCGTGTGTTCAAGGTGAGTGTCAGGGTGAGCGTGTTCACGGTTGAGTGAGACCACACTGCAGTGAGTGTCACTGCTCCAGTCCTTCCCATAGCTGAGCAAGAGTCCATCGTGTGGATGGACCACGTTAAGTGTATCTGTTCCCTGTTCATCTGTGGATGGTCATTTGGGTAGTTTCTACCTTTCAGCTGTTATGAATTGTGCTGCTATGAACATTCATGTACAAGTATTTCCATGGACATGTTTTCCTTTCTTGGGTTCATATGCGGGAGTGGAAGTAATGAGTCACATGGTGACTCCATGTTTGACAAAATGGTGGCATCATTTCACATTCCCACTAGCCATGTTTGAATATTCCAACTTCCCCACTTATTCTTGTCTGTCTTTTTAATTCTAGCATCTTAGTGGGAATGAAATGCTAAGTCATGGAGGTTGGAATTTTTGTAATGCCTTAGAAGATAACATTCCTTTCTCAATCCTGTAAGGGGTCACGATGACCACCACTTATTTTGTATGTGCAGATGTCTTTGGTGAGTGTTATGGACAAGGCCACGTCATTTCCCTCAAAGACAGTGATTGCAGACTTTCCTGGTGGTGCAGTGGATAGGAATTCACCTGCAAATGCAGGGGACATGGGTTCAATCCCTGGTCTGGGAAGATCCCATATGCCATGGAGCAACTAAGCCCATGTACCACAACTACTGAGCCCATTGCTGCAACTACTGAAGCTCTCATGCCCTAGAGTCCATGCTCTGCAACAAGAGAAGCCAGCACAATCAGAAGTCCATGCACTGCAAGGAAGAGCAGCCTCTGCTCCCCACAACTAGAGAAAAGCCAGCAGAAAGCAACAAAGACCCAGTGCAGTCATAAATAAATATTAAAAAAAAAGATAGTCATTGGTGCAGAACAGACTGGTCAGACAAACACAGGGCTGCACCTAAGGAAGTTCTCAGCTTAAATACTCACTTGTGACCTTATTAATGTCACTAGCTATATTACTTGTATTCTGCCTAATAATCTTGTAAAACAAGATTATTGTTTCTTGCATTACTGAATGTGTGACTGAGCCTCCCATAAAAATAATGAACAGGTGACTCGAAACAATTGATCAAATATATAGTTCTATAAGATCAGTGATTGTAACAGTGTAACTCTAGGTATGGGAAAAAGCCATGGAGGAAACCATTTCCTGGACTATTACTGACCAGTAAGACAGATAGCCTAAGGCTTTGGGCTACTGTTAACAGGGCCTAATCTGGTAACAGTAGGTTGAGTGGTCCATCAATGAAATCTTCTCCCAATATGGGAACGAGCATTCCTAAGACCTTAGGACAAATTGGTCACCAAATGCCTCCCAAACCTTGGTCAAAATTAAGACCAAAGGGAGGGATTGTAACATAAATAAAATTTCCCACAACCCAGCTCTACAGGAATGATGTCATCAACACTGCAGTCACTGACGTATAGGACATCCTGAAAGGAATTCAGACAACCATCAGGATGAGGCACTTGTGCTCTGGGACATCTAGCAGAACAGGCCCTCAGACAGTTAAATATTTTCAGAAACATTTTGTGAACCTGGATTCTTGCCTCTTCACATGTTTAGAAATACATTAAAACCTTTAAGGCATCTGTTCCTCCTGAATAGCAGTAAGCACATAACCCTTCATCAGAATCACACTAATTCTCTTCCCTCACCTCTTCAGAATGGTCCTCAGAGATTTCTGAGAACCTGTCTCCTGGGTTATAATCCTCAGGTTGGCTCAAATTAAATTTTCCACTTCCTGCTTAGATTGTGTGTGTTAATCACTCAGTCGCGTCCAGCTCTTTGTGATTCCATGGACTGTAGTCAGCCAGGCTCCTCTGTCCATGGAATTCTCCAGGCAGGACTACTGGAATGGGGTCCCATTCCCTTCTCCAGGGGGTCTTCCGAACCCAGGGACTGAACCCAGGTCTCCCACATTGCAGGCAGATTCTTTACCATCTCAGCCACTATGGAAGACCCTTACTTAAATTAACCATTGAATAATTTGTCATTGATGATACATTCATTATCTTGATGGGGGACATGTGTTTCCAACCATATCAAATTGTACACTTTAAACATGTGCATTTGTCATATGTTGATTACACCTCAATAAAGCTGTTAAAATATCCTGGAATTTTAGATAATAATGCATCATTGCACATTCAGTGGCTTAAACAGAAGTTGCATTTTGATCTCCTCCCACGTTTTTTTTTTTTTTTTGCTGTGCCACCTGGCCTGTGAGATCTTAGTTCCCTGGCCAGGAATCAAACCCACGCCCCCTGCAGTGGAATTGTGGAGTCTTAAACCACTGGACAGCCAGGGAAGCCCCTCCCTTTTTTGGACTTATATAGGAACTGTGTTCACCCCAGCTCCATCTTATTCTGATCTTGTTGAGGCTGCTTGCAAGATGCATTCTGCAGTTTGTCTAGCCCTGGTTTGGTGAGCCTCCTCGAAACACAACTGTTTTTCTTGCAGTGAACACTGAAGTGAGTCTTGACTCTCAGAGAATTCAACCAGGCTGGTAGGCCAGGCAGGGAGGGATGAAGATGCCAATTATATTCCACAAGCAGAATAAGCTAATATACAGATTTAAAGAAAATGAACTTCAAGAACATCCTATGGTAAGGACCTTTTACTGAAACAGAAACCCACATGTATGAAGGCAGAATAAGATGGACAGTGTTGCATGTTTCCCGAGCCTGTCAAGCTCATTACGTTAAGCAAGACTTTCTCAATGAAAGGGATGCTGGTCAGGTTGACAGCTGCTCCGTTACTGAGCCTGGGGATGCTTTTGTCCTGCTTTCCAGACACAGAGAAAGGATTCTCATAAACCCTCTTGAAAGCTTCCCACTGTGTTCTTTCAACAGGATTGAAGGAAACACTAATCAAGTTGTCAGCTGATAGGTTACCCAGCCTTTCTTGTGATACTTGGTTATGTAATTGGGAAGGAATTGAATGAATAAGTTATTCTCATCTGAGCAAGGTATCTGTGCTAATATCTAAGAAATACAAACTAGGAATAGGTCTAATTATTGAATCTTTTCTCTCCCTAGCAATTAGTCATGGTCATCTTTGGATACGTGTTAAAAAAAAACAATAAAAGGAAAAAGTATTCATTCTATTAAAAATGTATTTCAAATAGATTTATTTTTAATAATTATAAAAATGTGCAATCATCTATATATACTAATTTAATGAGTCTGAACTACTCATAAATGTAATGATAATTCAGAAATAAATGTAACCCTTAGAACTTTATGATCATAGTAAAAAAAAATCTTAGGTACTTCTAAGCATGGTAATGTTGGGTGATCAACAAGGTTTTTATGTGACAAAGTCTATTGCATTGGAATAACATTCTCTGAGTGAGGTGGGGTGAAAAGACAGCTTCAAACAGAAAACAAAGATCAGGAAGCCAGTCTGAAACGCTATGTCTGGTGTGAGCCCAACTAGAAGATGTGTCGGGGAGGGCAGATTATGGAGACAGTAAGAGGACGGTGTTGCCAGGGGCTGGGAACGTAGAACAGAGAGAGCACAGAGGATTTTTAGGGTAGCAAAATACTCTGAATGATACCATAATGGTGGATATATGACATTGTGCATTTGTTCAAATGTATATACATATTAACTTGATCTACATACACACATATATAAAATAACCCAATAAACATCTGTGTCCCAATAACAGGTAGCCCAGCAGAAACCTGGGCCATTGGTGAACAGTTTTCCACATGACAGCAAACTGCACAGGCCAATTGACAGCAGTGAGGTGGTTGGGGATGCAAGTCAAAATGAATGAAACAGTGACTTCCCTGTCCGTTCAATGTTTAGGACTTATTGCTGTGGACCCAGGTTTGATCCCTGCTCAGGGAACTAAGATCTTATAAACTGTGCACTTTGGTACAAAAAAAAAAAAAAAAAAAAAAAAGACATAAAAAAATACTCGGCACCGTTCAAAAACAGCAAGACTAAAACAGCAGACAACATACCATATGTGGGCCTCCAGATCCACAAGAAAATTTCCATTTTGCTGATGGATGTGCAGAATGGTGGGCCTCTTCAGGAAACTAGCAGTAACTCCTGGTCAACCCTCTCAAATATAAATCCAAGAATGTGGAAAGCACCAAGATGTGTCCACTGGGTTGTTTGCAGTGATTCTTGGTCCAGAACCATAAAGACATGAAACACTCACAAAGATGCCTGGCAGGAGAGTAGAGGGGAGGAGGCTGCCCAGGGATCCAGTCAGCAGGGTCACAGAGCAACTGAAATGAGTTTCCCTGCTGGTCCATAGGCCAAGACTGTGCTTCCAATGCAGGAGGCCCAGGTTCAGTCCTTGGTCAGAGAACTAGATCCCACATGCCACAACTAAGACCCAGTGCAGGCAAAATAAATAAATGAGCAAATAAATGCTTCTTTGTTTGTTTGTTTTTAAAGGAGAAAGGCTTTTTTTTTTTTTTTTTGGTCACACTGCTGCATGGCAGGGCAATCTTAGTTTCCTGACCAGAGATCAAACCCCAGCCACCTACAGTAGAAACCTGGAGTCCTAAACACTGGACCACCAAGCAACTTTGGAGAGGCTTGTTTTTAATTCTTTCATGTAAACTGTTTTTTTGGTATGATTCTGAAAAGTTGCCATTGCAAGCCATGTGCTATGTGGGATTCGCGACCTCTGGAAGAGAGGATTTCGATCCGGGCCAGAGATGAGTCTTGATTACTCAGAGCTTTTTCTGTAGCAAAGTTTTATTAAAGTATACTAGAGATAGGGAGAGCTTCTGACATAAACATCAGAAGGAGACAGACAGAATGCCAACTTGCTCATTTTCAGCAAGGCATTTGTGTGTTAGCAAGCTGCTAACCAAATAAGAGAGATACCTTAAGGCTGAGGAGTTTCACCAGGCCCTTCTCCCATAATATGCATTTTTGAGATAGAATGGAACAAGGTGTGTCATCCCCACCTCCTCACCATAAAACAACTGACATGAACACTGGTTTGTTGAGCCATGATCAGCCCAAGGTTTGAGAAAAGAAAAAAAGTTAGTCTTAGGCGATTTGAAGAAAGGCAGATTCCAAAGCAAATACACAGCTTCATTAACAGCTTAAGAAAAACATTACCATATGAAAAACGCATTGGTTAGCTCAAGGTTTGAGAAAAGTTAAGTTCAGGCAGAACCAGGTGTCAATAGAGAAGCGAAAAAAGTGTGCCACTTGCAGTTTATTTTCTCCTGCCGCTTGGGGACCTCTGGCCTCCCTACAGAGGCAGTTAACATTCTCAGTTCCAAAGAAATTGTCATCTAAACCATATTTTTTATTTCATTTGTCAGGTCCAAATGGGTATACTGGAAAAAAAAGGTGGGGGGGGGGGGCGTAGTAGGATTTCAAAATGTGAGTTTTGTGGTTCTTAAATGTCTCTACTGCTAAATAAAAACACTTCAGCCTTAGTTTTTAATTATGCTGAAAGCATGTGCTAATTCTGCAGTCTAGAAGAATTAAAATTTTCATTATTCATTAGCTTATCAGGGACCTGTTAGGGGAAGCACACTTCAAGAGGGAATTTGTAGGGCCTGGACCCCATCTCAGGCCTGTCCATGCTGGTCGTGTGTGGCCACCTGTCTAATGGACTCTGAGCTCCGTGCTTAGAGCCTGTGGGAACAATAATGGAAGGATGAGACCCCCTCTACTCAGGGGAACCTTGAAGATCATATCCAGGTTACTCATCGCCTAAGAGAAAACATACTCTAATCACACCTGTCTCCAGACAGGTCATAAATTTTTTCTGTATCAATCGGAATGTAACCACAGGCTTATTGGTTATTAACTGGTTGGAATGTAACCGCGGGCTTACTGATTATTAACTGTTTGAACACATGAATGATGGGGTTATTGTGATTGTATTTACCCTTCCTTTGTTTATGTAAGTCTCAAGGAATTTGGGGTGGAGGGTTCGGACAAGTACACATAGGGTATAAAAGATTTTCACAAATGCTGGTCGGGGTCCTTGGCTAAGAGGAGACTCTGCCTTGGGCCTGCTGGTAATAAACTGCACTCCACTATCTGCATTGTCCTTCTGAGTGAGTTTGTTTCCCAGAACGCGGGGCTATAACATTTGGTGCGCTGGCCGGGAAGCTCCTCACTTTGAGGAGACAGGTCTCATATGAGGCCACCCGGAGGCTTTGTAGCTTGAATCTCCTAGCGGGGGGAAGGCGCCTAGCCCCTCTGGAAGAATTCAGCCTTTCAATGCCCCGTTTCTTTGCTTTGGCAGGCAGTGAACAGTAGCAAGGGAACTGAGCACTCAGGTGGGGAGGAGCCCACCCGGTAGGGTGGAAGAGGGGGCCTGATCACACCCCTGGGAAGGACCAGAAGGGAGGCGCATAGGAAACTTGTTTAGGTTGGCGACAATAGCTGCTTGGCACGCAGGTCAACGGCCGTGCCAGGGATAAAGAAAGGAAACTTAGGGTTTGAGAAAGCCAGTTAGGAGGTGTGTCCATGCCCTCTTAGGGAACGTGCCAAGCTGTCGCCACAGGGTTTTAGAAAGAGGATATCGATTTCCGCATGCTCGTATTCTGCCCTCCTCCAGGAGGTACCCATCTGCTGTGTGACCCATCATCTCCCCTGCTAGTGGAGACAGGTAGATTGGCTTCTCCAGAAGGCCCTGGGATGTGGGAATCCAGAGGTAAGAAAATGGGAGGAAGCGGATCTAGGGCCACTGTATTGGAGAATATGATTAGGAATTTTAAGAAAGGATTTGATAGAGACTATGGGAGGAAAATGACTCCCAGCTGGCTCCTCACCCTTTGTGAAGTCGAATGGCCTTCAGTGGGAGTTGGCTGGCCACCAGAGGGAACTATGGACTTAAATCTCATAAAGGCAGTCTATGCTATAGTTACAGGGAAGTCTGGACACCCTGACCTGTTCCCATACATAGACTTTTGGTTGGGAATAGCCCAAGACACCACCCCCCCAACCCCAAATGGGCCCATTTTTACGCTCATGGCAGGGAAGGAAAAATCTTGATGGCCCAAAAGGTAACCAAGGATGAGGAGAAAATTTTACAGGACCCTGAAGGAGATGAGCTTCCCCCACTGCCGTATTGGATGATAGTTCCTCCAGCTAGTAACACCGTGGCCACCAGAGGCCCAACCAGAGGAACTAGCCAGAGACCGGTAAGCCTCCCGGACTCCTCTCCAACCTCAACTGGAGGGACAACGAGCCCACTGGACCCTACCACCTCGGATGCTGCCACTACATTCCCTAAACTCTACCCTCCACTCCCGGTAAGTACTCCCGGACAAGGGGGAAGACCACTGGAATTAAACAAAGGCTCTGCTCTGCCAAAGAGCCACAGGAAAGAATACCCTTGCAGATGCCCCTCAGAGAAGTTCAGCAACCACCAATGATAGGGGAGGATGGTAATTATCACCAAGCTCCTGTAACCTATTACTATCAGCCCTTTCCATCAACTGATATACTGAACTGGCAAAAACACATCCCCTCTTACTTGGTAGAACCCCAGGGCATGACTTGACTAATGGAGACTATTTTCCACACTCATCAACCAACCTGGGACGATATAATGCAATTACTAGCATCTCTCTTCAGTACAGAAGAGAGATATAGGATCAACACTGAAGCAAGGAAATGGTTACAGGAGATGGTTCCTGAGGGCACTGCTAACCCAGAGAGGTGGATAGAGCAAGCCTTCCCTACTGACAGACCTAGTTGGGACTACAATACCGAGGAAGGAAAAATCCAATTAGACAGATACCAGAAGGCGATTATACAAGGACTTAAACGGGGAGCCCAGAGGCCGATGGACATGTCTAAACCGGCCAGAATAGTTTAGAAGGGAAACGAGTCACCTTCCGAATTTTACGAGAGACTTTGTGAGGCCTACAGACTCTATACACACATAGATGCAGAAGCTACGGGCTCCCAGATTGTTATCAATTTGGCATTTATCTTGCAAGCATTCCCTGACATAAAACGAAATCTTCAAAGGACCGAGGGAGTTCTATCCATGTCTAGTTCTCAGCTGATTGAAATAGCAGATAAGGTGTTCCGGAATAGGGACACGGAAATAAAAAAGAAATATGAGAAAAGGTATAAAGACGAGCAAAGGAGAACAGATGAGAGGTTTGCAATGTTGGCTGCTGCGCTTGGAAAGTCTTCCGAAGACTTTTCCACCACCAAAGCAAAGAAACCACCCCCTCCGCCCCGCCCCAGCTTCGAGGCCAGGACAGCCCTCCAACTGGTCCCAGCGGAGGCCACGGGCTCCATTACAGCCAAATCAATGCTCCCAATGCCATGGGTTCAGTCATTGGAAGGATGAGTGCCCAGAAGGAAGAAGGGAGAATATACCCCTCCCGGTTGCAGAACTCACTAACATAGAGACTGAATAGGGATGCCGGGGCTCAAAGACATCAGGTACCCGAGAGCCCATGGTAACTTTAAAAATTGGGGACCAAGACATTGACTTTACAGTGGACACCGGGGCAGAATTGTCCGTGGTAACTAAACCTGTGACACCACTGTGGGACAGCTGCCATAACTGGGGTTTCAGGAGAAGAAATAGTTAAGTCATTTTGCCAGCCCAGGAAATGTCAGATGGGGGGGTCACCAAGTGACTCATGAGTTCCTCTATATCCCTGATTGCCCAGTACCCCTGCTGGGGAGAGACTTACTCTTCAAACTGGGAGCACAAGTGACTCTCTCCTGAAGAAAGGCCCACTTTTTGGGTGGGCACAATAACCTACTTACTATCCCTCTCTGTGCCCCCTCAAGACGAATGGAGGCTACATGAGCCCCCTGGAGATAAACAAGACCAGACAACAGAGTTGGAGAGAAGGCTAACTCAGCTGTTCCCTGAGGTCTGGGCCGAAGATAAGCCCCCTGGGCTAGCTAGACACCAAACCCCTGTAATAATAGAACTCAAACCTGGCGCCACCCCGGTGAGAAAGCGTCAATACCCAAAACCTTTAGAAGCCCGAATCAGGATCCTGCCTCACATCGGCAGGCTAAAACAGGCAGGCATCCTGATGGAATGTCAATCAGCCTGAAACACACCAATCTTAGCAGTAAAGAAGGAAAGAGGACAAGACCATAGGCCCGTACAGGATCTCAGATTGGTCAATCAGGCCACTGTAACTGCACCCAACTGTCCCAAACCCCTATACCTTGCTTAGCCTTCTCCTGCCTAAGACAAGGATCTGTACTTGCTTGGACCTCAGAGATGCTTTTTCTGTATACGCCTAGCACCTGCATCACAACCCATACCCATCTTTGCCTTTGAATGGGAGGACCCAATAAGAGGCAATAAGCAGCAGCTCACTTGGACTTGCCTCCCGCAAGGATTAAAAAACGCACCAACCATCTTTGGAGAAGCCTTGTCCTCGGACCTGGAACCTTTCCAGCCTGAAAGTTATGGATGTTGGCTCCTGCAATATGTGGACGACCTATTGCTGGCCGCTGAGACCTGGTAGGAATGCTGGGAAGGGACCCAAGCGCTCCTCCAATTGCTGGCAGAGGCAGGATACTGAGTGTCGAGGAAAAAGGCACAAATCTGCAAGGAGGAGGTAAGGTATTTGGGGTTTGTTTTAAGGGAAGGCACAAAGTTACTAGACCAATCCAGAAAGGAAGTAATTCTGAGGCTCCCCACACCTAAGACTCGGCGACAGGTAAGGGAGTTCCTAGGGGCCACTGGATTCTGCAGGATTTGGATTCCAAGGTATTCTCAAATAGCCCAGCCCCTATTTGAGCTCCTGACAGGGCCTGAAGAAAATCCTGTAAACTGGACTGAAAAACAGCAGGAAGCCTTTGAGGAGCTGAGACTAGCAACCACCTCTGCCCCTGCCTTGGGATTGCCAGACCTCACCAAACCACTCACCTTATATGTGACCGAGAAAGATAAAACAGCCGTGGGGGTTTTGACTCAGACCTTGGGAACGTGGGACAGGCCAGTAGCTCACCTTTCAAAGTGACTTGATAATGTTGCCACCGGGTAGCCTGGCTGTCTATGGGCAGTGGCCGCAGTCGCCTTACTGGTAAGTGAAGCCACAAAGCTGACTTTCAGCCAGGACATGATCTTAAAGGTCCCACATGAAGTCAACACCCTCCTTTGGGGAGACCCTCACAAATGGATGTCAAATTCCCAGATTTTTCAATACCAGGGAGTGCTATGTGAAAACCCCAACCTCCGTATTGAGCCTTGCCAGGGTTTAAACCTAGCAATGCTTCTCCCAATGGGAGAAGGTGGGCCTACCCACGATTGCAAGGAAGTCTTAGAGGAGGTCTATGCTAGCCGTCCAGACCTCCGAGACAGGCCAATTTCAAATCCTGACTGGACTCTGTATACTGATGGCACCAGCATGGTAAAGCTAGGATAGCGACTGTCAGGCTATGCTGTAGTTACAGAGAGGGCTATTATTGAGGCCAGCTCCTTACCACAGCACTGGTCAGCCCAACGAGCAGAGTTGTGGACCTTAGTCCGGGCACTGCAGTTGTCAAAGGGTAAGAGAGTGAACGTCTACACCGACTCCCGGTATGCTTTTGCTACACTACATATACTTGGGGCACTATACTGGGAGAGAAGCCTTCTAACAGCCAATGGAAGGGACATTAAGAATAAGGAGGAGATCTTGACAGCTAGACGCTGTCTGGAGCCCCACGGAGATAGCAGTCATGCACTGCTGTGGGCACCAGAGGGAAGACACCCCACAGGCTCGAGGAAATAGCCTGGCTGATGAGACCACCAGACGAGTAGCCGAGGACAGAAAGGAATCTGGGGAAATCCCTATGAGAACATTTGTCCTAGCTGAGGTACCCGAGCTGGCCCTAGACTCCCCAACATACACTGAGGCTCAAAACCAACTAGCTGAAGCAGAGGGAGCCACCAAAACAGAGAAAGGATGGTGGGAACTGCCAGGTGGTAAGCTACTAGTGCCTGAAAGGATGGCCCCCTCTCTGGTGAGCCAAGCTCATCGTATGACTCACCTATGACATGACAAACTGGAGGACTTGATTCGAAGGTATTTTCTGGTTCCTCGCCTCTCCTCTCTATGTAGAACGGAATCCCAAAATTGCAACGCCTGCTCTCAGAGTAACGCTGCTCCAGGGTGTAGACCAAAACCCTCAGGCATCCAATTAAAAGGTACCCTTCCTTTTGAACATCTGGAAGTGGACTTCGCTGAGATGAAGCCATATCGCCATTTTCATTACCTGTTGGTCTTGCTATGTACATTCTCAGGATGGGTGGAGGCCTTCTCCACCCGAACTGAAAGAGCATCAGAAATGGCTTGGAGCCTGCTTAGGGAGATAGTCCCTCAATTTGGATTCCCCACCAGCATAGGATCAGATAATGGCCCAGCCTTCATATCGGATCTGAATTCTTGGAACAGGGGAGTAATAGTCATCAGGAAATCACAAGGGAAGTTTAGATGTCCTGGGTAACTCTGCCATGTATGAAGAAATGAGACTAGATCAGAGGCTTTGAAGGAGTAAAAATGTACAGAAACAAACCTATTAAAGAGATGGCAATACCAGTCCACCTTATCTGTCTCCTGAGAAACCTGTATGCCAGCAAAGAAGCAACAGTTAGAACCAGACATGGAGCAGATGACTGGTTCAGAATTGAGAAAGGAGCACAACAAGGGTGTATATTGCCACCCTGCTTGTTTAATTTATACGCAGATTGCATTATGTGAAACGCTGGGCTGGATGAATCACAAATTGGATTCAAGATTGCCAGGAGAAATATCAACAACCTCAGATATGCAGATGATACCACTATAAAGGCAGAAAGTGAAGAGGTATTAAAGAGCCTCTTGATGGGGGTGAAACAGGAGAGTGAAAAAAACTGGCTTAAAACTCAACATTCAAAAAATGAAGATCATGGCATCCATTCCCATCACTTCATGGCAAATAGATGGGAAAACAATGAAAACAGTGAGAGACTTTATTTTCTTGGGCTCCAAAAATCACTGCAGATGGTGACTGTAAACATGAAATTAAAAGACGCTTGCTCCTTGGAAGAAAAGCTCTGGCAAACCTAGACAGCATATTACAAAGGAGAGACATTACTTTCCCAACAAAGGTCCATCTAGTCAAAGCTATGGTTTTTCCAGTAGTCATGTATGGATGTGACAGTTGGACTGTAAAGAAAGCTGAGCACCAAAGAATTGATGCTTTTGAACTGTGGTCTTGGAGAAGACTCTTGAGAGTCCCTTGGACTGCAAGGAGATCCAACCAGCCCATCCTAAAGGAAATCAGTCCTGAATATTCATTGGAAGGACTGATGCTGAAGCTGAAACTCCAGTACTTTGGCCACCTAATGTGAAGAACTGATTCATTGGAAAAGACCCTGATGCTGGGAAGGAGTGAAGGCAGGAGGAGAAGGGGACGACAGAGGATGAGATGGTTGAATGGCGTTGGCGACTTGATGGACACGAGTTTGAGCGATCTCCAGGAGTTGGTGATGGCCAAGGAGGCCTCGCGTGCAGCAGTGCATGGGGTCACAAAGAGTCAGACAAGACTGAACATTCCAGGGAAGCCCATGGAACTATTTAGATTGGTGTAAATGTAATTGTGGTTTCAGATGTGCATGTTACATCATTATAACTAGGTTCAAACACATCCTGATTACTCAAAATAGGAACCATTACAATCAATACATTTTTACCAATGAGAAATAAGGAAGTCAGTGTGTTTATTCCTGTAGTGTTAAAAACCCATGTTTTGGGAATAGATGAGCTCTTGGAAAGCATTTTCGGCCTCCTGCTCGTTGTGGAAGTGTTTTCCCTGCAAAAAGCTGTCAAGAAGCTTTAAGAAGTGGTAGTCAGTTGGCGAGAGGTCAGGTGAATATGGCAGATGAGGAAAAACTTCGTAACCCAAGTTGTTCAACTTTTGAAGCACTGGTTGTGTGACATTCAGTTGACCAGTAAGACTGTAGGCATTGCAGTTTTGGGTGCATCTTATTGATTTGCTGAGCATACTCCTCAGATTTAATGGTTTCACCAGGATTCAGAAAGCTGTAGTGGATCAGATGGGCAGCAGACCACCAAATAGCCACCATGACCATCTTTTGGTGCAAGTTTGGCTTTGGGAAGTGCTTTGGAGCTTCTTAGTGGTCTAACCACTGAACTGGTCACTGCCGGTCATCATATAAAATCCACTTTTCATCACATGTCACAATAATTTGATAGAGAAATGGCTTGTTGTTGTTGCATAGAATAAGAGAAGATGACACTTCAAAATGATGATTTTGATTTTTGGTCAGCTCACGAGACACCCACTTACTGAGGTTTTCACCTTTCTAATTTGCTTCAGATGCTGAATGACCATTGAATGGTTGACATTGAGTTCTCTGGCAACATCTCATGTAGTTGTGAGAGGATCAGCTTTGATGATTGCTCTTAGTTGGTTGTTGTCAACTTGTGATGGCTGGCCACTATGCTCCTCATCTTCAAGGCTCTCATCTCCTTTGCAAAACTTCTTGAGCCATCACTGCACTGTACCTTCGTTAGCAGTTCCTGGGCCAAACACACTGTTGATGTTGCAAGTTGTCTCCACTGCTTTACAACCCGTTTTGAACTTGAATAAGAAAACTGCTTGAATTTGCTTTTTGTCTAACATCATTTCCATGGTCTTTACTACATATAAAATAAACAGCAAGTAATAAGTCATTAGCAAAAAAAAAGAAAAACATAAAGCGAAATATGTACATTAAAATGATGTATAACATAACCATCTTTTTTTTTCTTAAAAAAATTTTTTTAATAGATGGCTTATTCAAATTATGATCCACACAAGGCCATACCTTGAAACCTCTTTATGTATAGTGTTTCCCTTATCTCTTTTTATTTATTTATTTATTTTTCATTTATTTTTATTAGTTGGAGGCTAATTACTTCACAACATTGCAGTGGGTTTTGTCATACATTGACATGAATCAGCCATGGAGTTACATGTGTTCCCCATCCCGATCCCCCCTCCCACCTCCCTCTCCACCCGATTCCTCTGGGTCTTCCCAGTGCACCAGGCCTGAGCACTTGTCTCATGCACCCAACCTGGGCTGGTGATCTGTTTCACCCTACATAATATACATGCTGTTCTCTCGAAACATCCCACCCTCGCCTTCTCCCACAGAGTCCAAAAGTCTGTTCTGTACATCTGTGTCTCTTTTTCTGTTTTGCATATAGGGTTATCATTACCATCTTTCTAAATTCCATATATATGTGTTAGTATGCTGTAATGTTCTTTATCTTTCTGGCTTACTTCACTCTGTATAATGGGCTCCAGTTTCATCCATCTCATCAGAACTGATTCAAATGAATTCTTTTTAATGGCTGAGTAATATTCCATGGTGTATATGTACCACAGCTTCCTTATCCATTCATCTGCTGATGGGCATCTAGGTTGCTTCCATGTCCTGGCTATTATAAACAGTGCTGCGATGAACATTGGGGTGCACGTGTCTCTTTCAGATCTGGTTTCCTCAGTGTGTATGCCCAGAAGTGGGATTGCTGGGTCATATGGCAGTTCTATTTCCAGTTTTTTAAGAAATCTCCACACTGTTTTCCATAGCGGCTGTACTAGTTTGCATTCCCACCAACAGTGTAAGAGGGCTCCCTTTTCTCCACACCCTCTCCAGCATTTATTGCTTGTAGACTTTTGGATAGCAGCCATCCTGACTGGCATGTAATGGTACCTCGTTGTGGTTTTGATTTGCATTTCTCTGATGATGAGTGATGTTGAGCATCTTTTCATGTGTTTGTTAGCCATCTGTATGTCTTCTTTGGAGAAATGTCTGCTTAGTTCTTTGGCCCATTTTTTGATTGGGTCATTTATTTTTCTGGAATTGAGCTGCAGGAGTTGCTTGTATATTTTTGAGATTAATCCTTTGTCTGTTTCTTCATTTGCTATTATTTTCTCCCAATCTGAGGGCTGTCTTTTCACCTTGCTTATAGTTTCCTTTGTTGTGCAAAAGCTTTTAAGTTTCATTAGGTCCCATTTGTTTAGTTTTGCTTTTATTTCCAGTATTCTGGGAGGTGGGTCATAGAGGATCCTGCTGTGATTCATGTCGGAGAGTGTTTTGCCTATATTCTCCTCTAGGAGTTTTATAGTTTCTGGTCTTACATTTAGATCTTTAATCCATTTTGAGTTTATTTTTGTGTATGGTGTTAGAAAATGTTCTAGTTTCATTCTTTTACAAGTGGTTGACCAGTTTTCCCAGCACCACTTGTTAAAGAGGTTGTCTTTTTTCCATTGTATATCCTTGCCTCCTTTGTCAAAGATAAGGTGTCCATAGGTTCGTGGATTTATCTCTGGGCTTTCTATTCTGTTCCATTGATCTATATTTCTGTCTTTGTGCCAGTGTCATACTGTCTTGATGACTGTGGCTTTGTAGTAGAGTCTGAAGTCAGGCAGGTTGATTCCTCCAGTTCCATTCTTCTCTCTCAAGATTACTTTGGCTATTCGAGGTTTTTTGTATTTCCATACAAATTGTGAAATTATTTGTTCTAGTTCTGTGAAAAATACCGTTGGTAGCTTGATAGGGATTGCATTGAATCTATAGATTGCTTTGGGTAGAATAGCCATTTTGACAATATTGATTCTTCCAATCCATGAACACGGTATGTTTCTCCATCTGTTTGTGTCTTCTTTGATTTCTTTCATCAGTGTTTTATAGTTTTCTATGTATAGGTCTTTTGTTTCTTTAGGTAGATGTACTCCTAAGTATTTTATTCTTTTTGTTGCAATGGTGAATGGTATTGTTTCCTTAATTTCTCTTTCTGTTTTTTCATTGTTAGTGTATAGGAATGCAAGGGACTGAACTGAACTGAACTGAATAATAAGCAGTTAAAGCAAGGTTGTAGGATACAAGGTTAATGTACAAAAGTCAATTGCTTTCATAACCACTAGCAGTAAACAAGTGAAATCTAGAATTAATATCACAATACCATTTGTATTCAGTTCAGTTCAGTTCAGTTCAGTTCAGTTGCTCAGTCGTGTCCGACTCTTTGCGACCCCATGAGTCGCAGCAGCACTCCTCAATGAAACTGTGCTGTGCTGTCCTTAGTCGCATAGTCGTGTTCACCAGGCTCCTCTGTCCATGAGGATTCTCCAGGCGAGAATACTGGAGTGGGTTGCCATGCCCTCCTACAGGGGATCTTCCCAACCCAGGGATCAAATCCAGGTTTCCCACATTGCAGGCAGATTTTTACCATCTGAGCCACCAGGGAAGCCCGTGAATACTGTACTGGATAGCCTATCCCTTCTCTGGGGGGTATTCCCAACCCAGGAATCAAACCTGGGTCTCCTGTATTGCAGGTGGATTCTTTACCACCTGAGCTACCAGGGAAGCCTCGAAAGAAACTACCTAGATATAAATCCAACAAAACTCTGATGAATGAATTCAAAGGAAAGCTAAATAAATGGAGAGATATTCCATGTTAATGGATAGGAAGACTCAATATTGTTAGATATCAGCTATTCCCAGGTTGATCTATAGGTTCAATGTATCCCAATCAAAATCCCAGAAAGTTATTTAGTAGATATTGACAAACTAATTCTAAAGTTTGTATGGAGAGGTGATGGACCCAGAACAGCCAACACATTATTGAAGGACAAAAACAATGTTGTAGGACTGACACTAACTGATCTAAAGACTTGCTATAAAGCTACAGTAATCAAGACAGTGTGGGATTGGCAACGGAAGAGACAGATAGATCAGTGGAGCAAAATAGAGAGCCCAGAAACAGGTTGACACAAACACAGCCAACAGATCACTGCAAGTGGAGCAAGGAGAGTCTTTCAACAAATGGAGCTGGAAACAGCAGATGTTCACATGCAAAGAACTTGATCTGGACACAAACCACACGCCCTTTAGCAGGCTTAACTGAGACTGGGTCGCAGATGTAAATGTCAGGCACAAAGCTATGAAACTCCTAGAGGATAGTGTGGGAGAAAACTAAGATGACCTTGGTATAGTTATGGCTTTTTAGATGCAGTATCAAAGGCATGATCCATGAAAGAAATAACTGACAAGCCGGATGGACTTCATTAAAATTGAAAACTCCTGCTCTGGGAAAGATGATGTCAATAGTATTAGAAGACAAGTTTCAGACAGGGAGAAAATATTTGCAAAAGACACATCTGATCAAGGGCTGTTATCCAAAACAAACCAAAAACTCCTAACACGCAGCAATAGAGAACAAATGACAAACAGACATTAGGGAAAAATGGACGAGAGACCTGAACAGATACCTCAGCAAAAGAAGGTATACAGATGGGAAGTAAACATATGAAAAGATGCTCTATCTTATTTATCTGCAGGGAAGTATAAGTCAACAGTGAGATACCACTACACACCTTTAGATGGGCTGGCGAGGAGGTGGAGCAACAGGAACTCTCATCACTGCTGATGGAATACAAATGGTATAGTCACTTTGGAAGACAGTTTGACTGTTTCCTATAAAACTAAACATACTTTACCATATGACCCCACAATGATACCCCTTGGTATTTACCCAAGGAAGCTGAAAACTGATATCCACACAAAACCCTGTATGCAGACATTTCTAGCAGCTTTAATTGGTTACTGCTAAAACGTGGAAGTGACCAAGGTGTCCTTCAGCAGGTGATGGATGACTCGACTGTGGTCCACCCTGACAGCATAGTATCCTTTAGCACTAAAATGAAATGAGCTTTCAAGCCATGAAAAGACACGGAAGAACCCAGATGCATACGGCTAAGTGACAGAAGCCAGTCCTGAAGGGCTGCATGCTGTGCCACGTGATTCCAGCTGCCTCCTGTTCTGGAAAAGGCAGAGCTATGCAAATGGCAGGCAGATCGGTGGTTGCCGGGGGTGGAGAAGGGAAGATGGATAGGGGGAGCACAGGGCTTGTAGAGAGTGAGCTGTTCTGTGTGATACCGTCACGGCAGATGCAAGTCTCTGTCGATTTGTTCAAACCTACCACGAGCAAGTCCTGACGTAACCTCTGGGACTCTGGGTGATGCTGCTGTGCCCAGGCAGGGCCACGGGTCATAGCAAAGGCCCTGCACTATTGAGGAATATTGATCCTCCCCATTAGGGAGGCTGTGCATGTGTGGGGTCAGGGTAAATGGCAACTCTCTGTTTCCTCCCCTCAGCATTGTTGTAAACCTAAAACTGCTCTAAGAAAGACTCTTGAGGTAAAAACGAATCCTGGCCCTCACGTGTCCATGGATGACTTGAGTGAGTGGCCAGAGAACCTGTGAGAGGGCAGGGTCAACTGAGTAGAGATCCATGTGGACTTGGGGAGGAACCAAGAGGGGTCCTGAGGGGAAAGGCTGGGGTGGATGCTGCTCACCGGGTCAGCGATGTCAGGCTGCAGTTGGGTCCATGTCTCTTTGGCGTGTGCCCTCATAGGAGTGGATCCTGGTGAGCTGAGGAGCCCCTGAGTTCCATGTCACCGGGCGTGCGATGGAGTCACATGTTGCCCACTCCAGACCCAAGTGGAGCCGTGGGATTCCTGCGTCCCACAGGCCTGGCACATAGTAGGCGCTCAGCGTGTGCTCACTTGAGGGCCAGAGATGTGGACGTGTGCATGCCCTGCCATGCCCAGTCCCCCAGGCGTGGGCTCCCCAGGGAAAGGTGGGTCTGCCTGCTGCAGGGATGGCAGAAAGGCAGGCAAGGAATAGGAGCCCTTCCCTCAAAGGCTGCAGCTGCTCTGGTGGGAGGCAGGGGCGCAGCTGGCCCCCACTCCCTAATCAGCCTGTCAGCACTGAGGAGCTGGCAAGAGCTCCCAAAAGTGCTATGCTGGTGGCTGGATTTGGAGGGGGTCCAAGCCACCTGGCTCCCCTCGGCCTGGGGTGCAGCTGCTGTGGGAGTGCAGGGTCTCACAGGCCCCCCATCCTCCATTCTATGTCCCCCTCTTAACAACACAGCATCCTCAGTGGCTGGAGCCCAAGCAAGTGGGTTCAGAGGGTAGGCTTGGGACCGATCTTGTAGACAGGGTCAGGCTGTGTGAATGGTAGACTGTGTGGACGGCCGTGGACAGTGGGCGGTGTAGGGGGTGTGGTGCTTGGCTGTGTGTTCTGTGGCTGTGCAGGGCCGTGACTGTGTGGAGGGGGTGTGTCTGAGTGTGTAAGCAGGCATGAGGAGTGTGTGCACTGTGACCAGTGAAGCAGATGCAGCCGACGGTGCAGTGGGGGAGAGCCGTGCCACTGCGTGTGAGTAGCACCTAAGGGTTTGGGCCCCACTGCCCCATGTGTCATGCTCAGACCCTCAGCAACGTTTAGGTCCCAGTGCTTTCTGCTCTCCCCCATCCTGCACTCCATCCCAGCATCTCCCCAGCTCGTGGGTTTTCTGCCCCCATCACCCATCCAACCCCCTCCCCAGCTGCAGGGAGAGTGGGCTCCTGGGTCTCACCCCTCCATCCTCCTCCCAGGCTGCAGGGAGAGTGGGCTCCTGGGTCTCAGGAAAGGATGCTCCTGGAAGCTTCTGCTGTCTTTTGCTTTCATGGGTGTTGATGCATGACTTCCCTGAGGTGACCCTGGGAGGTGCCAGTGCTCTTCTTACCCCATTTACAGAGGAAGGCACGAGGCTCAGAGGGGTTCAGGGACTTTCCAGGGCCTGGGGTGCTCCTCTGAGCCTCCATCTAGAAGTCTGACTGTGGCTGACAAAGTAGCCTTCAGAAGCCCGGCTTCAGGGCCCCAAATGGTCTGCCCCCATATCCCTGCCTACTTTCAGGGCCAGCCTGCTCACCTTGCCCCCGTGCTGCTCTTGCTCATGGGCACAGAGTCTCTGCAACTCCCTGCCTTTGTGCAAGGCCTGGTGCCTCCTCTTCTTTGCTTATGGGGCCATCACTGTCTGCTGGCTGCTAACCTGGTGCCAGGATCTTTAATGCCCCTCTGGGGGCCTGAGACCCCTGAAAGGGCGACCGGTCAATAGGAGGTGGAGGCCTGAGTGGCAGGAGGCTGGTGGACCCTGGACAGTTAGGACCCCCATCCCTTCCTTCCACAGCTGATGGCTGAGTGCCCACTGCCAGGTGCTGGGCTTGTCCCTACAACCCATTACACACAGCAGGCCGCAGAGACCCGAGTGCAGCCTGCACGTCTCCACTGGGGGCCTACATTGGGGCTAGAATGTGGCCTCCTCTAAGCTCGGGGCTGGGGGTGCCACCAGGGCTCAAGGGGGCTGTTGCCATTGCTGCTGACAGCCCACATGGTCCTCAGCGTTCAGAGGCCACCTTCCTGTGCCTCAGTTGCTTCTGATGTCAAAGAAGGACTCTCGGGAGGCTTAAGGGAGAGCACCAAGATAAAGTCCTGGGGACCCAGGTGGGCGTGCACATGCATTTCTGGTTCTACACACAGACATCAGCCCTCATGCCCGGCCTTGTGCTGGGTGACTCCAGCGATGAATCAGATCCATAAGCTTGCGATACCTAGTGTGGCCAGGGTTTGTGTGACACAAAGGAAGCCAGGGGCCATGGAGGGTCACAGGTGGCCCCAGGCCCAGCCCGAGGGACAGGGCAGAAGTTGGCCAGCGCTGGCACTCTGCCAGCAGGAGCTGCTGGGGTTCAGCATTGCCAGAGGCGAACCATCGGAAAACGTGCATCCATCTTCTCTCCAGAAACTCTTTCTAGGCCCTGCTGGGGCCACAGAAAAAGGGCGGCCTGGACATGCTTGAGGACTCCTGGGGCCTGGCAGGCCTGGAAACAGAACATGAGCGCATAGCGGGGCCAGGGCTGGAGTGAGTGGGTCCCTCCTGCTGTCCCCCTGGTGCTTGGCCCAGAAATGCTGCTGCTGCTCACGAAGGTGACGGTGGTCACTCTTCTCTAGGCTCATTATGAACTTATCAGTCCTCTCAGCAGCCATGTCTGAATGCCCGCACATTACAGATGGGAACCCGAGGCCCTGAGAGGCCGGTGAGCCGCCCACGGCCTGGCCTCGTCTGAGCTGCAGTTCTAGGATTGCACATCTTTGGCGCACAGGCAGGGTTGTGGACTGGCTGGGGGAGCGTGGGGAGGGGCTGTGCCTCATGACCTGGGCACTGAAGGCCCTCACTGGGCCCCCGAGGGCAGGCCCAGGCAGAGGTGTCCCTCAGAAGTGTCAGCTGCCCTGGCCTTGGGGTCGAGTGGGATGAGGAGCTGTTTGACTCTCAGGCGCTTGCTGAAGCTGGAGCGGAGTCTGGCACACACCTGGACAGGCCTGCGGGAAGGCAGGGAGACCGTGGCTCAGAGGGGCTGCCAGGTGCCTGAACATGCAACCGAGGAGTCGGAGTTGGAATCTGAGCCCAGAACTGGCACACCGCAGAGCCCATGCAGCTCCGTGGGTCGCAGGTGAGCTGCTCCCCTCTTTGCAAACGCCGACATGAAAGCCTTCACAGTGGCCACAGGCTGAGTGGTTGCTGTGTGAAGGCCTGGTGCTGGGCCCCACGTCTGGAGTGCCCAACCCCCCTCAGAGGGCCTGTGTGTACCTGTCTTACAGATGAGGACACTGAGGCCCTGAGAGGGCCCCATGCTGCCCTCTGGCAGCCAGAGTTCTAGCTGTCTCAGTTCCCAGGGTCTCAGGACAAGCCAGGGATTACGGGATGCCTGAGGGATGGCAAGGGATTCCCGAAATCTGCCAGCCAGTGCTGCTGTGGCTGGGTGATGGGTGAGGGCGATGGTCAGAGGTCAGCTGTAGGATGCCAGGTCTCTTCACATGCGTCCCTGTGCTGACGGCTGGGCCCTTGGAGGCACCAGAGCCAGGCAAGCTGGCCTCCACAGCTGTCTGGGAAGTGGGCTGGGCGTTGAGGCAGGGCCACCTTACAAGGTGAAGGGGCCCCACATGGCTTCTGCTTCAGGTAGCAGTGGGGACTGGCTATGCTGGGCCATTCTCTCCCCCTTCCCTCCCCGGGGGCTGCTCCCTGCACGCGCCGGAGGGTCACCAGGGCATGGATTAGGGCACATTACCAGGCACGGTCATATGTCTGGCTTTCCTTCCTGGCTGTGTGACCATGGGTGGGTCCCTTCACCTCTCTGAGCCTCAGTTTCCTCTTCTGTGAAACAGGAATCTAATGAGTCCCATACCTCTGGGACTCAACTGGGGAGGTCTTTGCTGTGCAGCCAAGGCCCAGGCTTTGGGGACGGCCTGGCAGGCGTTAGTCCCCAGCTCTGCATCTTACAGGCTGTGTGGACTTGGAGAGCTCACTTTAGCTCTTAGTTTCCTTATCTGCGCGATGGGGACCACAGCCGGCCCTCCTTCAGAGGGCTTTCCCAGGATGCAGTGAGCAGGCAGGGCAAAGCCCCTGTAGATGTGAGCCGAGGTCTGGCCCAGGCTCCTGAGCAAGAGTGTGAGCACCTCCACTCGGCCTGACACTGCCCGGTGGCTGCCTGTGGGGAGTGGCACGCTGCTGGTTCCATCTGATGAGATATAAATAGCGGGCAATGTTTGCAAGCAAGGATACACCTCCCTCCCCGGCCGGCAGGGCAGCGAGGCTGACGAGCTGGTCGTGGGGACACGAAAGGGATGGGAGCTGGTGAATAAATCATCACACGACCTGGGTTACTGCCCTGGCTTCAAGGCAGCACGTGAAATTAGCGCCTTAATAGGCGGCAAAGGGTGACTCGTGTGCGGCTCCGCCCCGCGGCCCCTGGTTTGCCGAGTGCCTGGTGTCTGGAGCGCCCTCCTCTGGGGCCTGGTGAACCTGCAGGGCGGCCCCACGCAGCCCTGTCCCTGCCTGCTGCCTTGCCAGCTGGGCTCCCTGGACTCTGAAGGGCCCCCACACGGCGAACGGCCTGCCCGCTGGGTCGAGGACTCATGTCCTGGCTCTGGCAGCCGTCACTGGCTCAAGGACAGGCAGGGCAGGCAGCGAGTGGAGCCTGGGTTGAGCCTGGCCGGAGCCTCACCCTCTCAGCCGTCCTGCTCCTCTTTGTGTTCAGTGGTTTGATTTTTTTTTTTTTCCCTTTTGAACCAAGGATGCCCCAGCTTAGCCAGCTCCTGCCGCATTATCAGGGTGACCAGGCCATCTCCATTACCGCACAGCCACAGCCAGGGTCAGGTGAGGGACTTAAGTGCATGCATGTAGCCTGAACATGTGTGCATGACTGTGTCACACCTCGTACACATGCGTGTACACACAGCTCACATGTACACATACATGCGTGCAAGAACAGACACATGGAGACTCGCCCCAGGTTGTCCAGCCCTGGTGTGATGGAGGCACAGATGTGCCCTTGTGAGGACGCAGCCCAGGGCCCTTTCCTGATGTTCCCAGAGAAGCAGGGGTGTGCAGATGTGCACCGCTTGGTGTGCGAGCTTTGCACCTCACGCCCTGGTCTCTGCCTGGGTGCCACCTCTGGCCACGCAGCTGTGCCATGAACCACAGCACCCTGACTCCCGGCCACTGCAGCCTCTTCTCCTATAGCACCTGCTTCCAGCACTGTCCTTCTCGGGTCACCTCCCAAGTGAATGGCCTGCTCCCAAATCCTCCACTCTAGATCTGTTTCTGGGGAAACAAACTGGGGCCAGGTGCGGGCACACCCTGACGCTCCTGGAGTCACATGCACCCACACCCCAGGCCGTCTGTCCATGCAGGACGTGTGCACATGCGTGTGCATGCCTTTGTGTGCTGGACTGGGCTCTGGGCACTGTGTGTAGACTAACAGGCAGGCAGGCAGTAGAACTGGGTCCCTTTCACAGATTCGGAAATGAGACAGGGATTAGTCATATAAACACGTGCCTCAGAGGTAGAGGAGGGCAGGCTGGAGCCAGCAAGGCTGGGACTGTATGCGGGAGGACTCCCCAGCCCTGGCCGCTGGCGGCGCTGAAGGTGCATATGAAGGCGGGAGAAGCCTCCCCACCCCTTGGCTTCTGGTCAGGTGCCCCAGCCCCTGGGAATGCGTGACCTCTCTAGGATGCCTGGCCTGAGGATGGCACTGACTAGCCTGTAGCTTTGGGGCACTGGATTCTCTCTGTTGCATCCTCTTGGGGCAGTGTCTCAGGATTGTTAAAAGATGCATACAGTTGGTGCTAAATAAAAGTTCCAGGTAGGAGAAAGCTTTTCCTGGGGCTCTCAGTGGCCATGTCTCCTGCTCTTAGGGAAACCGCCCCCACAATCTGCCTCATCTTCCTGGGCACAGGCTCAGAGAGGGCTGCTGGCTCAAGGCCACACAGGACAGCAGGGCCTAATACAGTCCAGATGCCAGGCCCCTGTCCCCTAGTCTTGGGCTCTCAGCAGCCCCTGCCTTCCCACATATTAATTTGCCATGAAGGCTGGGAAGGCTTCCTGTAGGAGGCGGTCCTGAGCCCCTTGGAGAAAACTCTGGTTTTTCCTGGAGACATTGGGGCCAGACATGTGGTCAGTTCCTGCGTCTTGATTTTCATGGCCCTGAATCTGGACTCCAGGGATTCCTACCCAGCTCTGGGTGGACCAGCTGTGTGGCCCTGGGCATGATGCTCACCCTCTCTGAGCCCCAGTCTGTTGTGACTATCCAAAGGAACCATAGTGTGAACGGAAGTAGCACGTGTCACAGTGTCCATGTGGGTGCACAGTTCCAGTTGTTAGGGTTGGAGAGTGTCTGCGCTGGTGAGGCCGGTGTGAGGCTGCAGTGGGTCAGGTCAGACACCCTCTAGCTTGCTGCCTTTCCACCCAGAGCCGCAGTCTCCTGGAGCAAGGCAGGATGTGGGAATGTTTCCTCCAAAAGCCATTTCTGGGGCGTGGATTGTTCTTGCTGCTGGCAGGTGAGAAAGAGGAGGCTCAGATGCCCCTGCCTTCCCCTGGCACATGCAGCTCTAGCCCCGCTGCCTCCTTACAGTTCCTTGAGCACGTGGAGCGACATCCCAGCCTCGGGGCCTTTGTCCTTGCTCTTCCCACTTGCAAGAACACTGCTGTCTCCTCTTGCAGGCCTCAAATCACATGTCACCCCCTCAGAGAGGTCTTCCTGTGCCCACTTTGCCTCTGGAATGACCCGGTTCTCTTCTCCCCAGCATGTTTTTTGTCTGCCTTGCCCCCATGCAATCTTGGCCCTGAGTACCATGTCTGCACACAGTGGAGGCCCAGGCGGTGTCTGCCGAGTGAGTGAATGTCCAGTCTGTTGAGCAGGCCCTACGGCCTTGGCTGTGCTCCTGGAGCCCAGCTCTCCAGAGGATCCTGGGTGGAATGATGGGTCATCCGGAAGCCCACTCTGTTTTCCCGGACTCATGTCAGAGCACAGCCTCCAGCCCATCCCAGGGTGAACCTTGGACCTCAGAGGCCTGTCAGGCGTTCCTGGTGAGAAGCCAGATTTACAAGATTTACAAGATGAGGAGGGGGAGAAGAAGGAGGCTGAGAAAACATCTGTCCCTCTGCTCCCCTAGCAAGCATCCGAGTCAGCGGGGCACTGAGGGTGGGAGTCGGGCCGTGTCCTGCCTGACCTCTGCCTGGAAGGCCTCACACTGGGCCCAGACTGCCATGAGGCAAGGCAGCTCTCAGTCGGGAGGGCTCCTTAGGGAGGAGGTGGCTGGACGCAGAGGGACAGAGGCCAGGTCGTGGGGTGGGGCTTGGACCTGCTGCTCCGGGCCGGGTGAAGGTGGACACAGTGCTTCTCTCCACAGCTTACTCCCTCCTTGCTCAAAGACACATGGGGCATCGCACCTGGGCTGCTCTTGGGTGCAGTGCCAGGCACTCAGCAGAAGCTAGGCATTCGATTCCAAGGTTCTAGGAAATGTGCTGCGGGCCCCTGGCAGGGCACCCAGGGAAATCTTGGAAGGCTTCCCAGAGAGGCATCCTTGGAACTTGAAAGATGAAACGCAGAGCAGGGCTTTTCGTGGTGAGGGCCCAGCTCAGGCCGAGGCTCTGGGTGTGGACATTCCTGACACGTCCCCCACTGAGGATGGGAGGTTCACAATCCCACTGTGTCCTTTTCTCTTGTTGATTTATAAGAACCCTTTATATACTAAATATATCAGCCCTTTCTATAGCAAACATGTATCATTTACCTTTCCCTTTGCTTATAATGCATTTTAATATGCAGTATCTTGCATATTTTTTATGGTGGCCAATTTTCCAGCCTTTTGTTTCCTGGCCTTTCATGTCCCAGGGTGTTTTTTGTCCCTTGGTCTCATGTCGCTGCTCTCCTGTGCACACTTAGGTAATGTTTGAGACTTAAATTAAGTTGAAGATTGGTAAATTACAGCTGTAAGGAGAACAGACACCACGGTGCCTTTGCTCACCGCATGGCACGTCCCATCCTCTCCATCTGCTCTCCCCTTCCTGCTTGGAGCGAGGTCCAGTCCAGTCCCTCCAGGGAGGGACCTGTGACCCTCCCCCTGCAGAGCGAGTCAGAGGCTTGGAGATATGGTGAGGGGAACGCGTGGGGGACCAGGATATTTCCAGCTCCATGTACTAACCTGATGAAACCCACCATGACCACAAGAAATACATAACATTATTCACACCATCTCACTGCTAAGAAAACTGGGCTCAGAGAGTTTATGTGACTTCTCAAAGGCGTCCAGGAAGGGACAGAGACAAGATTTGCATGCAAGCCACACTGCCTCTGATTTTATACTTCCAAACTCTTCTCTGGCACCCCATTGCCCTTGGAGTCAAGTCCAAACTCATTAAAATGATGTGCAGGGCCTCTCAGCGCCTCTGCTTCTACACACATTGGTGTGAAGTGCATAGGCACTCAGCCCATCGCCTCCCTGCTTCTCCCTGCCTTTCTACACCCTGCTCAGCCCCCAGTCCTTAGGACCCAGAATTCAGGTGCTGGAAGGGCCAACCCTCTTGTGTGTATTAGGGAAAGAGTTCAGAGCTGGGCGAGCCTTGCCCAAGGCCCAGTGTGTGAGGAGAAGAGCCAATGCGCATCCTGCTCTCTGGGACCCTGAGTGCCCCTTGCTGTGATGTGGGATGTGGTCAGTCTCAGCTGAGCCTTCTCCAGGCAGTCTCCTGACCCCCGACTGGGTCACATTCCTCTCCTCCCCTGGCCTCCAAAGGCTCTGACCGTGCCTCTGACCCTGCCTGTTGTGGTTGCTACCTAGTTCGCTGTCTTCCTGCTTGGCGAGGTGCCCTTTGCCGACAGACACTGGTGGTCCGTCACTGAGCCCCTGGTGCCCAGCTGAGTCCAGCAGTGAGTGAGCCCTGAGGAAAGTTTGCCTTCCAGAGGGAGGCCCAGAGAGGACCAGGGGCCTACCCTAGGTCCCACAGTGAGTTTGAGCAAAGCTAGGAGCCCCATGAGTAACCCCAAGACCCCCCAGGCCCCACTTGCTCCTGGAACTCAAGAAGGCCCAGGGACAGGGCAGTGTCTGTGAAGGCCACTCTAGCAAAGGGCACCAGGGGTCTCTGTCCTCTGCTGCTTCCAGGGGCCTGGGGCCAAGGACAGCCTGTCTCGCTCCTGCTCCTACTCCCCGTGGAAGTATGTTCTTAAGATAAAAATACCCTCGGGAGTATTCCCTGGTGCCTGGCATGACCTGTCTTCCACACTGGGGGCCAGAACTTCCTGCCCTGGCTTCACCTTGGGGCTCAGAGAGTGGACAGTTACCCCTCCTGGCCATTCGGCTCAGCCTATCCTTGAGGTCAGTGCATCCAGCCCCTGTCTCCAGGCCATGGAATCTGAGGGGCCTGAGGGGTTGTGGTCACTGTGGTTCCCGTAGCCAGCATTTACTGGGCACCCCTGCCAGAGATGACACCCTGGGCACAGAGTGGGGGTGCAGGGCGGCCAGACCCCACTCCCCACTCAGGGCCCTCCTGCCTCGGTGCCTGTTAAGTGCATCCTGAGAGCAACACACCGGGCCACACAGGAGGGTGGGTTGTCCTCTGTGAAGGCTGGGAGGGCCGGCATTACTGTGTGTCTGCTGCACTGGACACCCTCTTTGTAGCCTCCCTATTTTGCAGATGAGAAGCCTGAGGCCCAGGGAAGTTCTCACGGGGAGCTAGGGGGTGATCAGGCCTCGAACGCAGGGCTGAGGCTCGCTGGTCCCCAAGCCCCACCCTCCAGGGGAGGCTGTCATTGGTGAGGGTGTGGACAGTGGGGGTGGAGCCAAGTGGTACCCGGCCTGTGCCCAGTGCACTTGCCCCATTGCATTGCAGCAAGGCTGAGCAGGGAGGGGAGGTGACCCACCCCTGACTGATAGGATGGTCCTGGGGGAAAAGCAGAGGGCTCCCCTCCCTCACTGGGGGGCTGAGGGACAGTCTCGCCATCACGTCAGGGCATCTGCTTCAGCTGCAGACCCTGCCCCTGCTCTGACCTCCTCTGCCCAGGACTGTGACACCCCCCCCCCCACCAGGAGAATGCTCGGTGGGACTCAGGGGGCTGGGGTTTGTGTCTGTCTCGTGGGCCGTGGCCAGCACAGGGGACGCCGAAGTGCTGGCAGGGCGTCAGACCCTGGGCTCCTGTCCCTGAGCTCCAGGCCCCACTCTGTGTCTTTGTGGCCCCGGGCAAGTCCCTGCTCTGCTCAGAGCCTCCGTCTCCTCCTTGTGGAATGGAGCTGGTTTTGCTTCCCTCATAGGAGAAAGCCTGTTCTAGGCAGCAGGGAAGCAGAGGCTGAGAGAGCCCGGGGCAGGCAGGCCAAGCGACCCCAGGGAGTGGGAGGCCAGCGCTCCTCTGTGCCCATTCCATGGAGGGCCGGGTGTCACCTCCCCTGCTCAGAGTTCCAGCCCTTGGCGACCTTGCCCCTCTCAGCCTCGGTTTTCCTGTCTATCCCTCAGGGTGGGCTGTGAAGGTTGGGGTATCACTGAGGCCAGGAACCCAGCACCCAGGACCTGACACAGTGGGTGTCCACTCCAGGGGAAGGACAAGAGGTCAGAGGCCCAGGAACTGGTCCTCGCTGTCGGAAGTCCATCGTTTTTAGAGGAGCTGATGGCAGGGCCCCTGGCTGCTGCTTTGGGAGCCATGAAGGATGGGGGAGTAGGGGGCTGAGGGCTGGGTGTCTTGGGGTGAGCCTGGAGTGAAGGGAGACCATCCAGGCCACCTCCTAAAAGCACGAGCAAGTGCTCTGAGCCAGGAAGAGACTCAGCCAAGGTCATACGGCTGGTGAGAGGCAGGGTTGCAACTGAAACTGGGTTTGTATGCTTCTAAACCCACCACTGGTGCTGCCTCAGGAGGTTTGTGATGTGGGGCTGACTCACCATCAGTTCCCGTAATCCCAGCTGGAAGATCCAGCGTGGCTGTGAACGACCACCAGTGGTGGCTGTGAGAGGGTGGCCCGCACAGGTGTTGTGGCCAGGTGGACTCACCTCCAAAGACTCCCCGACGCCGCCGTCCCCTCCCCACTGTCCTGGCTTCGTGGCACGCTGCAGAGGGAGGCAGGGGCTGTCCGCTCGCAGCGGGGCCTGTGGCCGGCATGCTAAAGGCCCTGCAGGCAGCCGGTGCGCAGGCCAGGCCACGGGTCCGCAGTGACCTGAGGGGGACCACCACGGCCCCGTCTCTGCGGCAGGAGCGGCGGTGGCTCCCACCTCTGCCTGGCTGTGAAGCACCTCCCACGTGTCTGGCATACAGTGGGCATTCAGTGACTGTCAGCGGTCATTTTCTCTGGGGGCCCACATCGTACTGCCTTTCTCTGCTTCTCAAGGGTTGTTATGAACAGACTCTTGGGTCCTCCACCTTCCACGGGGACCGGGGAAAGCAAGCAGAAATGGGGGTTTGTGTGGAAGTTTATAACTGTTGAGCTCCCCCCACCAAGGAGAAGGATAACTGTGCTGTCAGTTTCAGGGTCTTCCAGCCACTGAGACCTCTCCAGCTGGTGCCTAGGAAATGGCAGCCACTGCTAGTGCAGCCTTGAAAGCGGTCACTTGCTTGGTGAGCACCATAGCTTAGAAGATAGGGTTCCAGAGGTAAGACTGGGTCACGGATGTGCACCTGTCCACCCAGTCATCCTTCCAGCCAGGCACTCATCTCTTTACCCACCTGCCCATCTACCCACCCACCCACCTATGTGACCTCTCATCCACCCTCTATCTGTCTTCCATCCATCTAACTCTTCACCTACCTACCCAACACAGCCAGCCATCTTTCCATCCATTCACCACACCGCCCCCCCACTCCAGCTATCCAGCCACCCATCCATCCATCTGTCCCCCCACCCACCCATCCATCCATCTGTTCATCTGTCTACCTGTCCTTCCACTCATCCATCCTTCTGCTCAAACATCCATCCATCCCCTTACTCATCCATTCACTCAACTCATCCAGACATTTTTCACCCACCTAACTGACCCACCCCTCTAGTCATTCTCCATCCATCCATCCACCTGTCAGGCCTGTTTATCCATCTACACGCTTGACCACCCACCAGTACATGTACCTATCTCCTCACTCATGGATTCATGCATCTCCTCATCCATCCCTCTGTCCAGCAGCTTATTCCCTCATCTTTGTCTGAGCAGCAGACATTTACTGGGTGCCCGCTCTATTCCAGGCCTTCCCCAGTCTCTCTGGACTTCTGAGATTGGCCAGACATGGGGCCAAGGCAAAGCCAATTCTCTCACAAGGTGGAAAAGCACCTTCTGGTGCTAAGAGAAGAAGCCCAGGGCCAGAGAATCTAAAAGGGCCTCAGGGAAGTGGCGGGTTTCCACTGGTTCCTGACCAATGGGTCCCCAGCATTCCCATTAGCTGTGACTTGGAGACTGGCCCACGCGGGCTGAGGGTCACCCAGGAACATCCGAAGGAGCCTCTTGCAGTGTCTAGATAGGAACACCTGGTCAGGAGGGGCCTGTGGGCAGGGAGTGGGTGGATGGCTTTGATCATTCAGGAGGTATAATGCACTGGACCTGAGGAAGGGGGTGCATGTGGGGCTGGAGGGAGTTGCTGAGGTGACTGGGGAAATGTTTGGACTACCCAGTGACCCCATAGGGTGCAGGGGGTGTGAGGAAAGGAGACTGAGGATGGGGGAGTAGGGGGAAGGGGGTAAGCTTTGGAGAAGAGGAGGAGCATGTGGGCTCCAGGGTGCTGGGAGGACGTGGGGGTGGTGGGCTCGGGGTTGGGAGTCTCTGCTGTGGAGCACCCCAGAGGCCTGAGGGAGGCCCAGGACCGAGGGGCCCTGTGAGCTTAGTAGAACAGGAGCCCCAGGTGTGCTCTTTGGAGTAGGGAGCTGCTCCCTGGCCTGCCATTGCACAGGCAGAAAGACTGGTTGTTGGTGGTTGGAAACTGGGCAGGTGGTCCTGGAAGTGGGGTGGGTCCAGGGGCAGCCGAGCGCCGGCCAGGCCCATCAGCAGCACGCAGCAGGCCTCTCCTCAGGCCTCACATGGGCCTCGCAGGGGCCCGGCCCTGAAGGACCCCAAACGTTTGATGTCTGGGGAAGGGCAAGGACTGTGTCTGGGAAACGTGAGCTGGCACAGGACATGTCTGTCATCTCCCCACACTGTGAGGGCAGAGGTGTTGGGCTCTCCCCAGCAAGCCTCAGCCCGCTTACTGGACCCTGAGGGGCCAGCCTGCCCTGCCCCAGCCAGGGACACCCTGCCCCAGCCAGGGACACCCTCCCCCAGCCTGCACCCTGAGCTGCCCTGTCTCCCGGTGGGGCACCCCCATGCCAGGCCCACACCGCTCACTCCCTGTGTGACTGAGTGAGGGCGCCCTTCTCAGAGCCTCAGTCTCCCCACCTGCAGAGGAAGGGTTGCATTTTTCAAGCCCTTGTGCTGAGTCTGATAGATATTGCTGGATTTGAAAAGAGGGTGAGGCCACCACAGGGGGTCCTGAGAAAGTGTTCTGTGATGGGTTAGTGATGTCTGCCTCGGGCATGCACTGAAGAGGCGGTCTTAGGCCACAGGCTGGCTTTCCTTGAGATGCGTGCTTTGTAAGGATTCCTTCTGTTGACCATGGACTTGTAAGGACTTGACCATGAGGGAGTGCATGCCGCTCCCCTGGATGCCCCAAGCAGGGCCTGATGGCCATAGACCAGGGGTGCTGGTACGGGTCTTGCCCCTGCTTCTGTGTGCTGAGAGAGGGGCTGTTTGTGTCGTCACCACGAAGCTGCAGGGGCCCTGAGCACTGAGGCTAAGAACACAGCGTCGCATCCACAAGCTGGCCTCGGGCCTGAGGAGACAGGAGATGGGGAGTTGAGTACTCTTCTACCCCTGACACTAGGTTCTCACTCCTGAAAGGCTATGACACCCTGGGCAAATGACTCAAGCTTTCTGAGCTTCAGTTTCCTTACCCAGGAAGTCATCAGAAAGGATTACAGGAGCTATTTGAGCTCTTAGTGCCTCGTAGGTAGGAAGCGCCGAACAAATACTGATCACTCTGTTCACACCTAAGAAGGGGTCCTGCCACCTGGGTGGGGGACATTGAGCTTCTCCTCAGTGGCCACTCCGTCACTGCTTTCTCGGCTTCACCCTGGTCTCTTCTTGGATGTTGCAGAAACCTGAGGCCAAGAGCCTCAGGGGACCTGGCATAGAGTGGCCCCCTCCACCCGGCAGCTCCTCCTGAAGCCCTAGCCGCTTTCATGTGTTAGCTACCTGTGAAAAGCTCCCAGCCCAGTCCCTGCTGGGGCACTGAGCCCGCGGGGGCTGGAGGCTCTGTGCGTGGGTGCTGTGGCCAGCGGGGTGCCAGCTCTGGAGACACTGGGCTCGGGACAGCTTCGCCTCCCCTCGGGGCTCTCTGGGTCCAGCGCACTGGGCGTGCCTCACACCCCATCTCCACTGCTGTAGTCACCTGGCCTGGCTCAGGTGGGAGATCCCAGTGCCTGTCTCCCCTTCCCCTCCTAGCAACACTTGAGAGCCCCACTGGCCAACCTGGGCTTCCGACTGCTGTGGTGTTAACTACTTATTGTCTTTATCATGTATCTCATCCTGGCCCAGGGAGTGTTTTGTGACCTGGGATGAGTCTCACCCTCAGTCTTCCCATCTATAAAATGGACACCTAGCCTCCTTGCTTGCTAAGGCCTCTTCCAGCAAAGCAAATTTAGCTTCCTGTCTGTCTAAACTAACCATATGCATGTGTTGAGCAGGAGCCAGACAGGCCTGTACATCCCTGGCTGAGGATATTGTCCCACTTGTCTTTTTTCTGGCCATGCCCTGCAACTTTTGGGATGTTAGTTCCCCGACCAGGGATGGGATCCAACCCAGGCCCCCTGTAGTGGAAGTGCAGAATCCTAACCACTAGAATGCCAGGGATGTCCCAACATTTCTTAAACTGAGTCCTTAAGACCACAGAGGCCTGCAACCTTGCCTCGGGTGTATGGAGGGTCCCTGGATGTTTGGCAGGTTTGTGGTGCTGGGGCTCCTACTGTGGGCCCTCTGCTCAGCCTTCCTTTGTGGTGGTGTGTTCACCAGGTGCCTGCGAGGACTCCCCACACCCCTGGCATCTCATGCACGCACGCGCATGCACACAGAGCTGTCCGCTGTGTCTCTGCTCCTTGGCTTCCAGGGGCCTTTGCCCAGGTGACTTTGCTCTAAGTACCAGTTTCCCGCTCTGAGAAGTGCGGGAGAGGCTGTGAAGGTGACCTGTTGATTTCCCTATGGTTTTAGGAGGAACATCAATAGAAGAGGTCTGGGTGGGGCATAGGCACCCAGCCCAGGCAGAGACACCAGTGGTCACTGTGACACCCGCCACCTGCCTGGGAGTAGGCCAGCTGTGAGGTTGGCCAGTTCCTGGGAATAGTCATGCCAGTCTGGGCTCTCCTGGCCTTTGATTCTTCTGATTCTGTCCCCAATGCAGGCCTCAAGCAGCTCAGAGCCTCATGCAGAGCAGCCGTGACCCACTGGACATCCCGCAAGTCCTCTTGGCCACACAGACATGCCCCCCGCAATCCGGTGGCGTGCTGCCAGCATCTGAGTGCCCCGCCCTGGTCACCTCTGCTTGGAAGGCCCAGGAATCTTGGGCTGGGCTGTCTTCCAGGCACAGTCCCTGGGGCACCCCCACCGCTGGCTCCTTGCCTCCTGGCCCAGGCAGAAGCAGCGTCCACCATTATAGCCTCAGGCCTCAGCTCCTCAGGCCCAGGGTGAGGTGGTCAGCTGGAGCAGCTGCAGGGGAGAATCACAGCGTGAGGAGAGGCCACTGCAGAGCCTGGGGTCCCCACAGTGGGAGACCTTGTGTTAGACAGATAGGTTCTGAGTTCAGCTCTCCTGCTTAGTGATTATGTGATTTTGGGGAAGTCACTTGACCTCTCTGAAACTCCATCCAGAGAGTAGAAATAACCACAGTAGCTATGCCCTTGGAATGCTGAGTCCTCCTTGGACTACCTCCTTGGACCCAGGAGTGTTTGCTGATAGATCTGTCCTGCTCTCCCTGTGGACGGATGAGCTGGGAGCATTGTGTACCTACCAGACCTGGGGATCCAGTGTCACTGGCAACGAGATGGACCCTGGGAGGGGTCTGCAACCTCACTGGCCGAGTGAGCTCCACCCTCTACTTCTCCCAGGTGTTTGCAGCAGAGGTCAGAGGTGGTGCCCTCTGTGTGGCTCTGGCTGTACCCTGTCCCACAGGCCAGGGCTGATCCCAGCTCTGCCACCTCCTGGCTGTCACCTCCATTCCCTTTCTCCTGGTCCAGCTGCCCTGGAACCTACTCTGGGGCCTCAGCATCTGAGTGCACTCAAGTGCTCCCAGGTTCGTCCGGCTCTGACCTCATGATATGACTGGTTTGACATTGGGGGTGGGGGCATGGGGTCCATCATGGCCCTGCCACGTTGTTCTGGCTTGCTGCCTTACACGGACAGCCACATGGCCTCAATGCCCACCCATGGGGCCAAGTGGAGTTGGGGGTCTCATGTCTACAGGTGCCACGCCAGAGCCAGCAGGGCCCCGGGGAGGGGTGGCTGCTTATGCGTCTGGGGCCTGGATGCTTGCCCACAGCAGTGAGAACAGGGTTTGTCTGGCCATGGGAACAGCCCTGGGGTATGACCTGGAAACGCCCAGTGTGTGAATGTGTGTGCCAGCCAGACGCTGTGCTGAGTGAGCGGAGGATGAGGACTCTTCGGAGTGCTCCCCACATGCCCTCATTTAGAGCTGAGGAAGGCAGGGGTGGCGGAGGCCCCCAGGCTGAGGTCAGCAGTCGGTGACCCCCCGGAGGCTGACTCACGGGCCCCCTTCTAGCCACCTCAGGTGCCGGGGAGGCCACAGGCCTAGCACATGGGCAGTGAGAATAGGCGCCTGGGGGAGGCTGTGAGTGTCAGGAGGGTGGTGGCCCCAGCTTCGGGTGTGCTTCAGGCCCAGGTCTAGGCTCCAAGAGTGAGACTGCCATGAACCAACGGGAAACCCCTGTGCTCAGGGAGCTGATGGTCTGGTGCTGGGGCGGCTTGTACAGCCCCGAGCGAGCTGCTGCTCTCAACAGACGCAGCGACAGCATTGGACAAAATCCCACGTCCACTCTTGGTAAACTCTGTTTTCAAAATGGGTCCAGAGAGGAGTTCCCTGGTGGCCTAATGGTTAAGACCCTGGGCTTTCACTGCTGGGGACTAGGGAACCAGATGCCACAAGCCGTGCAGCCCGACCCCCCACCCTGGCACCCCAGAAAAGGTACCGAGGGAATATTTCACAACCTAACCATGGCACGTTTGAGAAACTAAAAAGTAATATCATACACCATGGTGTATGATACTAGCTTTGGGGACCCGCAGTGAAGTCGGCCTCTGCATCATGTGTGGGCTGACAGAATGGCTGTGGCCTCCGGATTCTGATGGGAGGTGGAAAGCAGTGCAAGTCTGCAGTACTGGACCTTTGAAACTGGGCCTTAGGTAGAGTTTCATGCTGAGGAAAGTACTTTCATGGAAGAGAAAGTATGAAAACATGAGTCAGAGTCCACTGTCAGCTGACAGGCAGGAAAGGAGACTGTGAGACGTTATTTTGAGGAAAAAGAAAACAGGCCCAGATAGAAGATGGAGAAGAAGAAGGAAATGCAAAATGAACAAGTGAAAGCCATGTAGGCATGATGAAATGCTGGGCAGAGGGAGAAGAGTACACCGTCTTGTAGAGGGTATAATTAAAAGTGTAGAATTATTATTTGAAAGGTCGATGGGAACTCTCATGAGAGAGCAGCGCTGTGGGCACTTACACTGAAGCCCTGGGACTGCACAGAACAAAGGGGAAAGGGAAACATCATTAGATTTCTATGGCTCAGTTATCGTCTCCCGTGCTTTGTGCAAACCCTAACGTGGAAGTCAAAGAGCATCTACATCTCAGGCTAGCAGAGGGGAAGATTAGCCAATGGGGTAGATCCCCCGGGGACGAGCAGGCCCAGGTAGGACTGGGGTGGGGGTGGGGTTGGGGATACGGAGTCCTGCTGGACCAAGGCAAGAAGTAAATGTCCGGCCTTGGAAGTTCATCCCCCTACATGGTCAGTTTAAATGGCAGGAGTATGTTCAAAAATTCGAAGGGAAATATTCATAGTCTGGAGAACCATGACATTTTTTCTTCTGGTCATGACCTGATACTAAAGCTTTTTCCTACCCTGAAAACAAGTACAGAATTTTCACAAGAGTGAAATGTTTGCTGTCTCACAAACACAGGCACCAAGAAACAGTCGCCTGTGTCTTCAGCTGAGAGGGGGCCGGCACATGCCCAGGGAGGGGGTGGGTGCGGGGAGGAACGTACCACGGTCCAGGAGAGCTCCTCAGACAAAGACTAGAGGGAACACCCTCGGGGGCTCTCCCGCGGTCAGGGCAGCCTCTCTCCTCAGGGAACACGGTCTGGGAATTAGGGGAACATCAGATGGAGGACTCTGAAGCACACTAGGGAAGTAGTGATCCTACTCTAAATGCTGACCCAGTGAGCCCTCAGTGCCCCAGTGGCACTCACGGACACAGCCCTCCCACTCTCCCACCTCAGGCCTGGCTGAGTTCACAACCAGACCTACCCTCTGCCCCGCCCTGCGACTGTTACCCAACCCCATCAGGAGACCCACACAGAGAGCCCTTTTGGTCTGTCAGGATCCCCTTGGTAGGAAGTGGCCGCAGCAGATGGTATAGACTTGGTTACTCTGGGACCCTGCTTTGAACTGTTCTCATTGGCAGATGGCCCTGAGCCGGGCCCCAAGGCTGGCGGAGGGCCAGGCCACCTTGCGGGCAGCCCTCTTGCTGCTCCGGCTCTGGGCAGTGCCGGCTCCTGTCCCGTGTTCTCCAGGGCGTCCCTCATGGCGCCACAGCTCTTCAGAGGTGGTGACTCCCAGGAAGGACTGCACTGAGGCAAGGGCATCCAGGTGCTGGGCTGGCTCTCCTACAGCCTGCGTTTTGGGGGCCAAAGGCACGTTATCCACATGCGGCGCAAGAAATTATTTTTGCCTGGACACCTGCCGCTGATGACTCAGGATGACCAAGGAGCCCTCCAGACGGACTCCCCCTTCTCATCCCTTCGGACCGTTACTACCTCGGCTACCTGGAGGAGATTCCTCTGTCTATGGTCACCTTGGATACTTGCTATGGGGGTCTCGAAGGTGTCATGAAGTTGGATGACCTTACCTATGAAATCAAGCCTCTCACATATTCTGAAAGGCTTGAACACGTAGTTTCAAGCTTTCTCAGCTTGTGGCCGATGCCAGTGAAACAGGACCTGCGTATAGACTGGGACACAAGGAGGAGAGGCAGCCACTGTCCCCTGAAGTGGATGTCAGTGTAACTCCCAGAACTGCTTCCAGAGTGGTTGCCTACTGTCCTGAATATATTACAGGAGCAGGTGAGTTTTCTAATTCAATGTATCAAGTATTCAACAATGTCTCTCTTTGTATAAACTTCCTATTACAGATCAGTAGTATGATGGACTCCTTTTATAGGGGTCTTTACATATCTTTCCATCTCATTGCAGCGCTAATATTTGATGTGCGAGATCCTACCCCAGTGAACGATTATAGGGTACCAAATGGTCCATATGCTCGTTACCATGGAGCAACTTTTCAACGATTTACAGGAGCCAGGACATCCTTTATATATAATCTTGATGGACCCACATTAACTGAATTTGAACCAAGAATCTTTTCAATGTGTAGCGGTGCTGGTAGTCTAATATTTATTGGTTATCTACAGAGACATATACTCTCCTTAGCTTTTCATACAACCCAAGCCACAGGGAGACAGTTTGGTCTGTATTATGATGAGGATACCTGCATTTGCCTGAGGAGGAGCATCTGCATGATGGGAACATACCCAGCCTTCACAGATTCCTTCAGTAACTGTTCCATTATTAATATGCAAAGCGTAACAGGACATCATGGTGGTTGTGTATTGGAGCAACCTCCCTTGTATTTTAATAAAAGCCTGCTAAGAGAACGTTGTGGAAACTCTGAGGTGGATGCGTCAGAGGACTGTGACTGTGGCTCCTTCAAGCAGTATGATGACCCATGTTGTAAATATAACTGTATGTTCAAGGAAGGGGCTGAGTGTCATAAAGCAGTGTGCTGTACAAACTGTACCTGGTCTAAAAAAGGAACACTCTGCAGACCAGTCACGAATATATGTGATCTTCCAGAATACTGTATTGGAGCAGTGGGTGTATGCATGGATGATCTTTATATGCAGGATGGAACGCCCTGTTCTGAAGAGGGTTTCTGCTATGATGGGTCTTGCACTGACCCTAATGTGCACTGCAGAGAAATTTTTGGAAGTGGCGCTCTTAAGGGTAATGATGTCTGCTATATGATAAATTCAAGACAAGATCGATTTGGACACTGTAATTACAGATTACACAGCTTGAGGTATTATGGCTGTCCTAACAAAGATATAAAATGTGGACCGCTCCAGTGTAGCAATGTCACTCAACTTCCCGTGATGCCAGAACAGGGTTCATTCCGTCAGTCAGAGATATCAGGGGCCTGGTGTTGGGGAACATCCGTTCACATTACACATGCTAGGACAGTTGATGTTGGTCATGTGAGGAATGGTAGTCTGTGTGCTGCTGGGAAGATCTGTTATAGGAGTTGCTGCAATACTGATGTCACATCAATACAATAGGACTGTTCTCCAAAGAAATGCAATTTTAGAGGAGTTTGCAACAACTACAGGGAGTGCTTTTGCCACATAGGCTGGAGACCTCCAATGTGCATACTCAGAGGTCCTGGAGGGAGCATCTTGAGCGGACCTCAAAGTTCAGGACTCCTTGAGAGCAAGTCAACAACCACTCCTCTACTTGCGGGTGATATTTGGTCGCCTTTATGCGTTCATAGCTGCATTCCTCTTTGGTGTAGCCACCAATGTGAAAAGTACTGAGACCTCCACAGATGAGGAAGTGACAGTAAATGTTGATTATCCTGTACAACCAGTGGAAACATAGGAGTCAGACCAGCATATGTGATGAGAGCAGCAATGAGACAGCAAAGGGGAATTTCACGTTCTGTAGGTGCTGACGGGGGCGATTTCAACATCTAGGGCCGTCAGGAGGCACTGACATTTTCATATCAGTTCTGTTCGAACAGCCCTCGCAAATAAATCTTGAAAAGCCGTTTGCTGGTGTTCTGTAATATTTGTAAACTCTGAAGAGCAAACTGAGGGGGACAGTTTGGCCAGGACTGAGGCCTGAGTCAGCAGCTGGGTCTTAACCTGAGTTCACTGGTCCCAGCACTAACAAAAGTTTTTATGGGCTTCTTCAGGGGCAGATTCATGACATTTCTCTAGTTCAAGAGTTCAGTGCTCTTGAGTACTGGGGTTTTGCTCTCCTTCTCTTTAATCTCTCCTTGTCTAAGCCCGAAGTGGGCTCAGGGTAACAGAGTTGCCGTGTGAGTCCTGGGGTGGCTGCAGTCTGTGGGCTCAGTTCCCAGTTAGCATAGACTATGATACTCTGGACAGTGCATCTCCCCGAGTGGACACAAAGACAGGAGGCTGAGCATAGAATCCATGGAAATCAGCCTGCAGTGCCCATCAGGGACCACAGCCTTCACAGGGAGTCCTGTGGGTGTGAATCCCTGCTGTCCTTTCTTTTATTTATTTATTTATTTAAAATTTTTTTTCCCCATTTATTTTTATTAGTTGGAGGCTAATTACTTTACAATATTGTAGTGGTTTTAAAAGAACTTTCAATTTATTTATTTACTTTTGGCTGCTCTCGGTCTTGGTTGCCGGGCAAGGTTTTCCACAGTTGTGGTGAGCGGGACTACTCTCTAGTTGCAGTGCATAGGTGGTTTCCTTTTTGGTGGAGGACAGGATCTAGAGCAAGGCTCAGTAGCTGTGGGGCATGGGTTTAGGTGTTCCATGACATGTGGGATCTTCCCAAACACAGATAGAGCAAGTGTCTCCTGCACTGGCAGGTGGATTCTTTACCACTGAGCCACCAGGGAAGTCCCTTCTCTTCTTTCTTGCATCTGCACTTCAATGCACTCTCAGGGAGTGTAAGCCGAGTAACGTCGGACTCGAGTGTATTGAACATCCCTGAGGAGGAGAACCAGTCTCCTTCATTCCTGAACAGTGTTCAAGAAACAAAATATTACTTAAAACATGATGTAAAATCAATCAAATATGATGTATAAGTGAAATGAAGCAGTTTATATAAATTAGCTCTTCAAATTATGTTGATGTTTCCCCATGCAATACAGGTACACCCCATAGAATTAAAAAGACACAATTTCCCATGAGCCTAGGGAGCTACACTTCCCATAAGACCACAAAATACCACTTCTGGTCGGAAACTTGTGTCCATGTAGGGTTTTCCTCAATGCACACACACACTACCGTTGCATCTCCAAAAGCAGCTTGATGGCCTGTCTTTGAACCTCCTTCCAATTACCAACACCCAGTCTGCACTGAAGTCTTCCAATGCTATGCCCCTCTCAGTGCATCCCATTCTTTTATTGGTGAACATTAAGGAGAATTTAATGAGAAGTGAGATGAATTCAATACTCACCTGCTTCCACACCCTAGGTGTTAATGGTGTGGTTGATGCTGGACCACCCTCCACCGGCCTTTTACCCCTCTTCTTTCTGAAGTTCAAGGAGCAGACCTCCCCAACGTGGCTTGTCAGGGGATCTCCCTACCGGGGATCATCTCCCCTCTCCCTGGGGCTCACTTGCGTTTCAAGCTCAGTGTTGGACTCAGAACACCGAGTCCTGATTGCCTTTGAACTCTTGCCATTGTCCCCTTTTCTTCTCTTTCTGACTGTCGGTCCTCACATCACGTCTCATGATTTGGCTACTGCATTCTGATTGAAGTCCAGAGATGTGTCTGAAAACTGATGGAGCTTCTGAGTCATGTGACTTTCCCCAAAGAGGAACCACCACCAGCCCCACCTCCCACCCCCCATGCACACACAGATCACCTTGTTCCCATTAGGGAATGAGCTATTAATACTTCAGGTTGGGTTCCAGGTGTGTGAGGGCTGCTTTGTTTGTGGTTTTCTCTGACTTACAGGACAGTCTTCCAGGGGTCGCAATGAGAGCCTGGGCCGTTGCTCCTCAGGAAGCAGGATCTCTAAGCAGACTTGGGCTTCCCTGATAGCTCAGTTGGTAAAGAATCCGCCTGCAATGCGGGACACCTGGGTTCGATCCCCTGGAGAAAGGAAAGGCTACCCACTCCAGTATTCTGGCCTGGAGAATTCCGTGGACCATACCGTCGCAAAGAGTCGCAAAAAGTCACAGAGTCGGACACGACTGAGTGACTTTCACTAAGCAGACTACAGAACACTAGGCTTAGGCTGGTGTTTTTTTCTTCCCTGGAACCTCCTTTTATTTAAAATTTATTTATTTAAAACTAAATGTTATTGAGATAAAATTGATATATAATATTATGTAAGTACAAATTTGTATGTAAGTACAAATTATGTAAGTACAAAGCTAGTGTACAAAGGGGTGATTGGCAGCATACATACATTGTAACACGACCTTAGGTTTAAAATTGTTTAATTTTTTAAATGTTTATTTGTTTATTTATTGGCTGCGCTGGGTCTTGGTTGCTGTGCACAGGCTTCCTCTGTAGTTGCACCAGGCAGGGGCTCCTCTTCATGGCAGTGTGGGAGTTTCTCATTGCAGGGGCTTCTCTTGTCTTGGAGTGTGGGCTCTAGAGCAAGGGTTAGTAGTCGTGATGCATGGGCTTTGTTGCCCCGAAGCATGTGGGATCTTCCCGGGCCAGGGATTGAGCCCATGTTCCCTACATGGGGGCATGGCAAATTCTTTACCACTGGGCCACCGACGAAGCCCAAAAGCATGGTTTTCTTGTGCTCTCTTCGGCAGCACATGTACAAAAGCATGGTTTTCTTAATTTCTAGTTGTAAACATTTTTTTGTAAATGTATGAAAGTACAATCAGTATTTGTATATTGAATTTGTATTATGCAAGTTACTTGAAATTGTTCTTTAGTTTTCACAATTTTTTTAATGGAGACAGTCTTTTTTCTTCCTTTTTTGAAAAAAATAAATGTATGTATTTACTCAGGCTGTGCCAGGTCGTAGTTGCAGCACTGAGAATCTTTATCTACAGCATTGGGATCTTTAGTTCTGGCTTGTGGGATCTAGTTCCCTGACAAGACTGGAACCTAAGCCCCCTGCAGTGGGAGCATGGAGTGTCAACCCCTGGACCACCAGGCAAGTCCCTCTTCTTCCTTTCTGATTTGGATATATTTTGTGTATTTTCCTTACCTAGTTCCTCTGGCTAAAACACCTGGAGCCGTGTTGCATAAAAGCATAAAAGCCTTGCTCCTCATCTTAGAAGACACGCTTTTAGCTTTTCCGTGTGACCCCTTTGGCCATCTCGTGCGAAGAGTTGACTCATTGGAACAGACCCTGATGCTGGGAGGGATTGGGGGCAGGAGGAGAAGGGGACGACAGAGGATGAGATGGCTGGATGGCATCACTGACTCGATGGGCATGAGTTTGAGTAAACTCCGGGAGCTGGTGATGGACAGGGAGGCCTGGCGTGCTGCGATTCAAGGGGTCGCAAAGGGTCGGACACAACTGAGTGACTGAACTGAACTGTGGAGTATGATATTAGCTTTGAGTTTATGAACCATGGCTTGGTTATGTTGTGAAGTATCCCCTTGGTATCTTTGTGTGTGTGTGTGTGTGTTTGTGTGTGTGTGTGTGTGTGTGTGTGGCGGGGGTGGAGGGGGGATGCTGCACTGCTTGTGGGATCTCAGTTCCCTAAACCCAGGTGCCAGCACTGAAAGTCGGGAATCCTATCCACTAGGCCACCAGGGAATGTCCTCTCTGTACTTATTTTGAAAAGAGTTTACCATGAGTGGACGTGGAATTTTGTCCAATGATGTTGATGCATCTGTTGAGATGATCATGTAGCATCCACATCACTTGATCATGGTAGATGGTCCATGCAATGACTTGGTGAATTTGGTTTGCTGAGAATTCATGCATTCATATTCATCCTGTTTATTAGTCTGATTAGTCTGTACTGTTTTTTTTTTTTTTTTTTCTCAAGTAGTGTCCTTGTGTTTTTGGTATCAGAATAATGCTGGTCTCATAAAACCAGTGAAAATTATTCCCTCTCTGAGTTTTTGGTAGAGTTAGTGAAAGACTGGTATGAATTATTTTGAAACTAATGGGTAGAATTCATTAATGAAGCCATCTAGTCAAAAACTTTATTTGTTTTAAGGTTTTTGATCACTGATTCAATGTCCTCACCCATTATTGGTCTTTTCAGATTTGTTGTTTCATTATGAATCAGTTTTAGTTGGCCTAAGAGTTGAGGCATTTGTCCATGTTTTTCTAGGCCATCCATTCTGTTGGTGAGTTATTTTGATAGTAGTCTCTCATGATCTTTTCTATACGTGTGGTATCAGGTATAGTGTGTCCCCTTTTCTGTCTATTTTACTTACTTTGAGTCCTCTCTCTTGATGAGTCTACCTAAAGATTTGCTTACTTTTATTGCTTTTCCAAACATGTAGCTTTTAGTTTCATTTTCTTTTTAGTTTTTGTTTCATTTATTTTCATTCAAATGTTTGTTATTTCCTTCGTTTGACTTACTCTGGGTTTAATTTGCTCTTCTCTCCTTAGTCCTTCCCCTTCATGAATCACAGCCTTGTCATGGTGAAGGACCTTTTTGCGTAAGTCAATGAAGCTATGAGCCAATCCATGCGGGTCTATGCAAGACAGATGGGTCATAGTGGAGGGTTCTGACAAAACGTGGTCCACTGGAGGAGGGAATGACCTCTGACCACACCCAGAACTAGCTCCTCCCCAGAGCAGCCGTGCCTGGGGTCCATAACCATGGGGGCATCTCTTCTAAGGAACACAGGCCTGGGAATGCCATTGTCACCACCCTCCCACAGTCCCAAAGTGCCCAGCAGCCCTGCATGTTCTTGTGGACTGGCTGGCACCCTGAATGGGTGACTGACTGCAGCTGCAGGGGAAGCAGAGACGATAGCAGGCAGTGGTAGAAATGGCCAGAAGACATCCCAGAGCTCTGGGGGCTGCTGTCCTTCTGTCACCAGAGCACCCTTGGGGCTGCTTGCCTGTGGGGCAGTAAAGCCAATCCATTGACATCCGGTTGTGTGGAGGAAACTGCAGCGTTTACTGAAGGGCAAGCAGATTAGGAAGCCAGGGCAGCTGGTGCTCAAAACACCACAAGTGCAGGGTGGGGTCTCAGGGCAGGAGGAGCATCTCGTGCACAGTTTTGATTTGTTGATGACGAGGTAATGGGGTGGGGTCACAGGGGTGAACATCGTCAGTTCTCAGCCTCCAGTAGCTCCATGCTCCTGGTCATCAAGTAGGTAACTTCTTCCACGTCATGGGGCTTTTAGCATCTGCTAAACAACTCAGGAGTGTGAATCAGAAACTACTGTCTAGGTACTTCAGAGAGGAGCTACAGTGGAGGACGTGGGAGAGGGGTCTATCCCGGGAAGGTCCCATGGGGTCCTGGTTGGATGCATTCCTGGACCCCGTGAGTCCTCCCTCTGGACGTGGATTCTGAGCCAGGGCTGGGGAGAAGCGCTAGCCAAGAGCCCCTGCTTGCCTGGTTGTTGCTCTCTCCTTTCTCAGATGTGACCTAGAGTCTTGGAAAGAAATGCTGATTCCATGGGACTGGCTTTTTCCAGTGGTTTCCTTCCCTCTGGTCCTAAAGCAGGAGGCCAAAAAATGACTTGATGATGCCAGGGATGGACCAGAGTGGGGACAAGTTGGACCTGGGGCAGCTTTCTGCCCTCCACCTCAGGGGACTAAGACCCTCTCCCTCACCTAGAACTGGAATTTCTAGTCGTCTGTTTGTGGCAGGAGGAGGGGGCTTAGTGGGGGTTAGATGGGGGTCATTTCAGCACCATGGATGTGTCTCTGTGTTAGAGCCACACACCCAGGTAGCTCTGCTGGGCGGGCTGGATCCCCTTAGAGAGACTGGGCTTGGAGATTGTCAGTTCTCTGTTCCAGCTTTCATGCCAGCGGCCCATCTGGTTGTGCTAAGGCCATGTCCATGCCATGGACATAGGCCGGCCCTGGCATTGATCACCACCTGGCTGCAGCAGGACCCGTGATGCGAGCCATGGAGTGGACTTTATAGGAGGGTCTCAGCTGCAGGGCCCAGGTACAGGGCTGTGGGCTGCTGCTCCATAATTGTGGCTTATTTTCTAGAAAACCAACCTGTGGGGTCAGTCTTTTCTCTCAACTCAGATTTTCAAAATATCTACTTCAGTTTGCTGTCAACTAACATAATATGTCACCCTGCTTATTTAACTTATATGCAGAGTACATCATGAGAAACACTGGGCTGGAAGAAGCACAAGCTGGAATTAAAATTGCCAGGAGAAATATCAATAACCTCAGCTGTGCAGATGACACCACCCTTTTGGCAGAAAGTGAAGGTGAACTAAAAAGCCTCTTGATGAAAATGAAGGAGGAGAGTGAAAAAGTTGGCATAAAGCTTAACATTCAGAAAACTAAGATCATGGCATCTGGTCCCATCACTTCATGGGAAACAGATGGGGAGACAGTGGGAACAGTGTCAGACTTTATTGTTTTGAGCTCCAAAATCACTGCAGATGGTAATTGCAGCCATGAAAGTAAAAGACGCTTACTCCTTGGAAGGAAAGTTATGACCAACCTAGATAGCAAATTAAAAAGCAGAGACATTACTTTGCCAACAAAGGTCCGTCTGGTCACGGCTATAGTTTTTCTAGTGGTCATGTATGGATGTGAGAGTTGGACTATGAAGAAAGCTGAGCACGAAAAAATTGATGCTTTTGAACTGTGGTGTTGGAGAAGACTCTTGAGAGTCCCTTGAACTGCAAGGAGATCTAGCCAGTCCATCCTAAAGGAGATGAGTCCTGGGTGTTCATTAGAAGGACTGATGCTGAAGCTGAAACTCCAGTACTTTGGCCACCTCATGCGAAGAACTGACTCATTGGAAAATGCCCTGATGCTGGGAGAGATTGGGGGCAGGAGAGGAGACGACAGAGGATGAGATGGTTGGATGGCATCACCGACTTGATGGACATGGGTTTGAGTAAACTCCAGGAGTTTGTGATGGACAGGGAGGCCTGGTATGCTGCGATTCATGGGTTCACAAAGAGTCGGACACAACTGAGCTACTGAACTGAACTGAATTGAATGTAATATGACAGAACCTAATTTGAGTCTGAATTAGCTAATGTCAGGTCGACGTCCAAAATGTGCGAATGTTGCCGAGGAGGTGGCCGCATGAGGCCAGACAGGGCTGCATGGCAGACCTCATCCCTGGTGCAGCCGCTGGAGACCCAGAGACTTGGGGTCCCCACTGATACCCTTGTTCTGGTTCCTCAGACAGTGAGGACACAGGCTTGAGTCATGGTTGCCAAGCACCCAGCCCAGAGCCTGGAAAGCCCTTGCTCACTGGGGCCGTGGCAGGCACGTCTGCAAGATCAGGCCTCGGCTCATTGAACGGTAGTGCAGCCTAGACCCAGGGAGCAGCCCTGGCACCACCTGCCCTGTCTGCAGGGCTTTCTGATTTCTCAGACCTGTTGCTCACCGTTTCCCAGGATCCTCCTCTGGTCACCCCTGCCAGAGTGCCTCTCCTGCAACAGCAAATGCCTCCTGCCTTCCCTTCTCTGTGCTCTAGCCGTCCTGCAGCTGAACTTTTTACAGGAGAGTATAGAGAACAAGGGCCCAACAAGCACACCAGTGAGCCGAGCTGTGGCCTCACTGTGACCATCGGGGTGTGGTGTGGTTCCTTAGGACTTCCTAGATGCCTGGGTCATTCTCACACAGGTGTTGCTGCCCCTAACTGTCATTAGACAATGCCTGACCTCAGCGAGGCTGCACACCTATGCACCAGGTGACACTCAGTCTCCTGAGGTTGACAACTGTGAGGGACAGATGCCGTCAGGGCCCTGTGTCTGAGTGAGAGAGGGAGCCGATGCTTCCAACACCGCGGGGGTCAGGCGTGTGCTGCCAGGAGAGCAGCCCAGAGGACAGGCCCTTTACCTGAAAAAGAGAAGCAAAAGCTGGTGAAGCAAGTTGGTGTCTACCACGATGCCATTTTCATCCTGAACACTACTTGAGTGTATTTATTAGAAGGTCACTGTTATTTATTAGAGCTTAAAAACGTGACATCCAGCAGCATGACACAAGAAAAGAACGTTCTGGAACCTTTGCAAATGTGACATCCAGCAGCATGACACAGAAAAGAATGTTCTGGAACCTTTGCAAACCAAGAGAAGGCGCTCACACAGTGGGGTTCACTGAACGGAGAAGAACACAAACAAAAAAAAAAGAAGAGACGTGAATAGGTGTGCAGTTCTCTCACACAAGTCAAAGGACATGACAGTTGTGTACCGAGTCTGGGGGTGGACCAGGAATTCTGATGTCAGGCAACAGTGACATCAAGTAGTAGAGGCCAGGTTCCCATGGGTAGCGCCTATCTCCCCCAACCCTAGATGCACTTCTTGAGAGCGATGAACACAGGAAGGTTATGTTCTGTAGCAGACAAACGAATTCACTCATGGGCTTAATGTTTCCAAGACCATTTGACCTTTGTTCTCAACCCAAGGAGCTAAGCATCTTATTAAACAGGGCCTAACCAGGGGCAGAGCCAAATGCAGAACCTGCCGCATAATAGGTGCTCAAAAAGAAGTGCTGAATTAATGTAGCTGCTCCTACATGGAGGCCGAGTAAGGGATCTGACGCATCTCATGGCCCTTTATTGACAGGCACTGAAAATGCCAGCCTGCTACGAGGCCTAAGGTGGTTAATTATAGAATTCAACACATTTATTTTAAAAGGCACTGCAAAGAGTGTCTTGACAAACAGCATACAATGCCTGTCACGTTCATCATCCTGAAGATCGACTTATGTGCATTGTAGACACTTAACAAGAAGCTCGCATGTACTAGATGTCAGTTATTAGCAGGTGACGGCTAGAAACGTGTCCTAGCTGTGCACATCTATTCACGTGCTCTAGTATGGATGTAACCACCTCTCTAGAGGCAGCAAAACCTACACGACGTGAGTTGCCAATTTATTTTCAGAAGTTCATGATCATATGCTGAGGCAGGAAGAAGAGCAACAAGCTTTAGATTATGGCCCTTTATTCTTTGAGACCTCATTCCCCCATCCATAAGGGGCATGCTTGGTTGAAATAATGGCTAATGTGTGTAAAAATGAGAGAGGGACATTGACCTGCCCAGGAATGCCCAGACTAGGTGTTTTCTAGCAGGGGAAGCAGGTGCGCACCTGGGAGCAGGGTAAGGGTGGGTTCTCCAGCTCTGAGGAGCCAGGCCCAGGGCAGGAGGGAGGTAGGGCTGCTTTCCCAGTGGTCTGCAGTGGACTCTGGAACCCTCAATGCTATGCTGAGACCCCAGCCACCCACGTGGAGTAAACCCCCCAGGGAGACTCTTCAGATAGGCTCTCAAGACAGCACCAGCCCTCGTCAGCACTCTCCAGGGCCCTTTGAGGAGCTGCAGCTGAAGGAGCTGGTGGTGCCTCCCTGCCCCTCCCCACATGGGCCCTGCGTCTCATCCCCACAGCCTCTGCTTTCTCTGCGGGACCTTCTCTCTCTTGCCCACAGGTATCCTCTAAGGCAACGATGCTGGTAAGTCTGGTGCTCAGATCTGGGAGGGACCAGTAGAGAGGTTCTGTGCAGGCATTACTGCTGGTCTCCCCAGATGGAAAATGCTCCCCTGGAAGGAAAGGGGACTTCTGTGAACTGTTTGTAGTAGTGCAAATTGGTGCAGCCACTGTGAAAAACAGGAGGACCCTACCTTCAAAAATTAGAAATAGAGCTACCATATGACCCAGCAATCCCACTTCTGGGTGTATATCCAAAGGAAATGAAAGCAGTATCTCAAACACATATCTATGTCCCTTGTGCATTGCTGAGTTACCTGCAAATGTCAAGATACGAAAACAACCCAAGTGTCCATTGATGGATGAGGAGATAAAGAAAATATGAGACATGTGTGTGTGTGTGTGTATGTGTGCTGTGCTTAGTCACTCACTCGAGTCCATCTCTGTGTGATCCCATGGACTGTAGCCTGCCAGGCTCCTCTGTCCATGGGGGTTCTTCCTGCAAGAATGCTGGAGTGGGTTGCCATGCCCTCCTCCCAACCCAGGGATCGAACCCAGGTCTCCCACATTGAAGGTGGATTTTTTCACCATCTGAGCTACCAGGGACGCCCCTATCTGTTTGTATGTATAACGAGATACTCAGCTATCTGGGAGGAAGATTTTCATCTACCCTTGTAGATTCCTCTGGTTGGTATGAGAATTAAATTGACACGAGGCAGACTAACAGGAGAGCATCAACGTTTAATAACATGTACACATGGGAGAGACTCAGGGAAACTGAATAACTCACCAATGCCAAAGCCCTTACCTTATGTATTAATACCATCTTCAGCTAAAGACAAAACAGGGAGTCAGGGAGGGATTGGGGACTTCACTGGGAATGCAAACAGTTCACATGGAGATGGGAAAGCAAAGTTTGGAAAATCAGTGTCTCCTGGGCCCTGTGGAGACAGTGGGACAAGAGTGGACTCTGGTCTCCAGGCTCTGCTGACTCCCTCCACTACACAAAACCCACGTTCTTGGCAGATTTCTCCAGGGACAGCTCTGTTCCAGGAACAGTCTCTTTATCTAAATTCTATAGGCGGCTAAGAGGGAGGTAAAAATAACAAAACAAAACACTTCCCAAGTCTTCTGTTTTTTAAAATAATTAGGACTTAAATGAACCCTCGCCAGAGAGATACATTTTCAGGTAACAGATTTTGCCCCCCTACACAGTCAAGGACTCAGGCCCCTGGCTGGCGGGGCTCTTCCCAGACTTATACTTCTAGCATGGGCACTGCTATTCCCAGGTGCCTTTATCTGAGGCTCGGACAGGGGTCTTCCCCAGGCGCCTTCGAGGAGGAGGGGGAAACCTTGAAGGTGCTTTCCCCACTCTGACTTGGCACCCAGTACTTTTCCACTCCAAGCCCACCCCTTGACACCCACACCCTTGGGTCCCTAGTACTGCCAGAGCCTTTTGCTGGGCCTATCCCCTCAGTGAGATGACCCCTGTGTGCTCTTCCCCACCTAGCCCTCAAAGGGGGCACCGTTTCGGGGGGATGGTGGAACAGCTGGGGATGCCTGCCTCATCCAAACCAGGAAGTGATGAAGGCTTTCATGCTTCCATTCAGGGCCCGTGGTTCTGCTCACCTGCTCACACCTCTCAGCCCAGCTCTTGACAGGCCGGACCTGCCCTTGTGCCCGTAACCAGAGACAGCCGTCAGTTCCTCAGGGCTCATGCGATTAAATTAGGCCCACCGGGATCTTATCCTGCCAAAGGTCATTGATCAGTAACTTGAAAATGACCATCAGAGGTGTGGCAGCAGGGCAGACGCTCGGGGAGGCAGCTGCCCACTGAGGCTGTTGTGCTTTGTTTGCTGAGCCTTTGGCAGCTCCTTACCCTGTGTCCCTGCTCGCACACCACCTGGGACATGCTTGCTCACAGCGTGATTGCGATGACCCGAGCAAACCAGTAAAGGTCGTGAGCAGTGTTGGATCGATGGGCTCGGCCAGCAGCCATGCTGCAGGGGCCGTCCAGCTGGGAGAGCCCTGGTCCAGCGGTGCCCCACGAGAGCCCGTCTCCCGGCAAGCATCACACGACCTAGGGCTCCACTGCTGTACTGAATTGAGTGGTTGGTACCTGAGACTCTTAGTGGGATGAGATAATTTGTGGGCCATCATTTTATACAGAGATTCCAGATGCTTCTCTCTACAGACTGACACTTCTGTACCCCATATGCCCTGCCTATCTGTCCTGGTCAGTCTGCATGGACTGGCCTCAGGTTGTACATCAGAGATGCCAATTTGACATCTGTCCTATCATGACCATTTGCGTCCAGACCACGTGTAGGTGATCATGCCAGTGAGCATCTTGCTACTCAGGTGAGCATCTTTCTCCAAAGGTAGGGGTGGCGTGAGGGAAAATTCACTGGTCAAATCCATACCCACTGGAACATTACTATGTTCTGCCCAATAGCTCCATGTATATATTTACCCATGGTTTGATCCAGGGGTGGCCCTGGATATTATCGATCTTCTCAGTTGTTACCCATCAGACAGCTAACAAGAACAGCAAGTACCTTTAGTTTACCTTTTCCAGGTTAGTAATTGTGTTGTCATTGTCCAGGTGGGGAAAAAAAAAAAAACAAAACCAAAAAACCATACCAACTAGTCTAACAGAGACCCGTGCAACATGTATCCAGCAGGAGACACATGCAGGGGGCACCTGAGACAAGAGAGAACACACGCAGGGAGCTGGCGCCGCCAGCAAGGCTGCAGGCGCGAAGACAGGGCTTGGGGCCCATAGAGTTCACAGCCTGGGGGAGGCGCCGTCACCTGGCTGCAGGGAGGCCTCTGGGGCTGGGCTGGAGGAAGGCTACTCAGACTTGGGATGCAGACCTTGGAGAAGGTCCTGCCCGGAGGAAAGGTGGAACTACTGAGGTCCTGGGAGAAAACACAGGACTTCGTCTTCTTGATGTTACAGCGTGTGTGAACCTGGTGTCAGAAAAGCTTTCTCAAATGGGACCCCCAAAATGCAACAGCCATAAGGTAAAAGATTAAAACTTTAGGTAAAAACTATAGCCACAAACAGGAATGATGTATTTGTAATACATTTATCCCATAGAGGAATCACGCTGAGAACATCTTTCAAAAAAATGCTACAAATCAATTTTTTTTAAAGAGAGCCCAATTAAAAGCAAACAAAAGTTTGAACAAGTCCTTCAAAAAAGTACTTATCCAAATGGCTAAGAAGCCTTGCAAAGCCAATTCTACTTCATTACTTTTTAGGAAATTCAAATCAACATGTCACACACAGCACACACATCAGAATGACTAAAATTAAACAGACTAGATAAAAATTTTAAACCTGGCAAGATAAGCGTTGCTGATGGAGTGTAAATTAGTACAACACAACGACTTTGGAAGACTGCTTGGTGATGTCTACACAGCTGAGCACACACACCTCATATGACACAGCTGACAGGGACTGTGGCTTATGTCCATGAGAAGATGCGCCAGTAGGAAAAAGCTAGAAAACTCAGAGAACGAGAAACTGTACATCAGTAATCGAACAGATACATATATTTTGATATAGTCAAACTATAGTAGTACCTAGCAATGATGACAGGAATGGCTGCTACATGAAATAATATGGATGAATTTCACAGACTTAACATGGATGGGAGAAGCTAGAAAAGGAAAAGTACGTAACGTGTGTTTGCGCTGATTGGCGGTCCAGGAACTGCAAAGTCCAACAGAGACTCCAAGTGTGGTCGGTCCACAGGGCGAGGCTCACCGAAAGAGCACAGAGGCCCTTCCTCTCGCTTTGGAGACCGGATGTCTGTGTGCTGTCCTAGCTCGAGCCCTCCCACCGTCTCCTACCTCTCTGCACCTGTCAAGACTCCAGCAGACTACTGCCTCCAAGCTAATCTTAGTGGGAATACGTGCATCTCATAATTTCTGTGTTCAAAGAGGAACATGCTTGGTCTTATTTATATGGACCAGCCTATTCCTACTTGTTCCAAAATAGTAGAAATTTAAGGATGCATCTATAGTTGCAAATCACATTTGAGATGATGGGTGTTGGGGGTTGCCTGTAAATACTGATGAATACACGACAAACTGTTGTTAGCAGTTGGATGAAGAGACCACGTTGCTGGGGCAATGTCAATTGTTATAATGAGCTTTGATTACTTGTCTTCCAAGATCATTCTTTCCGAACAGCAAACATATTTCTGTGGATGCAGAACTTAGTAAATTATGCAATATAGAGGAAAATGAATAAGCTTAAAATTGTTAATCACAGTAAGATATCCATCCTGGATTGTTGTTTATTCTATCCAATATAATCCCCCTGGACGACCCATAAAATTAATTTTGCGTGGATTTTTGTTGATTTTCCATCCCATTTTGAAAAATAGCTGTGTCCTCTAATGTCTCATTGCCGAGAAAGAGCACAAAGTGAAGACTCAGCATGTTCATTAAGGGTGGATGGGAGTGTGCAGGTCTTGGAGTTAATTAACCAAACGCTGAAGAAGCAACGACACAAGCAAACCTTGAGTTTACTTGTCCACAGACCAAGCAACACCATCTAGTGACTAATGACTTCCTGCCCTCTGCTGGCTCCAATTGGAACCACTCCTTTAGATATATTCCAGGGAAAATGGCTTCCAGGTAGAATTTTTCTGGATGTTTCCTCTTAAACAGAAACAAGCAAAAACAAAGTAAAAACGTGATCATTCTTACAGTATATCCTTAGTCAAATAATCAAAGACCAAGAGGCATTCTGATCCTGTACGAGATGTCAGATCTAAACTGTTTTGCCCTTCAGATCAACTGAAGTCATGTGACTCCAAGGCTCATGATTGACAGGCGCTGATAATGGCACCGCTGGTGGCCATGACCTCCTCATGCCAGTCTGCCCCACACAGAGGAACTCTATTCGAAGCCAGAGAAAAAAGACAGAAATAATGCTGTCTGCCTCTCTGTTTCACTGGCTCTGCATCTCTCTCTGAACCTACATCTGTGTGTGTGTGATTGTACTGACATCTGTCTGTGTGTATGAGAGAGAGACTGTACCTACACCTGTGTGTGTGTATGTGTGACTCGATGTACAGATGTGTGCTTACATGCCTGCCGGTCTGTCTGTCTGTCTGCGTGTCTGCTTCACCTTTCTGGTAGTTTGCCTGTCCCTCTCTATCCATAATCCTGCCTGTCTTTCTCTATGTGTTGTCCATAGAGCTTTCTGTCTCTTGTTAATGTGTCTGTCTCTTGTTTATGTGTCCATCTTTCTGATTCTATCTCTTTGTCCATCTATCAGGCTGTATGATTTTTGGTCTGTCACTTTATCTGTCTCTGTCTGTCGTTTTTTCCCTCGCTGAGTTCTCCAATGTGTATGTGTGATGCAATCCTGATAAAAGCCCCCTCTTTGATGGGCAGGACACGTGGCCTGGAAACCTTTCCTTGTCAGCTTGTTCCTCCAGAGTCAGGGGCTCCTGCTCTCTGAGTTCAAACCTACCAAGTTCTAACCCCCCACCTGCTCCCACAGGCAACCCAAGCCCTGAGCTCCACCCCACGGACTCAGCATGTCCCCATTTGTGACTGTGAGGATCCCTAACGTTGGCACACGCACTGGGAGCTGCTCTTTGGCACTACTGTGTAATATGACACATACTTTTGTGTGTGTATGTTTAGTGCAAGTGTGTTTGTGTACATTTCAGGTGTCTGCGCGTGTGTATGTGTGGGTCTATGTGAATGTGGTTATGTGCATGTGTTAGTAGGAGGCCTCATCACCCTTTCAAGTATTTTCCAGGTAGTCAGTCGGTTCACAAAGAAAAGTTGTCCCTGTCTGCAGAAGCAGCTCCCATCTCTGCCTGGGGCCCCACACCACACCTTCCACACGTACTGTGGACCCTCCCCACGGAGCCTGCGGGCAGGGAGGAAAGGTCAGAGGTCTCTGAGGTCTCCACTGTTGTGCATGGTGGAATGGGCCGTGAATGGTCCCCTGGGGGGGTGCAGTACAGTGCCTGGGCAGCAGCACTGCCCCAAAGCCCCATCTGGGCCTGCCCTGGCCCAGGGCTGCGGTGTCTGAGCCCCAGCCTCGGTAGACAACAAGAACAGTCCCAGCCTCGACACTGAAGAAGCACTGACCCAGGGAGGGAAAGGAAGCATCTTTCCATATCATTCCTCATGTGTCAGAAACAGAGGTGTCACGGAGAGACTGCGGCTGGCAGGTCACTCGGAGCACGGAACCAGGATCCGGGTGACTTGTCCGCTCCTCTTCATCCAGCCAAGCCCTCTGTCTGCTGGGGCAGCCTTTGTGCACTGCCCCCGCAGACCCATCAGGGCCAGGGAGCCCAAACCACCCAGAGCCAAAGACCAGGGGACTCTAAGTCTTGCCCAGGTATAGAAGGGTGAGAGGCCCAGGGGACCAGGGAGGTGCTAACTACAATCATCCAGGTCAGCGATGACAGTGGCCTGGACTGGGTGGAGGCAGCGGGATGGAGAAATGCATTGAGGCTCAAAACAAATTCTAAACATTTAAAAGGTCAGGGTGTTGCACCAGAGTGGAGGAGGGGATCCAAAACAGTGCAGAGATCTGGCTTGAGCAGTGAGAGGCCAGAACACTGCCACTAGTCCTTGAACCTCAGCTTCCTCATCTGTAAATTGCTGTTGAAAGTCTGCATTCCAACCATCTTTGGAGTCACTCATCACTGAGTTCTCCCGTGCTATGTGTGATGTGTATATTGATCAATTTCTGCTTGTTTTCCCCTTATTCCTCTGTCTTTTGTTAGTCCAGTTTGCAGGGTACAAGCTGAAGAACGTAGGAGGATAGAGGGGAAACCCATCTTTTTCCTCTCCTACATCAGAGAGGGGCTGCCTTCGCTTGGCATCTCTGTAAGCAACACCCGGCCACCTAATCTCACACTTGGGAAAGGTTATAACTGAGTGAGAGCCAGCGTGGGTGGTCAACTCACAAATCTCTGGGGCTCCATCTCCAGGAAGAAAAATAGCAGTTCTCAGGGTGAGGCAACCCAACAGTCATCACATGGGAACTTGCTAGAAACACACATTTGGGGACTGCCACAGGCCGGATGGTTCAGAACTCACAGTGGTGTGAGTTTAAAGAGGTTCTCTTGGAGATTCTGATGTAGCCCACAGGCTGATTTCATGGCCCTCCAGCTAAGAACAGTTTTGCACTTTTTTAATGATGGCGGTGGCGGCTGGGGGAGGGCAGGCGAGGTGGGAAGTGGAATCAAAGAGTAATAGTCTGTGCCATGTGAAACATACATGGAATTCAGACGTTAGTGTCCACAAGTGAGGCATTATTTGAACAGTAATAATAGCTTTGCTGTCGTGCTAACGGAGCCATGCTGCTTCCAATGACCTCGTGGCTGCAAAGCCTACAGTGTATCCTCTCGGGCCTCTGCAGGCGAAGTGCCCATGCCCGCCACACAGCAGCAAGCCTGTCTCCAAACCCCTGGGCCTGCAGGGCCAGAACCCAGGCCTGCACGTCCACCAGGGCTCAGGGAATGTACCTGGATGGGAAGCATGCTACAACTCTGTGTTCTCACCTCTAATGGAAAGTGACCATCCCCTTCTTTTATAGATGGAGGCAATTCTGCCACCTGCAGAATGGCTAGGGGGTGGCAGGTGGGGGTTCTTTGCTGGTGACTTTCTGGGACCCCTGACAGTGAGACTGTGCCCACCTCCAGGAAGCTGGCATCAGCAGTTAGTGAGGAAATGAGGTTACTTGCGTGCGTGCTCAGTCGCTAATTCGTATCCGACTCTGTGACCTCATGGACCATAGCCCACCAGGCTTCTCTGTCCATGGGATTCTACAGGTAAGAATACTGAAGTGGGTTGCCTTGCCCTCCTCCAGGGCATCTTCCCGACCCAGGGACTGAGCCCGCATCTCTTGCATCGCCTGCGTTGGCAGGCGAGTCTGTACCACTAGCACCACCTGGGAAGGCTGTAGTGATTAATATCCCACAAAGTTTTCGTTTGTACTTTGGTAACTGTTCTGTACGCGGATGGGTTCCTCGGCAACCATAGGTGGTTTCATTCTGTGCCCTTCTGAGAAGGATACCACCACACGCACTGTGCAAGCCTGCAGGTGCCTCGCAGCTGGCCAAAGTGGAGGAGGCCTCCTGGACCTGCTCCTCAGCCCACTCTGGTGCAAGGCCCCAGGCCCCTCCCAGGACAGGTCAGGAGCAACTTCCTGTGGCTCTTTTAGATACTGTGGGAGCAGCCCAAGCTGAGCACATACAGGGAGCCAGGCACTGGCTCTTCTGGGTGCTGGGGCTCCACCACGAACAGGAGAGGACCAGAATTCCTGCTGCGGAGAGGCTGGGGAGTAGTGCTGCAAGGCCACCACGGAGGCCTCAGGGAGGCTGAGGGCTGGGGAAGACGGTCAGGCCCTGCATGTGGCCCACCGGGTCTTCCCCACCCCAGCCAAACCGTCCCTTTTGCTTCTTCCTATGCTCTCACCCCAGGGCCTTTGCTGGTGCGGGCTCCGCTCTGGGAAGCCCCTTCCCACATACCTGGGAAACTTCTACTCATCCTTCAGATCTCAGAGGAAATGCCTCTTTCTTGCACCCATTGGTCCCTCCAACATGACCTCCCCTGCTCTGTCCTTGGGGTCTGAGCTTCTCTCTCACTCAGGGACCAGGCATCGTGGTGGTGGCTGCCACAGATGTGGCTTGTGCACCACTGGACGCCTGCACCAGGGTAAGCCTGGAACCCTGCTGCTGGGTCATTGCCCGGGGGCTCTCAACTGCCCCTTCTCTGGAGAATCATTCAGGTTAACAGGAGCCACCTAGGCCTGAAAGTGGTGACAGGCTGTGCCTCCCCATGCAAAGGGGCCACGGTTCACATGCCTGAACCCAGTGTCAGGCTGGCTGGCCCCCAGCTGCTCCCACATCTGCCTTTCCCAGCCTTCAGCCTCCCTGGGGCCTCCGTGGTGGCCTTGCAGCATTGCTCCCAAGCCTCTCCGCAGCAGGAACTCTGGTCCTCTCCTGTTCGTGGTGGAGCCCCAGCACCCAGAAGAGCCAGGGCCTGGCTCCCTGTATGTGCTCAGCTTGGGCTGCTCCCACAGTATGTAAAAGAGCCATGAGAAGTTGTTCTTGGCCTTGCTTCTACTGCTTTCTTCACCACCCCCGCCCCCCACCACCACTGAGTTACGTGCACACGGATTTATTGCAGGCTCCCACCACTGTATGTCTGTCCCCTGACCCCCTAGAGTGATGTCAGGAGCTGGGCTTATCTTGCTTCCTCCCAGAGATCCAATGCCTGGCACATGGTGGCAATTCATAAATGCTATTGGAGGAATAGATGGGGCTCCCATTTCTCACGTGGGGAAACTGAGGCTGAAAGATGGCCCGTCGTCAACATTTAGGAGGCAGGTCTTTGAGACCCCATCCCAGCCTTGGGTAAGGACCCCTCCTGTGCTGTCTCAGCAGCACTGAGAAGACAAGTGGGGCCCAGGGCCCTCAGTGGGCTCAGACTCCATGGGATGCCAAGCTCTCCACCCTCCCTGCCCCTAGACTGAGCCGCTCCCTCCCCAGTGTGGCTGGTGGCTGGGCTCTGCCCATGAGGGGTCAGGGGGACGGTGGGGGCAAGGGTGGCAGGTTGTGAGACCTGAAGATCCCTCTCTGGGTGGGAAGCCTACAGGACGTGCCCTCTGCCCACCCATCTTCTGCCAGCACATCCTACCCTGCTCCTGGCACTGAACCTGCAGAGGTGGGTCAAGACATGTCATCCCTGCCCACAGGGAGCTTCTGCAGATGGCCAGGAAGGATGGGGAGGTGAGTGTAGGGGAAGGGTAAGGGGAAGGGCAGTCCAGGCAGAGGGAATAGCCCTTGCGCAGGCCCTGGGGTGGGGACCAAAATGTGCTTTCAAGGGAATAAAGGGAGACAGGGTGCCTGGAGCAGAGGAGGGGGATGAGGAGGGCAGGAGGAAGGCAGGTTGGATGGACAGGACCCAGTGCGGAAGGAGGCCAGGGAGGGCTCACAGGCAGTGGGTGAAAGGCTGGACTCTGGTTTGGAGACCACTCTGGGCCTGGTGAAGGGCGGCCCAAGGGAGGGGGAAGCGGTGTCCTTTGAGGACACTGCTCTGACCTTGGCTCCTTGGCACTGAAGAGAAACCCACTTGCAACTTCTTCCCGAGTCGCAGGCCCCCCAAACAGAAGGCGGACTTGGGGAGACCTTCTGGCTGGGCTGTCCATCCTGACTAGGAGGGTGGTGGCCTCTGCGTCCAGTGAGCAGACACAAAGGCCACATGGGGCGCTTGGGGCCTTGAGGCCTAGCTCTGACCCCGGGTCAGGTAGCTAACCTCCCGCTGCCCATGGGCAAGGCCCTCACCGACCCTGAACTGACCTCCTCCAGGACAGTAAGCCTGTCCCCTGATCTGCGGTTCTCCCTGTCCCCCTCCACCCAACCCACTTTTACCTATTTTAGGGCAGATTCCAAGGTGGACTCATTTCACCCTCTGGGAGGCAGGAAAGAGCAGAGGCAGCCAGTGGGCACGACCACACATGGATGGGGGCCTGATGACTCAGGTTCCAACCCGAGGGCACGGTTTCAAGGCTCTCGCTGAATTAACAGGCTCTCTCCTTCACTCTCCAACAAATCTGCAAGCTGGCTGCTGTTGGGAACACCCTTCTCCACTGATGGGGAGACTGAGGCCAGAGGGGGAAAGGAAGCCACTCTTGACCGGTAAGCAAGCGTGTGGCCTGGGGCTGGACTGAGGTGCCCGTCAGGATGGGCCTGAGGGACTCCTGAGCTCCAACTGGGGCCAGGTCCTCCTGCCTGGAGGCCCGGCCTGGTGGTGCTTTGGCGAGAGCTCTTGCCGGGGGTTGGCGGGGGGGCGGCTGTTGGCAGGGAAGGCCACGGCTGGCTTAGATCCTGGCATTGGGACCCCAGGGAAAGCTCCAGGACCAGGGGAGGAGAGTACCCGCCCGTCCCCCCCATGAAGCTGATCACCTCTGGATCCAAGCCAAGGGAACATGGGCCAAGAAGCCTTTCCAGCCCCCACAGCCCCTCCCCCAACCCGGCTGCATCTCCAGTGGCCTGGAATCATGTGGATCTTTGCTGACACAAAGCAGTCTCCACTCAGGGAAAGTTTGGGCAAAGGGAAATAGCCTTTCCCTGGGGGCTCCTTCCAACGGAGACCCTCAAGGCGACAACATTCTTAGCCCAGAACAGACCAGCACGTCCACACTGCTCCCCCCAGCAGCCTCACGTGCCTGTCCTCTGTGGCCCCACCGCCCCCACTTCAACCCCTCTCTGGCCCCCCACGCCGGTGGGAGCCGGGCCTGCCTCATGCTGGGGGCTCAGCACACATCAGCCCTGCCCTCGCCAAACGCTTGCAGGAGAAAGGGAAGGGAAGGGGAGGAACAGGCCTGGGGAGGACCCCACAGGGGCCTAGGGCCCAGCTGAGGTGCTGTCTGGCACCCCTGGGCTAGGTCACAGCCTGAGGAGCGCACAGGGGTCTGCAAGGAGGCCGCCTGTGTCCTCTCTGTCCCCCCTCATTGGCCCCCAGGGCTCCCCCCCAGGGTACGGGGTATTGGGTGGGGGTGGGGCATCATGCGGGGCGGTGCACGCTGCGTCTGGGGGTGGCCTTACACACATGTCTGCACCAGCGCCCCTCCGGGAGGTTGAGATGAGTCTAGTGTGGTCTATCTCATGGCCTACATCTCCAGACACTGCTGTGTGTTGAAAACAGCATGAAAATTCTCCCCGTTTCACCATTTAAGATATGTTTGACACCGATTTGACCTTTGCAGGGGCCACCTTCCTGCCAGGCCCCTTGCCCCCACGGGGACCCTCTGGGGGCAGGGCTGGCGGCACAGATGCAGCAGGTGGGAGCGCGGGGTTCTGAGAAGCACACCTGGGCCGGAGCGCGCACACCACCCCCAGGACCCGGGAGGCCCGCAGACGCGCACACCACCCCCAGGACCCGGGCGCCCGCAGACGCACAGGTGCCACCCTCGCAGGCAGGAGCAGCTCTGCTGCCGGAGCCCGGCACAGGCACGTGCGTGCTCGTGGACAGATGCACACAGGCCCCCTAACACGCGGTCCTGTGCAGACGCTCACCTTTGCAGGCGGCACACTCACATTCTTGTGTGGCTGTCACCTTGTGCCAGCGTGCACAGAGGAGCCTCACCCCGTCGCCTGTGCTCCCCACGTGCCCACGTGGACAGAATCGGGGCAGAGTGCTGGTGGGACCACAGCTGGGGTCAGTCCTCAGTGCTGTGTGCCCAGCCCCACAGCCTGGAAACATGGTAACCAACCAGCACACAAACAGACCCATGGGTAGATACACACGTATGTATCACGCACAGACACCACCTGCCCAGATTCACACACATGTTGGAGATGGTCATGGGCACACATCTGTAGGACACTCCCATGCACAACTCGAGCACTTCCAAGAAAAGCTGTCACTGGACACACTTCACTGGCACACGGATGAGATGACTCCACGTGGGAATTCACGCCTCGGCACTCACACACTTTGCTCCAGGCCCCTTGCCACGTAAGCAGCTTGGTGTCTCAGGGCAGAGGGCGCCTTGGCCAGCTCCAGCCTTTGCACCACCAGACACAAACTGCCAGGAAGCTTCCTGGAAATACCACCGCCAATGGGCAAGGGCAGAGCAGGATTGTACACCCACCTGCACAGCACACAGGCCACATGTGACCTACACATGTGTGCCCACACACACCACACCCCACACACGGGCACACACGCTCAGGGCCAGGGACCACCTGGCCTCTGCACTCACAGCTCCTCCATCTGCCCTCCTGCTTCAAGGGCACCAAAGAGGGAGGCTGTTTTGGTCTTCAGCACAAGCAATAAAGAAGTAAATAACACAGAGGAGGCAAAAAGCAGACAGTGGAGTTTGAAAACACAGCATCTGCCCTTGGTGGGAGATGAAAGGCAGCTCAGAGTGGCCCTCCTGCAGAGTCTATGGCCTGAGCCGTCCCGTGTGAGCCTGTGAGGTGGACAGGCCTGAGAGGAGGTGCCCCAGGCCACCCGAGACAGCTGGGGCCTGGGTGGGGTGAGGGGAGGGCTGGCCCGGCAGGCCTGTGTGCCAATCCCAAGTGACAGGGCCATCTGCCACCCTCATGGCTCCCACGGGGAAGCCACACTCCCCAGGACTAAGGCTGAAGAAGCCTGGGGCTCAGGGCTGGCAAGGAGAGAGGCCCATCTGGTAGATCTCAAGCAGACGCGCAGCCTCCACCTGCTTCAGATGGACCCTTTTGATTCTTCCTGACTGAAAGTTAGGGTGCGGTCTGAGGCCAGGGCAGGGCTGTCTGGGTGGGAATGGACAGTCGGTGCCAGGACCCCACACGGCCCCTGACCTTGGGGCAAGGCTCCAGCTGCCTCAGGGGTGGAGGAGGGGAGGGGCCGGAGTCCCAGCACCTCCTGGTCGTGAGTTGTCTCAGCGCCTGGGCAGGCGGGCTGGGGAGATGCTGGCTCTCTAATGACTGACCAGCCCAGTCACATGTGAGCACAGTGCCCTCAGCAGTCCTGGGAAAGGCCCAGGCTCCATCCTGAGGCCTGGCCCCTGCCAGATGCTTTCTTCATCAAGAACAAGCCTGTGCTGGGCAGCTCTTGGGCTGGCAAAGACAAAAGCCAGTGAGAAACAAGGACCCTGAGCCTCTACCTGACCCAGAGGTGTCTGCTGACAAGCTCACTTTTCCTAGGACACTCCTGTGCATTCAGCATCAGGGCACAGACCTGCTGGGCTGCACCCACACCTGCACTGCTCACTTTGGGAGGCTGGCGTGCCCGGTCAGTCTGGCCTCTGCAGACAGAAGGATGTGGTGGAGGCCGGGGCTACCGAGAGGACGCATGAGTTCAGTGGAAACAGTGTCAATGGAGACAGACTCCCAGGGTCTCTACAGCACGACTCACGCTGGGGCCCCGTGGGGATGGGGCTGAAACACTTCCTTGGAGTTGGGGAACCCAGCTCTCCCTCCCAGGGCGCCATCCAGCCCCACAGTTCCCAACTGCTGCTCTCTGGGGAAGGGGTAGAGGCCACTGGGCAGAAATGGAGAGAGAAGGTGGGAAAAAAAAAAAAAAAGTAAGGCTCAGAAAAGAGCTGATAGAAAGCGACAAACCTTGTGGATGGCATCTAGATTTATATCAATCTTTCAAAAAGGTTTTCCTCAAATTCATTTTATTCTTTCAGAATAGAGGGCTATGCCTCTTTAATTTTTGTGCATGACTGGATATTTTTCTGAATATAAAAACACAATTGCTGAGGAAAAATAAAACATGTTCTGCCTTATGATCTTTTACAGATGTGTAGAAGTGTTACACATGAATGTGCCATTTATTTTTTTGATCAATTTCTCAAGAGTTTAAAACAAGATCTAAAAAGAATGGAAGGAGAGAATTGCTCCTCTGTGACTGAATTCATTTTCTTGGGAATTACTAATAACACTGTGAACAAAGTGACCCTATTTACCATGGTTCTCCTTGTTTATCTCATCAATCTTCGGGCAAACCTTGGAATGATAACCCTGATTAGGATGGACCCCCAGCTGCACACACCCATGTACTTTTTCCTCAGCCACCTCTCCTTGTATGACCTCTGCTTTCCCACAGCCATCGGCCCCAAGATGCTGGTGGACCTATTTGCCAAGAACAAGTCAATCTTTTTCCATGGTTGTGCCCTGCAATCTTGGTCTTCTGTATCTTTGCAGATTCTGAGTGTCTCCTGCTGGCAGTGATGGCCTATGACCGGTACAAGGCCATCAGCAGCCCCTTGCTCTATGCGGTCAGCATGTCCAGTGGGGTGTGCTCCCTGCTCATGGCTGGGTTTACCTGGTGGGGATAAAAGATGCTCTGATACACACAATATTAGCATTCCACTTATGTTTCTATGGGTCAAATAAGATTAACCACTTTTTTTGTGATGTTCCTCCTCTCCTGTTGATATCTTGCTCAGACACACAGGTCAATGAGTTAGTGATATTCACGATTTTTGGCTTCATTGAACTGAGTACCATTTCAGGAGTCCTTGTCTCTTATTGTTATATCATCCTATCAGTCTTGAAGATCCACTCTGCTGAGGCGAGATTCAAAGCTCTCTCTACCTGCACCTCCCACCTAACTGCTGTGGCAATTTTCCAGGGAACTATGCTCTTTATGTATTTCGGACCAAGTTCTTCCTATTCTCTAGATCAAGACAAAATGACCTCACTGTTTTACACCCTTGTGATTCCCATGTTAAACCCTCTGATTCACAGTCTACAAAACAAGGATGTGAAAGAGGCCCTAGAAGAATTGAAAAATAAGAAAAATAAATGACTTTAAATATTTATGTTAGGCGTATGTGAATAAACATGCATCCACACACATATAGTGACAGATGATTTATTAAAATTATATGGTAGAGTACATGACAAACATGAATTTTTCAATTTCTTAAAGTAGTATTACACTAAATCTCAATCTTACATCTATTACTCTTCCTCTCACATGTCATGTTTAATTATCTTTCCAGAATTTGTACATGGCATTTAGTTTAAATGAAAAACATTTCTGACTTTTCCATTACGCTAATTTTTGTTTAGTTTTTATTCAAACATCGTTTCAATTATGCTGAGGCTTGTTGTGCATTTACTCAGTGATCTTTGAGCATGTAGATTCTTTATATACCATAGCACATCTTGCAGTTTAAATACTCCTAAATATAAGCTAAAACAAATAACATATTAACTAAATGGTCAAGTAACTCATTATAACCTCAAATTCATCATGAAATAATACATACTGGGCTATAATTCCAAGGCAAAAATGTCTAAATCCAGTGCAAAATAAAATCATCTTTGAATAGAGATATTCAGTCAAATCTAAATAAGACTCAATTTAAGAGATGAAATAATAGTAGATAGAGGATTCAACAGTTATTCAGGTTGTGAAATATACAAGTCCATGTTTGTTAGAAGAAGTCATATTTGCTATAACATGGAAGAACCGTGAAGGCAACATACTAAGTGAAATAACCCATACAGAGGAAGATAGGTACTGTGTGATCTCACATACAGATAGAGTCTAAAAGGTGAAACTCAGGAGTTCCCTGGCAGTCCAGTGAACAGGATTTGGTGCTTTCAATGCCCAGGCCTGGGTTTGACCCCTGGTCAGGGAACTAAGATCCTTGCAAGCCTTGGGGTGCAGCCTAAGTAAATAAATAAATTTCATAGAAGTAGAGAGTAGATTGGTTGTTGCTAGGGGCTGAAAGACAGGAGAAAAGGGTGATGTTGGTCAAAATGCACAAATTTTCCATTATTTATTGAACAAGTTTAAGGGATTTAATCTACATGATGACTCCAGTTAATAATACTGTAGTATAAACTTGAAATTTGCTAAAAGAGTAGATTTTAACTGTCCTCCCCATACACACACTGAAAATGGTAACTATGTGAGGTTATGCATGTATTAATTAACCTTATTGTTGATAATCATTTCACAAAGTATACATATATCTCTTCATCACATTGTATACCTTATAACTATATGTAGTATCTATCAGTTACATCTGAAGTAGCTATATTAAAAAATGAGAAGGAAAGAAGTCTAAAGATTAGATTATAAAGCCCTATGGAAAGTATAGAAAGAGACTTGTTAAAATACAATGTTGTGTTTTTGTTATCAACTATCAATTCTTCTGCACTTCTTCCAAGATACTTTTCATTCCTTCTCTCTCATTCTTAGCCGTAAGTGCCCCTTTTTTGTCTCTTTGTGGTTCACAAACAACCACTTACCTAAAGCATTGTTTTATATCACACTGTTTGTGCTTATTCTTTGGTAAAGAACAAAGCAGTCCATCCTTGTTAACCAAAGCACTGAAAGTTGCCTGAAGCATAAAATAAGCAAATATATATTAACCTAAAAATACTAGACAACATTTTTTGGCTTTTACTTATATCTCAGAAACACAAAATTAACTGAGAGTTTGCTAAATGCCTTAAATATATATATACACACACACACACACACACACATATACATATATATCACAATATGCCGGTGGATTCTTTACCAGCTGAGCCCCCAGGGAAGCCCTATATATCACAATATAGTATAACTATTGTATGCATATAACAACAGATTTGGGAAGGTGCAGAAATGGTTGTGGACAAAATGTTAATAGATTTTTATAAAGACATACATATTTATTAACTGCACTAGATGTAAGAAATTGTAAATTCTTGATATTTGATGCTTCATATACCTTGAATCTGGTTTCCTGAAATCTAAAGTGCAGAAAGTGAGGATACAAACATATATTTGAAATACCATGAAGTACTGAAGAACATTCTTATTTATCCATTAAAAGTGTAAGGTTAAAAGACCTCTGATAGTCTTAAATTTTCTTGATGTCATTGTAAAATATCCTTATGTGAAAATATTTCAGAATGGAAAAATAAAGCCTACAAAATTCCTTTGTTATTCAGAGTGGTATTTGTGAAACACTATAGCATGTTAAAAAGAGTTCTCTTGGTGGAAACACCTTAGAATAATTGTATAATATAAAAGGTTGAAATTTTCTACTCCTGGTATATTTTATCAATTCAGCCAAATATCTTTTGAATTGTTGCTTATGTGGAGAAACATGGCAGAAAATATTGACTAGAATATATTAAAGTCAAGCAAAATAGGGAGTTGATGGATTGCCATTAATTAAGAGTTAATGAACACATTAATTAATCATTCTTCATGCTTATGATATATATTTATTTCAGCAACTAAAGACTGCATTGCAAATATCGGCTCATTTTATTGGGTATAGTGAGGATGATATAAAGAGAAGGGAATTTTAAGCCCATTAAATGGAATTTCAAAAATAGCACTGATTTAGATGAAAATTTTCTATGTGTATATTATAATCTAAAATGGCATTCCATAAACACAGTACCTTCACTATGAGATTGTAGGGAACTATTTTTATGTTTGGTTCTAAAAGTTTCTTGTAAAGGGTTTATTATATGTTTATGTAATGATATAGTACATACTTTCTAGAGTATCTCACTACATTATTAATCTTTATGTTACTAGAAGTGCCACTGAAAGGTTGTTGCTGAATGACAAGATGCTGGGATTGATTCTTGGCCTCCGGAGGAGACAAATTCAATCCGGGGCCAGAGACGAGGCTGGATTGCTCAGAGCTTTTGTGTAATAAAGTTTTATTAAAGTATAAGAGAGATAGAGAAAGCTTCTGACAAAGGCATCAGAAGGGGGCAAAAGAGTACCCCCCTCCTAGTCTTTAGCTGTAAGTTATATAGTCACTCACAGTCTGTTAATAAAAATAAATGAATGTCTTAGAATTTAGAATGGCACCAGATAATTCATCCCTGGCCATAAAACGATTGACTTGAATCTTGTAGAAGGCCAGATTACCAACAAATAGTTTCATTTACATAGATTAGGGAACAATATCTGAGTAAGTAGGTTAGGCCTTTTGGCAGAACCAACTTGAAGATAGAGTCTGGGGTACGTTAACATAGCTTAAGAGAACATTTCCATAAGAAAAAGAAATGTATTGGTTAACTCAAGGTTTGAGAGTAGTTAGCTTCGGGTGAAACCAGGTGTCATGGCAACACAGCATTTTAAGAGAAACGTTTTAAATTTGTATAGAGAAGAAAAAAATATATTGCTGTTTTGTTTCCTCCTGCCGCTTAAGAGAGATAAAAATGTCTGGCTCTTGCAGCCTATTTCCTCTGTTTGGAGACCCCTGGCCTTCCTGCCTGTTACCGTCTCACCACCTTGCTTGTAGAACAATCCACTGTCTTTATCCACCCACTGGCTCTCCCCTCGTTTTCACAGCACCTGGGAGCTATAAAATACTTCAGTACCATACCACGCAATGAACTCCATGTCATAATAGGCTTGAAGAACAGAAGAAGATCATCTGGGTAGTATGTGTCTGCCTAAAATTGTTTCAGTGTCTGCAAGGCACCAGGAAACCTCTAAATATAGATCCTTTCTCTCACTTGCTTATATCTGTGGAATACACTTTCTCTTTAAGACATTTTTTAAAAATTATTCAACAAATTTATTGAACACCTACTACATGCTGATACTCTATTTGGATGCTATTTTGGAATAAATGAAAACACAACAACCCAAACCTATGGGACACTGTAAAAGCAGTGCTAAGGGGAAGGTTCATAGCATTACAGGCTTACCTCAAGAAACAAGAAAAAAGTCAAATAAATAACCTAACTCTACACCTAAAGCAACCAGAGAAGGAAGAAATGAAGAACCCCAGGGTTAGTAGAAGGAAAGAAATTTTAAAAATTAGGGCAGAGATAAGTGCAAAAGAAACAAAAGAGACCATAGCAAAAATCAACAAAGCTAAAAGCTGTTTTTTTGAAAAAATAAACAAAATTGACAAACCGTTAGCAAGAGTCATTAAGAAACAAAGGGAGAAGAACCAAATTAACAAAATTAGAAATGAAAATGGAGAGATCACAACAGACAACACTGAAATACAAAGGATCATAAGAGACTACTACCAGCAGCTCTATGCCAATAAAATGGACAACTTGGAAGAAATGGACAAATTCTTAGAAAAGTAAGACATGTTTTACAGTTATTTAAGATCTCCATTTTTAATGAAACACAAATCCCATTGGAAGATTTTTTTCCCCCCTTAGGTTACCAGCTTGTAATAACAATGTAGTTACCCACACTCAGTTAAATTGTTAGGTGGGGGAATACTTAATGGATGTTAATCTACATGTGTTTGAGGAGCAGCCCTGTTAAAAAGCTAAAGCTGGGCTCTGGTTGAACAAAATAGTTGTTGCAATAAATAGTTGCATCCCAGAAGACAGGGATTCCTGAGGAAAAAATTAATTTGGATTGGAGTATAATTAGAGCATCCTTGGTGCCTCAGACAGTAAAGAATTTTCTTGTAATACAGGAGACCCAGGTTTGATCCTGAGTCAGGAAGATCCCCTGGAGAAGGGAATGGCAACCCAGTAAGGTATTCTTGCCTGGAGAATCCCATGGACAGATGAGCCTGGCAAACAGTCCACAGAGTAGCAAAAATTCAGACACAACTGAGCGGCTAACCACAATAATTATGTGACCAAGAACAATTCTACATACACCATATGTGTAACAGAGAAGTATAATGGTAATAAAATTCTTCTGAAACATAAATGCATCAATTTCTTGATTTTAATGGGAAAATATTAGCAATTAGTTTTGGTTTGAAATTTGCCTCACCAATAGCTCCACAGTAATTAGCCTCCAACTAATATAAATAAATGAAAAAAAAAAAAAAAAAAAGGAGTACAATTGGTGTTTCAGTGTTGAGATCCTCACAACCAAGAATAACAATAACATATAAAAAGGCATCAACAGTTGCCATTAAGAATCACACTTCCAAAAAAAAAAAAAAAAAAGAATCATATTTTCAAAATTAAATATGAAATAATTATATGGATTTAAACTAAATGATTTCCCGGATTTGTAGAAAATAAAAGTAGAAAAACAAACAAATGAAAAGAACAAAGAAAAACACCCAAACTGTTAAGAAAGCCTGTCCCTGTTAGTTCCCAAATGAGATTTCCGATGAATCAGGGAATTTGTTATTCTCAGTATATTAATTTCAGTTCATTTGACATTTGTGTTATGTTACTGTGTTGTGGCTTTATCCTCATTGCCTTAAAAACTAATGGTTCTGAGCAAACTCTCATGCATTAACTTGTTGCTTATGTATCTTCTTTTTGACAGTTTCTGGTAATATTTATTTTTTTGGGGGGGGAGTCATTTTTTTAAGTCTTTTTCTTTTTTTTTTCCAATGAGGAAAACTATTAGTGTATTGTGGATACAAGTTCTTTGTCATATACATGGATAAATGGTTTTGAAATACTTTCTATTTTATGGAAATACGTCTCTCTGATTATAGTTATTTTTTGCTGTCAGTGATTGAAAGTTACTCAGTCATGTCTGAATCTCTGTGACCCATAACTGTAGCCCCCCCGCCAAGCTCCTCTATCCATGGGATTTCCCAGGCCAGTATACTGGAGTCGGTTGCCATTCCCTTCTACAGGGGATCTTCCAGACCCAAAGATTGAAGCCAGCTTTCCCGCACTGCAGGAGAATTCTTTACCACCTGTATCACAAGAGAAGGCCAATCTTTTGCTACAACAACACTATTCCAAAATTCAGTTTGGTTCAGTTGTTCAATCGCATCTGACTCTTTGGGACTCCATGGACTGCAGCACATCAGGCCTCCCTGTCCATCACCAACTCCCGGAGTTTACTCAAACTCATGTCCAGTGAGTCGGTGATGCCATCCAGCCATCTCATCCTCTGTCGTCCCCTTCTCCTCCTGCCCCCAATCCCTCCCAGCATCAGGGTCTTTTCCAATGAGTCAGGTCTTCCCATCAGGTGGCCAAAGTATTGGAGTTTCAGCTTCAGCTTCAGTCCTTCCAATGAACACGCAGGACTGATCTCCTTTAGGATGGACTGGTTGGATCTCCTTGCAGTCCAAGGGACTCTCAAGAGTCTTCTCCAACACCACAGTTCAAAAGCATCAATTCTTCGGCACTCAGCTTTCTTCACAGTCCAACTCGCACATCCATACATGACCACTGGTAAAACCATAGCCTTGACTAGATGGACCTTTGTTGGCAATGTAATGTCTCTGCTTTTTAATATGCTATCTAGGTTGGTCATAACTTTCCTTCCAAGGAGTAAGCGTCTTTTACTTTCATGGCTGCAATCACCATCTGCAGTGATTTTGGAGCCCCCCAAAATAAAGTCTGACACTGTTCCCACTGTCTCCCCATCTGTTTCCCATGAAGTGATGGGACCAGATGCCATGATCTTAGTTTTCTGAATGTTGAGCTTTAAGCCAACTTTTTCACTCTCCTCTTTCACTTTCATCAAGAGGCTTTTTAGTTCCTCTTCACTTTCTTCCATAAGGGTGGTGTCATCTGCAAATCTGAGGTTATTGATATTTTCCCGGCAATCTTGATTCCAACTTGTGCTTCTTCCAGCCCAGTGTTTCTCATGATGTACTCTGCATATAAGTTCTTAATGAGACTTAATCTGTTCAAATTCTTTGTTAAATTTTTATTAGGTTGTTTGTTGTCTTACTGTCTGTGAGGATTCTTCATATAATTTGGCTACAAGTTCTTTGTCATATATTTATCTATATATCTTTATCTATCTTTCTATCTATGGTTTTCAAACATTTTTCCTAAATCTTTGAATATACATGCATTTATATATATACATATATTCAAAAGCTTGCTTCTCTGATTTATTTTTGTACATTGTTCCACTTATCTCTCGCTACATAAACTGCATTTCGAAACTAGATAACTTAAAAGAATGGCTACTGACCATGTGTGCTCAGTAATGTCTGACTTTTTGTGACCCCATGGACTGTAACCTGCCAGCCTCCTCTGTCCAAGAAATTTTCCATACAAGAATACCAGAGTGGGTTGTCATTTTCTACTCCAGGGACTCTTCCTTACCCAGGGATTGAACTCACATCTTCTGCTAGACAGTCTGATTCTTTTCTACTGAGCCACCTGGGAAACCCTTGAATATACATGCATTTATATATATTCAAAAGCTTGTTTCTCTGATTTATTTTTGCACACAGTTCTAGTTATCTCTCCCTACATAAACTGTATTTCAAAACTAAATAACTTAAGAGAATGGCCACTGACTCTTTATTCTTTTGTTCTTTCTCGTGTTTACTGAGATTGCATGAACTATTCAGTGGAAAGGTGGGCTAGGTTGCAAGTTCTAATTGACATTAGATGAGAATATCTAGAAAGATGGACCCAAATTCTCCCCTTTCAGTTCATGTAATCTGAGAATGTGCCATATTGTAAATTCAGATGGCTAGTTGGAATTTCTACATGGTAATTCTTGGCTTTCACATACTGTCTTCTTCAAGACAAAACCCAGAAATGACTCACGGTATTTTTGCTAATTTTATTTGTCAAAACAGATGAAGTATGGCAAAAATTCAAAGAAGGATGAATATTTAATGCAGGCAATAGAGATGAACCTTGAAAATATTTCAATGAAGACAAGAAGGCAGAAGAAAAGAATAACAACAACAACAACAAAAAAAGCAAACAAACAAACAAACAAAAAAGCATGTTGCATACTTCTGTTTAAAAGGAGGCGAAGAATTTGAAAGCACAAAGAATCAGAAAGTAACTTAGTAGTTGCCAGGGTTCAGGGAGGAAGAAAGGGAAAGTGACAGCTAATAAATATGGATTTCTTATCGTAGTGATGAAAATGTTGTGGAAGTAAACACCGGTGATAACCTAAGAACCTTGAAAACATAGTAAAAAAATAAAACAAACAACTGTATATATTAGAAGGGTGAATTTTATGATGTACACATTACATTTCAGTAAAAAAGAAAACGTGAACCAAGTGTGGTAATATCCTTAAATGAGATGTGAAGGAGACTCTAAATCACTATGAACAAATCTAAGGACATGGAAATAATGGAGGGAGGATCTTTCTGAGTTTCAGTAGGTTTACTCTTTAACTAAAGAAGGACAAAACCATTTCAGGATAATTGTGAAGTACATCATACAAACACACATACAAAATTGCAGTTTTCTTTTTACCATAGATCAATTTGATGACAGTAGGAAGGCATGAAAACTCAGCCTGTGCTAAGTAGCTTCTGAATTCTCAGGGGAAAATACAGAAGCAGAATATAATTAATGAAATGTTTGCATAACATTAAAGCAGAGGAGCAATAGCACATGGATTTAAGTCCCAGTGTACCTGCTAAAATACAAGGCCATCTGCTTATTGTTCAACTAGCCAAGACCTGCTCATCTCAGGTAGGTTTCCAGTTCCTAACTTAAAGAATATGGAAGAAAACACTTAACATTTTGAAGAAACAAATTGTAAATGAACCATTTTGTGCCAGCTTACTCATTAAAATCTGAAATCAATGGCTAGAAATATTTCGCTCTCAGAACACAAGAATCTGAACTTGTTAATATCCACAATGCAACTGTTTGTTTGTTTTATTTTGCTCTTTCTTCACAGGAAATATTTACTCTTTTTATCTTTGGAAAAATATATACATGAATTTAAAGCATGTTTTGTTTTATTACAATAGATTAGGTATCACAATTAAAATAAAAACATGTACAAATTCATCTCCATGTGAACCACATGCCATGTTTACTTAGTTCTGAGGGAAAAAAGCTCATTGCTTACATTCTATTCTTATAAACATTAACTCGTATACACATACACATATATTACAAAGAGGAAAGTCTATGCATTTTAGAAACATTATTGTCCCTCATCTTATTTCCAATTTAGTAGCTAACAGGCCATTTAAAACCTAAAATGATGCGAATCATACAATAAATTCTGTTGTTTTCACTTCCTTTTAGTTCTTTTTTTCCACTCATTAAGAGATTCACCTTTTGACAACTACCACTACACAAAGAGGTAATGAGCATTGTGGGAAAGCAAGAATACATTTCTAGAAAACCAGGTCAATAATACTTAATTCATGTCTCAGCAAATACTGAACATAACATAAACTAAAGCAAGTAATATAGTTATTTTTTTTTTTATTACTAGTCATTGATATACTGACTGTCTCTGGAACTAAGTTAACTTCTCTGAAACCAATCATTCTTTTTTGAGAAGCATAAAAATTATTATTGTCTTTTTGTATCTAAGTGACTATTTTCAGCCATCATAAATGCTCAGTCCTATGTCTTACAGCCTGGGTCTCTCTAACACTGGTGTCTCTTATAGGTTTTTCTCAAGAGATAAAGAGTTAAATTTCTCTAAATCTACTCCCTGGGATGAAGAAACTAACACTCAGAGAAGAGCCTGTAGAAAGTAACAAACATCAAGAATGACATCTAGATTTACATCCAATTACTCAAAGGTCTTTCTCAGATACTTTTTTATTACTGCATCTATGCCTCTTTAAAGAATGGGTACTTGACTGAATACTTTTCTATGTATAAAAAGACATTTATAGAGAAATATATTCTGTCTTATGACATTTTGTAGATGCCGAAAAGTGTTACACATCCAAGTGTCCTTTTCTTGATCATTTTCTCAAATGTTTACATCAGAACTGAGAAGAATGGATAGATGGAATTGCTCCTCCATGACAATTCATTTTCTTGGGAATTACTGATAATGCTGTGTAAAAAGTGATCCTGTTTGCCATATTTCTCCTTGTTTATCTCATTACTCTTCTGGCAAATCTTGGAATGATAGCCCTGATCAGAATGGATCCCCAGGGGCACACACCCATGTACTTTTTCCTCAGCCACCTCTCCTTCGGTGACCTCAGCATTTCCACAGCAGTTGGCCCCAAGATGCTGGTGGACCTATTTGCTAAGAACAAATAAATTCCTTTCTATGGCTGTGCCCTGCAGTTATTGGTGGTCCATATCTTTACAGATTGTGAGTGTCTCCTACTGGCAGTGATGGCCTATGACCGGTACAAGGCCATCAGTAACCCCTTGCTCTATGCGGTCAGCATGTCCCTGCTCACGGCTGGGGCTTACCTGGTGAGTATAGCAGAGACTTTGATACACATGACATTAGCATCCCACTTATGTTTCTGTGGGTCAAATGAGATTAATCACTTTTTTTGTGATATTGCTCCTCTTCCATTGCTATCTTGCTCGGATACACAGGTCAATGAGTTACTGATATTTACTGCTTTTGGCTTCACTGAACTGAGTACCATTTCAGGAGTTCTTGTCTCTTATTGTTATATTATCCTATCGGTCTTGAAGATCCACTCTGCCAAAGTGGGGTTCAAAGCTCTCTCTACCTGCAACTCTGACCTAACTTCTGTGGCAATTTTCCAGGGAACAATGTACTTCATGTATTTCAGGCTGAGTTCTTCCTATTCTCTAGATTAAGACAAAATGAACTTTTTGTTTTACACCCTTGTGATTTCCATGTTAAACCCTTTCATTTATAGCCTAAGGAATAAGGATGTGAAACAGACCCTGAAAAATTGAAGAATAAAAGGTTTTAAAAATTTATAGTTTGTATTTGTGCACACATACACATTCATACATATATGGTGATTGATGATTTATTAAAATTGAATGGTAGGTTACATGAGAAACATAATTTCTATTTGAAGTATATTGCTATTTTCCCCACCTGTCATGCTTCTTTATATTTCCAAAATTTGTATATGGCATTAGCTTCTGGGAAATTTTTTTCTGACTTTTTCAATATGTTAGTTTTGTTCAGTTTTCAGTCAAGCACTATTTAAATTACACTAAGATTTATAGTGCATTTTATTCATTGATCTTTGAGTTTTTCGGTTCTTTATGTACTACAATATATCTTGTAGTTTAAATACTACTAAATATAAGCTAATATTAATAATGTATTAACTAAACAGTCAAGTAATTCATAATAAATCTGAAATTCATCATGAGATAACACATAGTGGTCTATTATTCAAAAGTAAAGGTATCTAAAACCAGTCTAAAGGAAAGGCATCTTTGGATATTCAGTCAAATCAGAAAAGGATTCAATTTTTAGATGAAAAAATAGCAGGCAGAGGATCTGACAGTTACTCAGATCTTGAAGTGTACGAGGCCATGCCTGTTAGAAGAAGTCATAATGTGTACAACATGGAAGGACCATGAGGGGCATATGCTAAATGAAATAATTCATACAGAGGAAGACAAATACTGTACGGTCTCACATACAGAAAGAATCCAGTTGGTCAAACACATAGAAATAGAGAATAGATTGGCTGTTGCTATGGGCTGAAAGGTGGGATCAATGGTTGATATTGGTCAAAATTTACAGACTTTCTGTTACTTGATGAATAAGTCATGGGGGTCTAATGTGCATTGTGACTCTAGTTAACAATTGTGTATTGTAAGACTGAAATTTGCTGAGAGAGTAGATCTTAAGGGTTTTCATGGTATGCACACTCAAAGTGATAACTATGTAAATTGATGAATGTGTTAACTAACTTTATTGTAGTAATTATTTCACAATGTACACATATATTAAATCTTCATGCCCTGTACCATATGCATGTTATTTGTCAATTTTATCTGAATACAGCTAAACACACACACACACACACACGCACACACATACACATAGTTAAAAAAAAAAAGAAAAGGTAAGGGACAGTGCACAGAATCATGGTAAAGTACATAATTGTACTTCATTATCAACTGTCGACTCTTCTATGACTCTCTGCACACCGATTTCCTTCCCTTTTCCCTTATTCTTAGCTCTGGTTAAATACCCCTTTTTGTCTCTTGTGATTCACAAAAAAACCACCTAATTAAAACATTACTTTATATCATCCTGTTTATCAGAGTTCTTTGCTAAAGAATGAGTGTTGCATTATGTAAACAAACCACTACATGTTGCCTGGAAGGTCAAATAAATAAATATGTAATAAACTAAAAATAGAAAACAACACTTTTCCACTGCTAATTATATGCCAATTATATGTCAATACAACTGTATGTCAATTATAGTCAATACAAAATTGGGCATCCCTGGTGGCCCAAGATGATAAAGCGTCTGCCTGCAGTGCGATAGACATGGGTTTGATCCCTGGGTCGGGAAGATTCCCCTGGAGAAGGAAATGGCAATCCACTCCAGCATTCTTGCCTGGAAAATTCCATGGACTGAGGAACCTGGTAGGCTACAGTCCATGGGGTCACAAAGAGTCAGATACGACTGAGCGACTTCACTTTCACTCTCCTTAATATAAAATTAAATGAGGGTTTGATAAGTAGCTTAAAAATGTATATCAGAATACAGTTAACATATTGAACACATATACACAAGCTTGTTTGAAAGGTGCATAAAACAGTTTTGGACATTAAGATAATATACTATAAAGACATGCTTATTAGCTTCACTAGAAAGAATAAGCTCTGAGTTCTTGCTATTTGACTATTTCATCTGCCTTTGATCTGGCTTCCTGAAGGCTAAAGCACTAAATTAGTTGTTGAGAAAGCTAGGATGTGACAATGTATTTTAAATACCATAATGTACTGAAAGAGACTGATATTTATCCATTACAATTATAAAATTAAAAGCCTCTCATGGTCTTCAATTTTCTAGCTGCCATTATAAAATGTCCTTATGTGACAATATTTCAGATTGGAAAAATAAAGCCTACATAATTCCTCTGTTGTTCAAGGTGGTATTTGTAAAGTACTATGACATGTTAAGAAAAACTCTAAATTCTTGCATGATATAGAAGACTTAAATGTGTGCTCCTGGCATACTTTATCAGTTCACTCAAACTTCTTTTGACTTGTTGCAACAAGAAGGCAGCAACATGGCAGCAAACATGGCCAGCAATATAGCTAATCAAAATGGGTGTCAATGGATTACCATTAATTCAGAGATTAATAAACATGGATCTAATTAATCCATCTTCATATATATGATCAGTTTTGTATCAGCATCTAAAGACTGATTCAATATGAATACTAGCCCATTATCTAGTAAGTAATAAATAAAGAGAAGAAAATTTTAAGCCCATTAAGTGGACTTCTAAAAATAGAACTGATTCAGTTGATTGTAGGCTTCATCTCCTTGAATTGAAGAAATTAAGGAGAAATTATGGAGTTTTTAAAAGATAATTTCTAAGTCATATAGGAGTTTGGGCAAAATGATTCTTCTTTCCTGATATTAATCTGAAAAAAGGGGAACAGTACAACACAAAATTTATTCTAGCCTGTCAATTTCAGTATTCTTCATTCTTTACCATTTTAATTGTCTTCACATCATATTCTCCTCATACATGCACCAATGACTCATGGAAAATATCATTGTGCAAATGAAATTTATTAATGACAGATGTAATGTTTTAATATTACAGTCAAATTCCTGTATCTGGACCTCTTTCTTCATCCTTGCCACTGAAATACTTTGGCATAAACATGGCAATCACTGACTCAATGGCGTGAGTTTGAGCAAGCTCCGGGAGTTGGTGATGGGCAGGGAAGCCTGGCGTGCTGCAGCCCATGGGGTCGCAAAGAGTCAGCCATGACTGAGTGACTGAACTGAACTGAAACGTGGCAAGGCAATGTTAGATTTGGTAAATGTCTAATGCAAAGGACAGACACACTCATACTTGTTATAAGCTGTACAAGTGAACTACTTACAAATAGAACAGCAGTAATGTTCATGACACCAGTAAGTAGGAGGATCTGGGTTAAAGCTAGAGGCAGAAATCTTTAACTTCCCTGGATGGCTTTCTCGTTAATTAGAACCATGCTATGAACCAGGCAGGAACACCACTCTAAATACCACAAACTCTTGCTTTCTATCCCTCAGATCACCCTGTGTAGAAAAGGGATTTAAACTAGATTACCTCTAAGGTTCTTTTCAGGTGATATGATCTTCCTCTATAAAATATAACTTTACTGTTGTGTAAATCCATCCATATCATTGGAAACAATATAAAAAAAAAAAGAGTCACTTTACATTCAATCAAAGAATTGATCTGAATATATAGGTTGGTTATCTCAGCTGGTAAAAAATCCACTTGCAGTGCAGGAGACCCTAGTTCAATTCCTGGGTTGGGAAGATCCCCTGGAGAAGGGAAAGGATACCCACTCTAGTATTCTGGCCTTGAGAATTCCATGGACTGTATAGTCTGTGGGGTTGCAAAGAGTTGGACATGACTGAGTGACTTTCACTCACTCACTGAACCTGAAATGTCAGTTACATGAAGCCATCAAGATAGTGTGAGTTTCAGTAGGCCAAAGACTTTTAAAAACAGCTGTTTTACATGCCCTGTTATCCAAGTTCAAAATCTCATGGACTCCTTATGAGAGGGTAACAGGCAGGAAGGCTAGGGATCCCCAAGCAGAGGAAATAGACTGCAAGTGGCAGACATTTTGCTTGTTTGTTTTGTTTGCTCCTTCTCTATACAAAAATTTTTTTCATTTATTTTTATTAGTTGGAGGCTAAATTACTTTACAATATTGAAGTGGGTTTTGTCATACATTGACATGAATCAGCCATGGAGTTACATGTAATTAAAAGGAAGTTTCTTTTAAATTCTGTGTTGTCAGAGTAAGTCCAGTTCAGCCTGGACTTAACTTTTCTCAAACTTTGAATCAATAATGGCTCAACAAATCCATATGTCTTATTCATGGAAATGTTCTCTTAAGCTATGTTAATGAAACTATGTATTTGCTTGGAAATCTGCCCTTCTTTAAGGTTCATGTCAATTGTTTTATGGCTGGGGATGACTCATCTTGTGCCCCATGTTGTCTCAAAATGCATGTTGTGGGAGAGGGGCCTGATGAAACTCTCTCAGTTTTGAGGTGATTCTTTAACAGATATATCACTCCTTGCTAAAAGCTAGAAAGGGGGCCACTCTTTCTGTCCCCTTCTGATGTCTATGTTAGAGCTTCCTCTATCCCTTTATACTTTAATAAAACTTTATTACACAAAAACTTCAAGTGATCAAGCCTCCTCTCTGACTCCAGATCAAAACCCTCTCCTCCAAAGTTCATGAATTCTGGAGTAGCTCATGGCTCAAGGCTGCAAACTTTCACTTTACAAGTGGATAGATATCCAAATTTACTAGTGTTCAAGTAAATAGAAGTGAAATAAAATGCTGAGTTGTGTTGACATTTACCAAATGGCAGAAGTACTTGTTTACATACCAAAGAGTAAACAAGTAACTACTACTGTTGAGGATGTGAAACAACCATGGTTTTTATGCATTGCATTGACAGTAGATTGAGAGTTGACACTGCACTTAGCAAAATTCTATGTCTGAGTCCCTTATAGCTGGACAAATAAATGTCCTAGGACCAAAAATATCATTCCTAGAAGCATGTCCAAGTGTACAGAATGAATATGCACCCAAAAGACATGCATAGAAATGTTTACCGTTGTATTAATTACAGGAGTATGACAACAAAAGCAACTCATTTCTTTTAATACGTTAGATCAAGATGACATACTTTCCTGAAAGTATTTAATAGTGTACATTTTAGGGTTTGTAGACCATAAAATCTTGGTACATCTAAACTGTTTTGTCGTCTATCACAAAAGCATCCACCCATAATACATGAATAAATGGTGTGTCACAGCTCCGACTCCTGCTTCAGATTAGACAGATGACTTTATGACAAGCTTGTATGCTGGAAAAGTACACAGAGCAATGAGAATGAATAAATACAGCCTCATACAAAAGCATGGGGAAACTTCACAAACATAACCTTGAGTGAAGAAAGCCAGACATAGAAGTGTAAAGCTGTATGATCTCACTACTTTGTACCTTAAAAATATACAAACTCACATATCATATGGAAAATCAATTTCTGATGGATGTAGGGACAATTTCTGAGAATCTAGTAATGTTATTTTTTTTTTGGTCTGATTCTAAGTGCAGGAATCTTTCCATTTTTGAAAGTGTTTTTGCAGTATACATTTTTAGATGAAAATTTGTTTTCTCTATGTATATTATATTTTAATTTTTTTCTCTATGAGATTGTAAAAAGTGTTAATATTTATTTTTAAGTCTAAAATTTTCTTATGTAAAGTGGTTATTCATATAGTTTTATGAAATTGATGTAGAGCATAATTACCAGAGTATCTTACTGATCTTTGTATCACTGAAAACTCTCCCTCACTTGTAGAAGAGCACTGCATTCGTACACCCACTGACTCTCCTGGTCACTCTCACGGCAGCCGGGAGCGCTAATGTACTTCAGTACTGGACCATGCAATGAGCTCTGTGTCATACCACTCTACGTTTGAGGAACAGGCCATTATCATCTAAAAAAGGTCATCTTCTGGGTAGTATTTGACGACATAGAATTGATTTTGGTGTCAGCAGAGGCACCAGGAAAAACCTACATAATGACTTTTTTTTTTTTCTCATTTCTATCTGAAGCATACATTTTCTCCTTAAGATGTTTTTTGATTGCTTAAAAATCTCCATTTTTAATGAAGCACAACTCTCATTGGGAGATATTTTAGGTTACCCACCTTGCAATTAATAATGTAGCTGCCCAAACTCAGGTTTAAATTGCTATGTAGGGGAAGATAGAAATGATGTTAGTCCACATGTTTTTGAGGAGCAGGCCTGTTAAAAAGTTAACACTTGCTTCTGGCTGAACAAAATGTAACCCAAGCGATTTTTGCATTCCTGAAGATAGGGATGTACCTGAGGGAAAAATGAATTTGGATAGGAGTAGAATTAGGGGACTGAGAACAATTCTACATATGCCATATGTGTAACAGAGAAGTAAATAATGATAGCAAAACTCTTTTGAAACATAATCAGTTTCTCGATTGTGTGTGTGTGTGTGTGTGTGTGTGTGTGCTCAGTCATGTCCGACTCGTTGCAACCCCTGGATTGTAGCCTGCCAGGCTCCTCTGTCCATGGAATTTTCCAGGCAAGAATATTGGAGTGTGGTGCCATTTCCTCCGCTGGGGATCTTCCTGACTCAGGGATAGAACATATGTCTCCTGAGTCTCCTGCATTGGTAGCTGGATTCTTTACCACTGAGCCACCTGGGAGCCCTTCTTAATCTTAGTGGGAAATTATTAGCAATTATATTGTGGTTTGAGATTTGCCTCAATGATATCTCCACAGGTTATAGTTGACATTTTAGTGTTGGGCTCCTCATAGCCAAGAATGGCAATGACATATAAACAGGCATTGAAATTGCCATTGAAGAAGGAATTCATAGGGCCTGGACTCCATCTCAGGCCTGTCTGTGCTGATCGTGCGCGGCCACCTCTCCAGTGGACTCTGAACTCTGTGCTTAGCGCCTGTGGGAATGACAATGGAAGGATAAGACCCCCCCTCTGGGCAGGGGAATCTTGAAGAACAGACACTAACCACCCCTGCCTCCAGACACTATCTATCAGAATGTAAGCACAGGCTTATCAGTTATTAACTATTTGGAATGTAACTGCGGGCTTATTGATTATTGATTGTTTGAACACATAATACGTGAATGATGGGGTTATTGTAGTTGTATTTACCCTTCCTTTGTTTATGTAAGTCTCAAGGGAATTGGGGTAGTGGGTTTGGACACATGGGGTATAAAAGATTTTCACAAATGCTGGTCAGGGTCCTTGGCTAAGAGGAGACTCTGCCTTGGGCCCGCCGGTGTAATAAACTGCACTCCACTATCTGCATTGTCCTTCTGAGTGAGTTTGTTTCCCGGAAAGCGTGGCTATAACACCATTAAGAATCACTTTTACAAAATTATATATGTACTATATTTATGAATTTTAGCATATTGAATTTCTCCGATTTATAGGAAAAAAAAGTAGGAAAACAAACAAACAAAAAAATGAAAAGAACTGAGAAAACACCCAAACTGATAAGAAAGCCTGTGTCTCTGTAAATTCACAAATGATAATTCATATGAAATTGAAAATTAGTTATGACCAGTATTTAATTTCAGTCTGTTAACATTTATGTCATGTTATCTTATTGTGCCTTTATTGCCATTGCCTTTATACTGAAAGGTTGTTGCACAATAAGACACCGGGATTCTTGGCCTCCGGAGGAGACGAATTCAATCTGGGGCCAGAGACGAGGCTGGATCGCTCAGAGCTTTTGTGTAATAAAGTTTTATTAAAGTATAAAGGAGATAGAGAAAGCTTCTGACATAGGCATCAGAAGGGGGGCAGAAACAGTACCCCTCTGCTAGTCTTTAGCTGTATGTTATATAGCCACTCGCAGTCCGTTAATGAAAAGAAAGGAATGTCATAAAATTTGGTATGGCACCAGATAATTCATCCCCGGCCATAAACGATTGACTTGAATCTTGTAGAAGGGCAGATTCACACACAAATAGTTTCGTTTACATAGATTAGGGGAACAATACCTGAGTAAGTAGGATGGGCCATTTGGCAGAACTTATAGAGTCTGGGTAAATTAACATATCTTAAAGACAAACATTTCCATAAGAAAAAGAAATGTATTGGTTAACTCAAGGTTTGAGAATAGTTAGCTTCAGGTGAAACCAGGTGTCATAGCAACACAGCATTCTAAGAGAAACCTTCTTTTAAATTTGTATAGAGAAGAAAATAATATCACTGGTTTGTTTCCTCCTGCCCCTTAAGAGAGATAAAAATGTCTGACACTTGCAGCCTCTTTCCTCCATTTGGTAACCCCTGGCTTCCCTGCCTGTTACCCTCTCATTTTCTTTTATTTAAAATATAATGTAGGAGTGAATTTAAAAATTAAAATGTGCATATCCATCTTCATGTGAAGCCCCATAGCTACTAAGGTCAAAAGAAAAAATTCCTTACCACGTACTAGTCTCATATACATCAGAGACATGCAATCTTCATGCAAACATATGATAGACACATAGTGTATACATACTAGACAGAGAAACCTATGTATATCAGAGGCATTGTCCCTAAACCTATTTCCTCTTTTAAAATATAAAAGTTAAAATCCAAAGAGATGCAACCGTGGGTGTTAGATTTGTGGTTTTCATTTCATTTTTAGCATTTTTCTTTGTTCAAGAGACTTCTCCTTTGGCAGCAGAAACTTTGTAAATAAGTAATAAGTCATGTGGCAAAGCAGTGATACATTTTTAGAGAAAGTTTTCAATGTTACTTATTTCATGTCTCACTAAATACTAAAGACTAGGATCAATAACACAATTATTTTCATTGCTATTAGTGTATGGTATACTAATAGATTGTAAAGCTAATAATAAATATTTTAAATTATGTTTTATGAGCAATGAGATAATGAAAATAAATTTTTGTATCCAAGGGATTTTTTCAGCATAGTAAATGGTTATTCATATATTTTCATCTTGGTGTCTCTAGCATCCGTGTTTTTTCCACACTGCCTTGGAGATGTAATGACTTGGTCAATGGGCATTCTTTTAAAGGGTATTGATATCAATCTGATAATAAAAAATATCTGAGATAGGCAGCTGAGAAACTTCTGTGTAAATCTAGATGTAATTTCTGAGGTATGTTGCTCTTTATGTTGCTGTTGATCAGTCACTAAGTCGTGTCTGACTCGTTGTGACCCCATGAACTACAGCACTGTAGGCTTCCCTGTCCTTCACTGTCTCTTGGAGCTTGTTCAAATCTATGTCAGTTGAGTTGGTGATGCTATCTAACCATCTCATCTTCTGCTGCTTCTTCTTTTGCTGTCAATCCTTCCTAGCATTAGGATCTTTTCTAAAGAGTTGGTTCTTCGTAACAGGTGGCTGAAGTATTGGGAGCTTCAGCTTCAGCATCAGTCAGTCCTTCCAATGAATAATCAGGGCTGATTTCCTTTAGGATTGACTCGTTGCTGTCATGAGCTCTTCAGTTTCTCTCAGCATAACTTTCCTTGTATCAGGAAGGATATTTGGATGAATTGATATCTCATCTTCAAAATAGTGTGCAAAAAACACTGATGTTAGAGACACCAGGCTGAAAATATATATAAAAAAAGACCATTGCAGAAATAAAGTGTGTTCTTCCCTGCAGATATTTTGTGAATGCCCCGAAGTGGTTCCCTTAAATGTATCATTTTCTTGATCATTTCCTCAAAAGTTTAGACAAGAAGACAGGAGAATGAAAAGAGGAAACTGCTCATCCTTAACTGAGTTCATATTGTGGGGAATTATGGATAAGCCTGAAGTTAAGATGATCTTATTTATCATGTTTGTTATTGTCTGTCTCATTAACATTTTGGCAAATCTTGGAAAGATTATTTTAATTAGGATAGATCCCCAGCTGCACACACCCATGTACTTTTTCCTCAGCCACCTCTCCTTCTGTGACCTCTGCTATTCAACAGCTATTGGCCCCAGATAACGTTGGACCTTTTAGCCAAAAAGAGATGAATCTCCTTCTATGTCTGTGCTCTGCAATTTTTGGTTTTCTCTAACTTTATAGATTGTGAGTGTCTCCTGCTGGCAGTGATGGCCTATGACTGGTACAAGGCCATCAGCATCCCCTTGCTCTATGCGGTTAGCATGTCCCTGCTTGTGGCTGGGGTTTACCTGGTGGAAATGACAGATACTTTGATACACACGACATTAGCATTCCATTTATGCTTCTATGGGTCAAATGTGGTTAACCACTTTTTTTGTGACTTACCTCAACTTTTCTCCCTTTCATGCTCTGATACACAGGTCAATGAATTGGCATTATTCTTTTTTTTTTTTTTTTGACTGCGTTGAACTGACCTCCATTTCAGGAGTCCTTGTCTCTCACTGTTATATCATTCTAGCAGTCTTGAAAATCCACTCTGCTGAAGGAAGGTTCACAACTTTCTCCACCTGCACCTCCCACCTAACTGCTGTGGCAATTTTCCAGGGAAATGTATTTTTCATGTATTTCAGGTGAGTTCATCCTACTCTCTGGATGAAGATAAAATGGCCTCATTGTTTTACACCCTTGTGATTCAGATGTTAAACCTTATGCTTTACAGCCTAAGGAACAAGGATGTGAAACAGGCTCTGGGAAAATTGAAATTTTTAATATGATTTTAAAGGTTTATATTTTACACACTCTCTTAGTCACTAGTACACACATATTTTTGTTTTTGTTTTTATAAACTTATACTGTGTGATGCAAGAGAAACAAAGGTGTCTTAAATAGTTCAAATGAGAATCTGTTCTTATAAAGTTGAAGGTTTAGAAATATTTTAGTTCTGAAATATTGCATACTTCAATTTATGTATCAAGAATTTATATATGGCACTTTCCCTTTGTTGAAAACTTTCCAGAATTTTCTAATTTTGTCAAATTTTGCCAGTTTATTCTTTCATTTGAATAATATTTGGGCTACCTCAAGAATTATTGTATTTCCTGAAAAATCTTTCAGTCTCTTTATGTTCTATGGTATACACTGTACTTTCTATATTAATGAATATAAGTTAATGATAATAAGAAGCATTAATTGTTTAAATAGCTATGTAATTTATAAGAAATCTCAAAATCATTTCTTATAGCCATGCTTTCCGGGAAACAGACTCACTTAGAAGGACAATGCAGATAGTGGAGTGCAGTTTATTACGCCGGCGGGCCCAAGGCAGAGTCTCCTCTTAGCCAAGGACCCCATCCAGCATTTGTGAAAATCTTTTATACCCCATGCGTACGTGTCTAAACCCACCACCTACCCCATGTGTATGTGTCTAAACCCACCACCTACCCCATGTGTACGTGTCTAAACAGTCAATAGTCAATAAGCCCGCAGTTACATTCCAACCAGTTAATAATCGATAAGCCTGTGATTACATCCTGATAGATACGAAAAAAGTTTATGACCTGTCCGGAGACAGGGGTGATTACGGTATGCTTCCTCTTAGGCAATGAGTAGCCTGGATGTGATCTTCAAGATTCCCCTGTCTGGAGGGGGTCTTATCCTTCCATTGTCATCCCCACAGGCACTAAGCAGAGAGTTCAGAGTCCGCTGGAGAGGCAGCCGAGCACGGCCAGCACGGACAGGCCTGAGATGGAGTCCAGGCCCTATGAATTCCTTCTTCACATTAAGAAATAAAAAATGAGAATTTTAAATCCAAAATAAAATCTAAATCTAGTGTATCTTTTGATAGATATATTCAGTCTTAGATCTAATAAGTATTCTACTTGGGAGATAAAATGATAGTGGTCAGAGGATCCAATGAATAGATGGGTCTTGAGAGGGACAAGACTGTGTCTTTTAGAAATTAAAGAAGCTTTGCTTATCACATAAGGAAGAACCATAAATGCATTACGCTGACTAAAATAGGCAGATACATAAAGGTAAATACTGTAGAGTTTCACATATATGTTGAATCTTAAAAGTTCAAACTCATAGAATTAGAGAGTAGATTGGTGGTTTTTTCCAGGGTCTCAAAGTGGGTGAAATGACTAATAATGGCTAAACTTACTTTTATTCAGTGAGTAAGTTCTGGGGATCTAATGTATATGATTCAGTTCAGTTCAGTCACTCAGTCATATCTGACTCTTTGCGACTCCATGAACCGCAGCATGCCAGACCTCCATGTCCATCACCAACTCCCGTAGTCTACCCAAACCCATGTCCATCAAGTCGGTGATGCCATCCAACCATCTCATATGTCATCCCCTTCTCCTCCTGCCCTCAATCTTTCCCAGCATCAGGGTCTTTTCCAATGAGTCAGCTCTTCACATCAGGTGATCAAAGTATTGGAGTTTCAGCTTCAACATCAGTCCTCCCAATGAACACCCAGGACTGATCTCCTTTAGGGTGGACTGGTTGGATCTCCTTGCAGTCCAAGGGACTCTCAAGAGTCTTCTCCAACACTACAGTTCAAAAGCATCAATTCTTCAGTACTCAGCTTTCTTTATAGTCCAACTCTCACATCCATACATGACCACTGGAAAAACCATAGCCTTGACTAGATGGACCTTTGTTGGCAAAATAATATCTCTGCCTTTTAATATGCTGTCTAGGTTGGTCATAACTTTCCTTCCAAGGAGTAAGTGTCTTTTAATTTCATGGCTGCAATCACCATGTGCAGTGATTTTAGAGTCCAAAAAAGTAAAGTAAGCCACTGTTGCCACTGTTTCCCCATCTATTTGCCATGAAGTGATGGGACCAGATGCCATGATCTTAGTTTTCTGAATGTTGAGCTTAAGCCAACCTTTTCACTCTCCTCTTTCAGTTTCATCAAGGGGCTCTTTAGTTCCTCTTCACTTTCTGCCATAAAGGTGACATCATCTGCATATCTGACTTTATTGATATTTCTCCCAGCAGTCTTGATTCCAGCTTGTGCTTCTTCCAGACCAGAATTTCTCATGATGTACTCACATATAAGTTAACTAAGCACGGTGACAATATACAGCCTTGGTGTATACCTTTTCCTATTTGGAACCAGTCTGTTGTTCCATATCCAGTTCTAACTGTTGCTTCCTGATGTTTATGATTACTCTAGGTGATAATTCTATGTTATAAACTTGAAATTTGTCAGGAGAGTAGATCTTATGATCTTCATCATAACTGTATAAATTAATGAATCATTTACTAACCATACCATTGTGACCATTTCACAATATATACATATATCATATCTTCAATTTCAATACCTTATACGTGCTATTTGTCAATTTTAACTGAATAAAGCTTGGATAAAAGGAAGAAAAGAAGGCTATAAAGACCAATGGACAGGACATTAGTATTGTACATTATCATGGTGTCATGGTTGTTGTTCAGTCACTCAGTTGTGTCCAACTCTTTGCAACCCCATGGTCTGTAGCACACCAGGCCTCTCTGTCCCTTACCATCTCCCAAAGTTTGCACAAGTTCATGTTCATTGCTTCAGTGATTCCATCCAGCTGTCTCATCCTCTGATGCCCTATTTTCCTTCTGCTCTCAATCTTTCCCAGCATCAGGGACTTTTTTTTTTTTTTTTTTTTCCAGTGGGTTTTGTCATACATTGACATGAATCAGCAATAGATTTACACGTATTCCCCATCCCGATCCCCCCTCCCACCTCCCTCTCCACCCGATTCCTCTGGGTCTTCCCAGTGCACCAGGCTCGAGCACTTGTCTCATGCATCCCACCTGGGCTGGTGACCTGTTTCACCATAGATAATATACATGCTGTTCTTTCGAAACATCCCACCCTCACCTTCTCCCACAGAGTTCAAAAGTCTGTTCTGTACTTCTGTGTCTCTTTTTCTGTTTTGCATATAGGGTTGTCGTTACCATCTTTCTAAATTCCATATATATGTGTTAGTATGCTGTAATGTTCTTTATCTTTCTGGCTTACTTCACTCTGTATAATGGGCTCCAGTTTCATCCATCTCATTAGAACTGGTTCATATGAATTCTTTTTAACGGCTGAGTAATATTCCATGGTGTATATGTACCACAGCTTCCTTATCCATTCATCTGCTGATGGGCATCTAGGTTGCTTCCATGTCCTGGCTATTATAAACAGTGCTGCGATGAACATTGGGGTGCACATGTCTCTTTCAGATCTGGTTTTCTCAGTGTGTATGCCCAGAAGTGGTATTGCTGGGTCATATGGCAGTTCTATTTCCAGTTTTTTAAGAAATCTCCACACTGTTCTCCATAGCGGCTGTACTAGTTTGCATTCCCACCAACAGTGTAAGAGGGTTCCCTTTTCTCCACACCCTCTCCAGCATTTATTGCTTGTAGACTTTTGGATAGCAGCCATCCTGACTGGCGTGTAATGGTACCTCATTGTGGTTTTGATTTGCATTTCTCTGATAATGAGTGATGTTGAGCATCTTTTCATGTGTTTGTTAGCCATCTGTATGTCTTCTTTGGAGAAATGTCTGTTTAGTTCTTTGGCCCATTTTTTGATTGGGTCATTTATTTTTCTGGAATTGAGCTGTAGGAGTTGCTTGTATATTTTTGAGTTTAATCCTTTGTCTGTTTCTTCATTTGCTATTATTTTCTCCCAATCTGAGGGCTGTCTTTTCACCTTACTTATAGTTTCCTTTGTTGTGCAAAAGCTTTTAAGTTTCATTAGGTCCCATTTGTTTAGTTTTGCTTTTATTTCCAATATTCTGGGAGGTGGGTCATAGAGGATCTTGCTGTGGTTTATGTCGGAGAGTGTTTTACCTATGTTCTCCTCTAGGGGTTTTATAGTTTCTGGTCTTACATTTAGGTCTTTAATCCATTTTGAGTTTATTTTTGTGTATGGTGTTAGAAAGTGTTCTAGTTTCATTCTTTTACAAGTGGTTGACCAGTTTTCCCAGCACCACTTGTTAAAGAGGTTGTCTTTTTTCCATTGTATATCCTTGCCTCCTTTGTCAAAGATAAGGTGTCCATAGGTTTGTGGATTTATCTCTGGGCTTTCTATTCTGTTCCATTGATCTATATTTCTGTCTTTGTGCCAGTACCATACTGTCTTGATGACTGTGGCTTTGTAGTAGAGTCTGAAGTCCGGCAGGTTGGTTCCTCCAGTTCCATTCTTCTCTCTCAAGATTGCTTTGGCTATTCGAGGTTTTTTGTATTTCCATACAAATTGTGAAATTCTTTGGTCTAGTTCTGTGAAAAATACCGTTGGTAGCTTGATAGGGATTGCATTGAATCTATAGATTGCTTTGGGTAGAATGGCCATTTTGACAATATTGATTCTTCCAATCCATGAACACGGTATGTTTCTCCATCTGTTTGTGTCCTCTCTGATTTCTTTCATCAGTGTTTTATAGTTTTCTATGTATAGGTCTTTTGTTTCTTTAGGTAGATATACTCCTAAGTATTTTATTCTTTTTGTTGCAATGGTGAATGGTATTGTTTCCTTAATTTCTCTTTCTGTTTTTTCATTGTTAGTATATAGGAATGCAAGGGATTTCTGTGTGTTAATTTTATATCCTGCAACTTTACTATATTCATTGATTAGCTCTAGTAATTTTCTGGAAGAGTCTTTAGGGTTTTCTATGTAGAGGATCATGTCATCTGCAAACAGTGAGAGTTTCACTTCTTCTTTTCCTATCTGGATTCCTTTTACTTCTTTTTCTGCTCTGATTGCTGTGGCCAAAACTTCCAACACTATGTTGAATAGTAGTGGTGAGAGTGGGCATCCTTGTCTTGTTCCTGATTTCAGGGGAAATGCTTTCAATTTTTCACCATTGAGGGTGATACTTGCTGTGGGTTTGTCATATATAGCTTTTATTATGTTGAGGTATGTTCCTTCTATTCCTGCTTTCTGGAGAGTTTTAATCATGAATGGGTGTTGAATTTTGTCAAAGGCTTTCTCTGCATCTATTGAGATAATCATATGGTTTTTATCTTTCAATTTGTTAATGTGGTGTATTACATTGATTTGCGGATATTAAAGAATCCTTGCATTCCTGGGATAAAGCCCACTTGGTCATGGTGTATGATTTTTTTAGTATGTTGTTGGATTCTGTTTGCTAGGGTTTTGTTAAGGATTTTTGCATCTATGTTGATCAGTGATATTGGCCTGTAGTTTTCTTTTTTTGTGGCATCTTTGTCTGGTTTTGGTTTTTTGTGGCATCTTTGTCTGGTTTTGGCATCAGGGACTTTTCCAATGAGTCATCTGTTCACATCAGATGACCAAAATATTGGAACTTCTGCTTCAGCATCAGTCCTTCTAGTGAATATTCAGGGTTTATCTTACTTAATATTGACGGGTTTGGTCTCCTTGCTGTCCAAATGACCTTCAGGAGTCTTCTCCAGCACCACAGCTCCAGGGCTTCAATTCTTTGTCACTTTGCCTTCTTTGCGGTCCAGTTCCCACAACCATATGAGAGCACTGGAAAGACCATATCCTTGACTACATGGATCTTTGTTGGCAGAGTAGTGGTTCTTCAACACACTGTCAAGGTTTGTCAATGCTTTCTTGCCAAGAAGCAATTGTCTTCTGATATCATGGCTACAGCCACCATCCACACTGATTTGGAGCCCAAAAAGAGGAAATCTGTCACTGCTTCCACATCACCCCCTTTTATTTGCCATGCAGTAATGGGGCTGGATACCATCAACTTAGTTTTTTTTTTTTTTTTTTAATCAACTATCAATTTCATCACTTCCTCCATGATAATTCCCTTCCCTTGTTTCCTCTTCTCATCCCTGTTTTAATGTCTCTGTCTTTTTGTGATGAACAATAAACTATTTAAAATGTTATTTTATTTCATCCTATTTGTGAGCATTCTTTGCTGAAGGACTGAGCATTCCATACTATTATCCAAAACACTCCATGTTTTCTGGGTCACAAAAGGAACATAAACAAACACATAATAAATTAAAACACTACATAACATTTTTGAGTGTTAATTATATCTCAGTAAAAAATTAAGTGCTGCAATACTTTGGCCACATGATGCAAAAAGCTGACTCATTGGAAAAGACCCTGATGCTGGGAAAGATTGAGGGCAGGAGGAGAAGGGGACAACAGAGGATGAGATGGTTGGATGGCATCACCGACTGGATGCACATGGGTTTGGGTGGACTTCAGGAGTTGGTGATGGACAGGGAGGCCTGGTGTACTGTGGTTCATGGGGTTGAAAAGAGTCGGACACGACTGAGCGACTGAACTGAACTGAAAAAATTAACAGTGGGATAGTATAAATATACATGTATATTTCAGCACATACATTGTATACACAACAGATTTAGGGGAAGGTTCGCCACATGGTGTGGATAAAATTATGGCTCTATGAAGACATGTATATTAATTACACTAGGTGGTACAATGGCCACAAATCTACTTGCCAATGCAAAAGATGCAAGCTCAATTCTTGGGTTGAAAGATCCCCTGGAGGAGGAAATGGTAACCTACTCCAATATTCTTACCTGGAAAATTCCATGGAAAGAGGATTCTGGCTGACTACAGTTCATGGATTCATAAAGAGTAGGACATGACTGAGAACACACACATACTGGTAGAAAGAGCTATAAGCTCTTGATATTTTACTATTTCATCTGTTTTTGTTTTTGTTTCTTGAAGGCTAGAGCTAAATCTTTTTGTTGAGAAAGTGTAGATGTGGTCATGTATTTGGAAAATCTTACAAGACAGAAAGACATTCTTCATTATCTATTAAAATTATAAAGCTAAAAGCCACTGATGTTTTAGGTTTTCAAACTGCCCTACAAAATTTCCTTATGTGAAAACATTCTAGATATAAGTAAAGTCTAAGAAATGCCTCTGTTACTCAGGGAGGCCTTTGTTAGACATTATGGCATTTTAAGCCAAGATCGCATGGTGAATAAAAACCTACAGAAAATTTTTGTTTTATATATAAGCTTCAAAAATCTCTCTCTGATGCATTTCATTGATTCATGCAAACTCTTTTAGAATTGCTGCTTATGAGCAGAAATATGGTAGAAAAACATTGAAGTATATTAAATTCCAAGCAAAATAAGAGTGTCAATAGATTGCCATGAATAAATGACTTTCATCTATATGATGTAAATTTATTATAGTATCTAAAGACTAATTTCATCTAAAGTTGGCCCATTTTATTAGATCTACTTTGTGGTATAAAAAAGAAAAAGAGCAAGCTCATTAAATAGAAGGCCAACAGTGGAATTGACTGAATGATTCTGCCTTTCCCAGAGTTTGCATGGTTGAATAACAAATTATGGAAAAATTATTTTAGGAATCAATAACTAAAATAAAAAATACTCAAGAATGCATAATAACTCTTCTATCTTGAGATTTTGCAAAATTAGAAATCTGCACTATAGACTTTGCTGTGTTCTAGCCTTTCTGCTTCAATCCTCATCACTATGCTCCCCTTCTTCCTTCACTTCTATTTCATATATCCACCAATGACTGATTAAAAAATGTCACTGTACAACTGCAGTGTTATCAATGACAGTGTGTAGTAGGCTAATTTGTGTTTGTGTACTCAGTCACTCAGTTGTGTCCGACTCTTTTGGCACCATGAACTATATCCTGCCAGGCTCATCTGTTCATGGAACTTTCCTGGTAAGAATACTGGAGTGGGTTGCCATTTTCTCCTCCAACCACACGTGGGGGTTGAACCTGTGTCTCCTGCGTCGGCGGACATATTCTTTACCACGGTGCCCCTGGGAACCCCGTTAGTGGATGAATACTACAGTCAAGCTCCTGTATCTTGATCCCTTCATCCCCGCCCCTGAAATGTGTGTGTGTGCTTAGTTGCTCAGTCGTGTTTGACTCTCTGTGACCCCATGGAGCCTGCCAGGCTTTTCTATCCATGGAATTCTCTAGGCAAGAATACTGGAGTGACATGCCATTTCCTCCTCCAGGAGACCTCCGCATTGCAGGTGGATTCTTTATCTTCTGAGACATCAGAGAAGCCTCTGCCACTGAAATACTTAAGTACAAATATGACATAGCAATCAAATGGTAGATTTGAGTATATGTCCAATGTAGAAAATAGAGAGATACATATGGGTCATTGGGTGTATAACTATATTTGTAAAAAAATAGTGATATGAATGTTCAACAATTTAATAAGCACAAAGTTTTATGTTAAAGACAGAATCTGCAACTTTTCACCTCCCTGGATATCTTTTTCTTTTGAATTGTGCTATGAGCCATTTACCAATATTTATCATATCAATATTTATTAATATCAATAACCTCAGATATGCAGACGACACCACCCTTATGGCAGAAAGTGAAGAAGAACTAAAGAGCCTCTTGATGAAAGTGAAAGAGGACAGTGAAAAAGTTGTCTAAAACTCAACATTCAGAAAACTAAGATCATGGCCCATTCAGTCCCATCACTTCATGGCAAATAGATAGGGAAACAGTGGAAACAGCGGCTTACTTTATTTTTGGGGGGCTCCAAAATCACTGCAGATGGTGACTGCAGCCATGAAATTGAAAGACGCTTACTCCTTGGAAGGAAAGTTATGACCAACCTAGACAGCATATTAAAAAGGAGAGACATTACTTTGCCAACAAAGGCCGGTCTAGTCAAAGCTGTGGTTTTTCCAGTGGTCATGTATGGATATGCGAGTTGGACTATAAAGAAAGCTTAGCACCAAAGAATTGATGCTTTTGAACTGTGGTGTTGCAGAAGACTCTTGAGAGTCTCTTGGACTGCAAGGAGATCCAACCAGTCCATCCTAAAGGAAATTAGTCCTGAATATTCATTGGAAGGACTGATGTTGAGGCTGAAGCTCCAATACTTTGGCCACCTGATCTGAAGAGCTGACTCATTTGGAAAGACCCTGATGCTGGGAAAGATTGAAGGCAGCAGGAGAAGGGGACAGCAGAGGATGAGATGGCTGGATGGCATCACCAATTCAATGGACATGAGTTTGAGTGGACTTAGGGAGTTTGTGATGGACAAGGAAGCCTGGCGTGCTGCAGTCCATGGGGTCGCAAAGAGTCAGACACAACTGAGCGAATGTACTGAACTGATGATCCACTTAGCAATGTTACTCTAACTTTAAAACAAAACTTTTCAATACCACTGAGCCCGCTGTGTAAAAAAGGACTTCAACCAGATTACTTGTAATGTCCTCTCCAGCTGATACACCCTTTGTTTATAAAATATGACTCTACCGCTGTTTAAATCCTTCCCCACTATTGAAAAGCACTAGAAATTTGGAAAATATTTTAAAAAAGGAGTCATTTCATCTTTAAAGGAAAAAATATATATACTATTAATGTAGGCTGTATAAACCTGCAACAGTGGTGACATGAAGCTTTGGATAGTATGAGTTTCAGGAAGGCAAAGGCTTTTAATTAAGGCTCTTGTGTCACCTATTATTCAAATTCAGACTCTCATAGACTCCTCAAAGAAGTGGATATCCAAATTTATTATCTCTCCAGTAAGTAAAACCTAAATAAAAAGCTAACAGTAAATAAACACAGTATAAGGACTAATCTAAAGAATATTTTGTTGTTCAGTCGCTAAGTCATGTCTGAGTCTTTGTGACCCCATGAACTGCAGTACCACGCTCCCCTGTCCATCACTATCTCCCAGAGTTTGCTCAAGCTCATATCTATTGAGTCAGTGATGCCATCCAACCATCTCATCGTCTGTCACCCTCTTCTCCTCTTGGCCTCAATCTTTCCCAGCATCAGGGTCTTTTCAAATGAGTCTTCTCTTCGCATCAGGTGGCCAAAGTATTGGAGCTTCAGCTTCAGCACCAGTTCTTCCAGTGAATATTCAGGGTTGATTTCCTTATGGTTGATTGATTTTATCAGATTGATCAAATCAGTCAATCTAAAAAACGGCAAGATGCAAAAAATTAAACTAGCAACTGTTGGTGAGGATGTGGAACAACCATGACTTTTACACATCAGCAGTAGAATAAGAATTGTTGCTACCCTTTGTAAAATCCCGAAGTGAAGTGAAAGTCACTCAGTCGTGTCCAACTCTTTGTGACCCCATGGATATACAGTCCATGGGATTCTCCAGGCCAGAATACAAGAGTGGGTAGCCGTTCCCTTCTCCAGGGGGATTTTCCCAACCCAGGAATCAAACTCAGGTCTCCTGCATCGCAGGGGGATTCTAAACTGTGTCTAATATAGCTGGACATATACATGTCATATGACTCAAAAATGCCTTCTTTGAATGATACCCAAAATAAATGAGCAAATATGACCACCAAAAGATGTACACAAAAATATTCTTCACTGCATTATTTGTAATAATCTAGAACTAAAATAACTCAATTTTTTCAACATATTAGTAAAGACCTGACAAAATTTTAAGTAATTTTAAATAATGTATATTTTAGGGTTCATAGTTCATAAACTTTGTCACAACCCTCAGGCTTTCCCTGAACCATGGATGCAATATATGAGTAATATATAAATAGATGATATGTTCACTTCCAGTGAAAATTTATAGGTCAAGTATACTGACACATGCTCTTTATTAAATTAATTACTATATGGTAAGCTTATACTTAGGAAAACTACACAATGATGAGGATGAATGAATTGCCTTGACATACAAAAGTGTAGGGAAATTTCACAAAAATAATATTGAGTGAAAGAAGTCAGAAATGAAAATATAAAACCTATATGATTATGCTACTATATTACTCAAAAATATTAAAACTAAAATATCATTGCGGTGGTGGTTGTTTAGTTACTAAGTCTTGTCCAACTCTTTTGTAACCCCATAGACCCACCAGGCTTCTCTGTCCATGGCATTTCTTAAGCAAGAATACTGGAATGGATTACCATTTCCTATTCCAGGTGATCTTCCTGTCCCAGGGATAGAAGCCATGATTTGCAGGTGGATTCTTTACCACTGAGCCATCAGGGAAGCCCAAGATATCATATTGGATATCAATTTGTGATAGATGTGGGGTGACTGAGACACTTTCTGAGTCACTAGGCATGTCTCAGTTTCTGAGACACTAGACATGTTTTGTATTTTGTGTCCTGGGATTAGCATCTTTTCATTATTGAAAATTTCCTTGTAGTATACTTTTACATAAGGATGTTTTCTTTATGTGTATCATACTCTTAAAAATTTCCATAAACTATGTCCACTTAAAATTGCTGAATTTTACTTTTTTTAATCTAACAGGTCTTGTGCAAAATAAGTGTTAATATATTTGTGAAATCGACATAGTGCACTATTTCATAGAGTATCTCAGCGCATAATCAATCTTTGTGTCACTGGAAGAGTTGATCTGTTTGTACAACAGCACAGTCTGTATCCATTCACAGAGCTCTCCTAGTCTTTCTCCCACCAACAGGGGACATAATGAACTTTGGTTTCCTATCATGCAGTGAACTCTGCATCTCAATACTCCAAGTTTGAGGAACATACAACTGTGTCCTGAAAAAGTAATCATCTGTACAGACATTTACCTACACACAATTTTACTGTCACCAGGGGCACTAAAGAAACCCTAAGTATAGATTGTTGTTGTTGTTTTTTTTTCCCTCACTTTTTTGTACCCGAGGAATACATTTTCTCTTTGGTACATGTTTTCCAATTATTTAAGGTCTCCGTTTTCAATGAGACACAGATCCCTTTGGGAGATACTTTAGTTTATCCAACTTGCAATTGTAATGTAGCTACCCAATTTTAAATGGCTAGGTGGGAAAAGATTGAAGGCATGATAGTCTACATGGTCTTGAGGAGCTGTTACAAAGTGAAAGTCAGGTTCTGGTTGAATACAATGCAACTTAAGGGATTTTTGAATCCCAGAAGATCAGGAAGTACCTGAAGGAAAATTAATTTGAATAGAAACAGAGTTCGGTAATCAAGGACAATTCTACATACAGCAAATGTGTGCCAGAGAGGTTAATAATGATATTGAAATTCTTTTGTTACATATGTGCATCAGTTTCTTGATTTTAACCAGTGGAAAATTATTAGCAATTAGTTATGTGGTTTGAGCTTTTTCTTAACAATATCCCTACAGTAATGCATTTGATATTTGAGTATTGGGTTGATCACATCAAGAATGGCAATGGCAAAAACATTAAAAAGGTATCAGCAATTGTCCCTATGAATCATTTTTCCCAAATTAAAAATGTACTAATGATATGAAATTTTGCTAGATGAGTTTCTTAGGTTTACAGAAAAAAAAAACAAAAAACAAACAAACAAAAAAAAAAACAAGAAAAAGCAGGAAACAAGCAAAATAAAAATAAATAAATAAATAAATAGAAATATAACCCAAACAAATAAGAATATAATCTGTGTTCCTGTTAAATATCAAATGAAAATTCAGATAAAACGGAAAATTAGGCCTAATCAGCATTTTTAATTTTAACCCACTGTTACTTTACTGTCATGTCCCTAATAAATAAAGATGCTGAGCAAACTGTTATACATAACCTTGTTATTTAAACATATTCTTGGTGAGAGTATCTATTCAATCCTTAGTGTAAATTTTATTAATTTTATTTTTATTATTGATGAGAGATTTTCATAAAGTTTGGATACAAATTCTTTTTCAGATATATAGATACATGATTTTCAAGCATTTCCCTCACTTTTTAATGTTGTTATTGTTGTTTAGTTGCCAAGTCATGTTGGATTCTTTGTGACCCCGTGAGTTGTAGTACACCATGCTCTCCTATCCTCCACTATCTTCCTGAGTTTGCTCAAACTTATGTCCATTGAGTCGGTGATGCCATCCAACAATCTCATACACTGCCGCCCTCTTCTCCTCCTGCCTTCAATCTTTCCTAGCATCAAGGTCTTTTCCAGTGAGTTGGCTCTTCACAGCAGATGGCCAAAGAATTGGAGCTTCAGCATCAGCATAAGTCTTTCCAGTGAATATTCAGGGTTGATTTATTTCAGGATTGACTGGTTTGATCCCTTTGCTGTTGAAGGGACTCTCAAGAGTCTTCTCCAGCACCACAATTTGAAAGCATCTATTCTTCAGCCCTCAGCCTTCTTTATGGTCCTACTCTTACAACCTTACATGACTGCTGGGAAAACCATACCTTTAGCTGTTTGGATCTTTGTCAGCAAAGTGATATCTCTGCTTTTTAATATATTTTCTAGGTTTGTCATAGCTTTCCTTCCAAGGAGCAAGAATTTTTTAATTTTAATGTTCATAGTGATTTTGGAGCCCAAGAAAAATAAAATCTATCACTGCTTCCACTTTTTCCCCATCTATTTGCCATGAAGTGACGGGACCAGATACCATAATCTTTGTTTTAGAATATTGAGTTTTAAGCCATCGTTTTCACTCTCCTTTCACCTTCATCAAGAGACTCTTTAGTTCCTCTTCATTTCTGCCATTAGGGTGATATCATCTGAGTATCTGAGGATGTTGGTATTTCTTAAGGTAATCTTAATTCCAGCTTGGGCTTCATCCAGTCTGGAATTTTGCATGATGTACTCTGCATATACAAGTTAAATAAACATGGTGACATTATACAACATTGATGTACTCCTTTCCCAGTTTTGAACTAGTCCATTGTTCCAAGTCTGATTCTGACTGTTGTTTCTTGACTGCATACAGGTTTATCAGGAGGAAGGTAATATGGTCTGGTATTTGCATCTCTTTAAGAATTTTCCACAGTTTATTGTGATCCACTCAGTCAATGGGTTTTGCATAGTCAATGAAGCAGAAGTAGATATTTTTCTGAAATTCTCTTGCTTTTTCTGTGATCCAACTGATGTTGTCAATTTGATTTCTGGTTCCTCTGCCCTTTCTAAATCCAGCTTGTATATCTGGAAATTCTCAGTTCATGTCTGTTGAAGCCTAGCTTAAAAGATTTTGAGCATTTCCTTGCATGCTTGTGTAATGAGCACAATTGCATGGTAGTCTGAGCATTCTTTGTCATTGCCATTCTTTCAGGTTGGAATGAAATCTGACCTTTTCCAGTCTTGTGGCCACTTGTGAGTTATCCAAGTTTGCTGGCATATTGAGTGCAGCACTTTAGCAGCATCACTTTTAAAATTTGAAATAATTCAGCTGGAATTTCATCCCCTCCATTAGCTTTTTTCATAGTAGTCCTTTCCAAGGTCCACTTGACTTCACACTCTAGGATGTCTGGCTCTAAGTTTGTGATGAAACCATAGTGGTTATCCAGATCATTAAGACCTTTTTTGTACAATTAAGCTATATCTGTAGAAAAATTTTCAAAACAGGTTTATTGCTATTTTTTACATTATTTCCCCAGGTGACTCAGTGCTAAAGAATCTGCCAGCCAATGTAGGAGATGCAAGAGACACAGTTTCCATCCCTGAGTTGGGAAGTTCGACTGGAGGAAGAAATGGCAACCCAGTTTCAGTATTCTTGCTGGGAAAATTCCATGGACAGAGGAACCTGGCTGACTGGGGTCCAAGGGGGCTGCAAAGAGTTGGACATGATTGAGCAACTGAGCATAGCACATTATTTTCTACCTTAATAGTCATTAATACTTAATGGCAAATATTTAGAAAGTACTATTTTTTCAAATCCTTATGCCATGAAGTTTAGAAAATACAAAATAAGCATTGCTCTAATTTCTGAGGCCTTGAATTTAGTACAGAGATTTTTACATGAACAAATTAATATAACTCAGAAAAAAAAAGTGCACTGTTTAGAAAATGTGAGGGAGACATAAAGTCAATGAAATATCCTTTGGTATGTGGTTGGATAATAGGAGTAAGATAATGTTTGGTGATGATGGCTGCCTTGAAAGTTAGTATTGACAAGAATATAGCATCATTATCCATGACAGATAAAGAGCAGAAACAACCCAACATTTATCCAATTGAACAATGGATCAATATAGTGTGCAATATCCATACAATGAAATATTATTGTGCCCTTCAGTGAAACAGAATCCTGATTCTGACACATGAACAATATGGATGAGCCTTGACTGCATTCCACTGAAGAAAAAAAGTCTGAGAGAAGAAAAAATACAACACACATTGCATAATTCTGTTTATATGCAAGACTAAGAATAAGAAACCACACGGAGTCAGAATATAGATTAGTGGTTGCCAGGGCTGAGGTCAGCAGGGACAGGGAATGAGATCTAATAGGTTTGGATTTCTTATTGAACTGATGAAAATATTCTGGAGGTAGATAGTAGTGATGACTGAAAAACCTTGAAAACACGATAAAACTAAAAACAAAAACCTATATACATTAAAAGGGTGAATTTTATGACACATGTAATATAAGTATTATATTTCAATATAAAAGAAAATACAATTGGAGTGTAGTTATACTCCTAAATGAGGTATGAAGGAGAATGTTTCAAAAACACCATGAATAATGTAAAGAAGTTAGAAGTGATGGAGGGAGGGATTTTTTTTGAGTTTCCTTAAGTTTCCTGTTTTACTAGAGAAGGAGAAAATAGTTTCAGGGTAACTGTCAAGCAGTCTTACAATTTGCAGTTTTCTTCCTAACACAGGGCAATTTGGTAACAACAGTGAAGCACAAAAGCTCAGCTGGTGCTAAGTTGTTTCTGAATTCTCAAGGGAATATAGAGAAGCAGAAATACAATTAATGAAGTGTTTATGTAACATCAAAGCCTAACAGCAGTAGCACCGGGATTTACATCTCAATGTACCTGGTAGAATGAAAGGCCGTCTGCCTGCTGTTTTTCCCTGGTGGCTCAGATGGTAAAGCAAGAGACCCAGGTTTGATCCCTGGATGGGGAAGATCCCCGGGAGAAGGGAATGGCAGCCTGCTCCAATATTCTTGACTGGACATGGACATGGACATGGACATGGACAGAGGAGCCAGGGAGGGTCCCATGGGGTCACAAAGAGCTGGACACGACTGAGTGACTAACACTCACTGGTTGTTGTGCAGCTACTCAAGCCCTGCTCATCTCAGGTAGGTTTCTAGATCCTAACTTAAAGAATATAGGAGAAAATACTTAACATTTTGAGAAAAACACAGCTTAGTAAGTGAAATATTTTATGCCTTCCTATTCTCCAAAATCTGCATTTAACGGCTAGTAATATTTTCCTCTCAGAATTGAATGAGTCTGAACTTATTAATTCCACACATACCTACTTTTAATTTATTTCATTTTGCTCTTGGTTCATGGGTAAGACTTTACTCTTTTTATCATTTGTTAAGTATTAAAAAACAATTTAAGGTATATATTGTTTTATTGAAAAAATAGTGTATGTACCACAGTAAAAATAAAAACATGTACAAATTCATCTCCATGTGAACCATATACCCTGTTTACTTAGGTCTAAGGAAAAAGCCTATTACTTACATTCTATTCTCAGATACATTAAATATATATATACACATTCACACACATAAATACATACATATAATATAGATAGAAGTCTGTATTTTAGAAGTATCTATTGTCAGTCTTTTCATTTACATTTTATTAAATTAAAGGCAGTTTAAAATCTAAAGTGATTCAAATGTATGTGGTAGATTCTGTTGCTTTTACTTCCTTTTAACATTTTTTGTCCACTGGTCAATAGATTCATCCCTTGACTACAACCGCTACAAAAAGAGATAAAGAGCATCATGGGAAAGCAATTACAAATTTCTAGAAAAAAGGTAAATAATACTTATTTCATGTATCTCCAAACAATAAACACAACCTAAACTAAAATCTGTACCATAATTTTTTTTTTGTTAATGCTAGTCAATGTCATGCTCGTTGTTTCTGAAACTAAGTTAGAGACTCTTAAATTGATGACGTGTTTTTGAGAAACATAAATTTCGTAGTTATTTTTTCTAATCATTTTTTTATACTCAAGTGAATATTTTCAAGCATAGAAAATGCTTAGTCTCATGTCTTAAACCTGTCTTCTCTAACACTGGTGTCCTTACATATTATTCTGAAGAGATAGTTCAGATCAGTTCAGTTCAGTGCAGTCGCTCAGTCGTGTCCAACTCTTTGTTACCCCATGAATTGCAGCACGCCAGGCCTCCCTGTCCATCACCAACTCCCGGAGTTTACCCAAACTCATATCCATTGAGTCAGTGATGCCATCCAGCCATCTCATCCTCTGTCATCCCCTTCTCCCTCTGCCCCCGATCCCTCCCAACATCACGGTCTTTTCCAATGAGTCAACACTTTGCATGAGGTGGTCAAAGTATTGGAGTTTCAGCTTCAACATCAGTTCTTCCAATGAACACCCAGGACTTATCTCCTTTAGAATGGACTGGTTGGATCTCCTTGCAGTCCAAGGGACTCTCAAGAGTCTCCTCCAACACCACATTTCAAAAGCATCAATTCTTCGGGGCTCAGTTTTCTTAACAGTCAAACTCTCACATCCATACATGACCACTGGAAAAACCATAGCCTTGACTAGAAGGGCCTTTGTTGGCAAAGTAATGTCTTTGCTTTGGAGAGTGAAATTTATCGATATCTACCCACTGAAATAATGAAAATAATGCTCAGAGAAGAGCTTGTAGAAAGTAGCATACCTCATGAATGGCATCTAAATTTACATCACTATTTCTCAAAGCTCAATTCCAGACAATTTTATTACTGCTTATTTACAGCTGTCCCTCTTCAAGAGTACATATACAAGACATGAATTATTTTCTAAATATAAAAATATAATTATAGAAAAAAAATCATGCTCCATCTAATGATGTTTTGCAGATGTGCAGAAGTGTTACACATCCATGTGTCATTTTCTTGATCACTTGCTAAAACCTTAGAAAAGAACAAAGAAGACTGAGTAGAGAGAATTGCTCCTCCTTTACTAAGTTCATTTTCTTGGGAATTATTGATAACACTGAGAACAAAGTGATCCTATCTACCATGTTTCTCCTTGCTTATCTCATCAATCTTCTGTCAAAACTTGGAATGATAACCCTGATTAGGATGGATCTCCAGCTGCACACACCCATGTACTTTTTCCTCAGCCACTTCTCCTTCTGTGACTTCTTCTATTCCACAACCACTGGCCCAAAGATGCTGGTGGACCTATTTGCCAAGATTAAATCAATCTCTTTCTGTGGCTGTGCTCTGCAATTCTTGGTTTTCTGTATCTTTGCAGATTCTGAGTGTCTCCTGCTGGCAGTGATGGCCTATGACTGGTACAAGGCCATCAGCAGCCCCTTGCTCTATGCAGTCAGCATGTCCAGTGGGGTGTGCTCCCTGCTCATGGCTGGGGTTTACCTGGTTGGAATGACAGATGCCTTGATCCACACAACATTAGCATTCTGCTTGTGTTTCTGTGGGTCAAATGTGATTAGCCATTTCTTCTGTTATTTACCTCCACTTTTCCTCCTTTCCTGCTTTGATATACAGGTCAGTGAGCTGGTGGTGTTTATTGTTTTCTGTTTCATTGAGCTGAGTACAATTTCAGGAGTTCTTGTCTTTTTTTGTTATATCATCCTTTCAGTCTTGAAGATCCACTCTGCTGAGGGGAGGTTCAAAGCTTTCTCCACCTGCACTGTCCACGTAACTGCAATGGTCATTTCCCAGGGAACTCTACTCTTCATGAATTTCCGACCAAGTTCTTCCTATTCTCTAGATCAAGACAAAATGACCTCATTGTTTTACACCCTTGTGATTCTTTTGTTAAACCCTCTAATTTATAGTTTGCAGAACAAAGATATAAAGGAGGCCTTATAAAAATTGAAAAATAAACTATTTTTAAATATTTATATTATATATCTGTACATGTGACTACACACATCAGTTAGTTCAGTTCAGTTGCTCAGTCATGTCCAACTCTTTGAGACCCTATGAACCACAGCATGCCAGGCCGCCATGTCCATCAGCAACTCCCAGAGTTTACCCAAACTCATGTCCATTGAGTCAGTGATGCCATCCAACCATCTCATTTGTCATCCCCTTCTCCTCCTGTCCTCAATCTTTCCCAGCATCAGGGTCTTTTCCAATGAGTCAGCTCTTCGCATCAGGTGGCCAAAGTATTGGAGTTTCAGCTTCAACATCAGTCCTCCCAATGATCACCCAGGACTGATCTCCTTTAGGATGGACTGGTTGGATCTCCTTGCAGTCCAAGGGACTCTCAAGAGTCTTCTCCAACACCAGAGTTCAAAAGCATCAATTCTTCTGCACTCAGCTTTCTTTATAGTCCAACTTTCACATCTATACATGACCACTGGAAAAACCATAGCCTTGACTAGACAGACTTTTGTTGACAAAGTAATGTCTCTGCTTTTTAATATGCTGTCTAGGTTGGTCATAACTTTCCTTCCAAGGAGTAAGCATCTTTTAATTTCATGGCTGCAATCACCATATGCAGTGATTTTGGAGCCCAAAAAAGTAAAGTAAGCCACTGTTTCCACTGTCTCCCCATCTCTTTCCCATGAAGTGATGGGACCAGATGCCATGATCTTAGTTTTCTGAATGTTGAGCTTTAAGCCAGCTTTTTCACTCTCCTCTTTCACTTTCATCAAGAAGCTTTTTAGTTCCTCTTCACTTTCTGCCATAAGGGTGGTGTCATCTGAGTATCTGAGATTATTTATACTTCTCCCAGCAATCTTGATTCCAGCTTGTGTGTATTCTAGCCCAATGTTTCTCATGATGTACTCTGTGTATAAGTTAAATAAGCAGGGTGCAATATGTTCCTTTTCATAGTTCACAGACAACTATTTTCTTTAGTCATTCTATTTAATATCATCTTGCTTGTGAAATCATGGCTACAGTATGAGATTGTGAGCAATCTTTGCCCAAGGATTCTGCATTCCATCTGTATTATCCAAAGCACTTACCTAATGTTTGGGACACAAATGGAGAAAGAGAGAGAGAGAGAAAGAAGTAAAGAAAAAGGAAGGAATAAAGAGTAGATAACATTTGTGAGTGTTTATAGACATCAATAATTAACAAAATCAAAATGAACTGAAGATATTGTATGTGGCTTGAATATATGTGTGTGTGTGTATATATATATATAAAATAAATTTTAAGAAAGAATGTAAAAATGGTTGGAATACTAGGGTGCTGATCTAGAAAGAAGATACATATCACACTAGAAGTAAAGAGCATTCATCTGCATACATTCTTAATATGTATATATTTTGTTGGTTTCTGCTCTGGAATCTGATGCTAAAGCACTGAATCAGCAAGTCTAAACAGTACAGATATATTTGAAGAAGCATGTAAAATTCACGCACTTATTTATTACAGTTATAGAAGTTAAACACCAGTGTTTCTTAGATTTTCTAGCTATCGTTGTAAAGTGTCTTTGTGCAAAAACGTTTCAGAATGAAACTAAAGCCCAAGCAGACTCTCTGGCTTCCACAGGGGGCATTTGTGAGAAGCTGACCTCTTCCACAGAATTAAAATACTGCAGGGTTTTCACCTGTACTGTTTCCTCAGTTTACACACAATACTTTAGAACTGTTATTTATGAGCAGAAACATGGTAGAAATAATTTTTTGAGATATATTGTCCAAGAAAAATGGAGTGTTGGTGGATTGCTGCTAATTTAGAGAATATAAATGTGTAATCTGCTTAGGTAATCTCTCTCCTTTTGACTGCCCTGTATCAGAGCATTTAAAGATACATTTGATCTACATACTGGTTTTATTATGAGATCTAGTAGATGTGAAATAAAGGCAAGAATATTTTAACTCCTATAAATGGAATTATAAAATTAAAATTGACTTATTCAATCTTCTGTGGGCCTCTCACCCCAATTTACCAGTATCTCTCTGGAAGGAATTTGTACACATAGATGTACCTCAGCTTTTATGACTATCCTAGGGATATGATAGAGAATCTGCCTGGAATATGGGAGACTTGGGTTCAATCCCTGGGTCAGGAAGATCCCCTGGACAAGGGAATGCCTACCCACTTCAGTATTCTTGCCTGGAGAATTCTGTGGACAGAGGATCCTGCTGGGTTATAGTCCATGAGGTCACAAAGAGTCTGACATGACTGAGTGACTAACACTTTAAGGGTCAACACATCTCCAGATCATCTGACTCTAATAGACAGTAAGACTTTCATTCAAGAATGTCACAGAAAATTGAAGCCATATCAAACATTTTTCCAGCCACAACAGTATAAAACTAGAATATAATTAGAGAAATAAGTTAAAAAATTTGCAAATGAATGGAGATTAAACACATCCCTGAACAACCAGGCATTTGGAGAAGAAATCAAAAAGTAATTTGAAAAAATATACTGCAACAAATGGAAATAAAAAAAAATGTCATGCCAAAAATTATAGGACTATAACAAGCTACAACAAACACAGTTTTTTAAGAGGCAAGTTCGTGGTGAAAAAATGCTTACATTAAGGGGGAAAAAAAAAAAAGAAAAAGCTAGAGCTACCTTTTATACACCCAAGGAATTAGGAAAGCAAAACATGCTGTCCAAAGTTAGTAAAATAAAAGAAATAACAGAGATCGGAGTTAAATGAATAGAAAAAGGCAATCACCATAAAAGCTGTACATTTCACTTCAGTTCAGTTCAGTTGCTCAGTCATGGCCGACTCTTTGCGACCCATGAGCGGCAGCATGCCAGGCCTCACTGTCCATCACCAACTCCTGGAGTCCACCCAAACCCATGTCCATTGAGTTGGTGATACCATCCAACCATCTCATCCTCTGTCTTCCGCTTCTCTTCATGCTCTCAATCTTTCCCAGCATCAGGGTCTTTTCCAATGAGTCAACTCTTTGCATGAGGTGGCCAAAGTATTGGAGTTTCAGCTTCAACATCAGACCTTCCAATGAACACTCAGGACTGATCTCCTTCAGGATGGACTGGTTGGATCTCCTTGCAGTCCAAGGGACTCTCAAGACTCTTTTCCAACACCACAGTTCAAAAGCATCAATTCTGTACTCAGCTTTCTGTATAGTCCAAGTCTCACATCCATACATCATCACTGCAAAAGCCGTAGCCTTGACTAGAAGGACCTTTGTTGGCAAAGTAATGTCTCTGCTTTTTAATATGCTGTCTAGGTTGGTCATAACTTTCCTTCCAAGGAGTAAGCATCTTTTAATTTCATGGCTGCAATCACTATCTGCAGTGATTTTCGAGCCCAAAAACATAAAGTCAGCCACTGTTTCCACTGTTTCCCTGTCTATTTGCCATGAAGTGATGGGACCAGATGCCATGATCTTAGTTTTCTGAATGTTGAGCTAAGCCAGCTTTTTCACTCTCTTTTTTCCCTTTCATCAAGAGGCTCTTTAGTTCTTCCTCACTTTCTGCCATAAGGGTGGTGTCATCTGCATATCTGAGGTTATTGGTAATTTTCCCAGCAATCTTGGTTCCAGCTTGTGCTTCATCCACCCAGCGTTTCTCATGATGTACTGTGCATATAAGTTAAATAAACAGGGTGACAATATACAGCCTTGACGTACTCCGTTTCCTATTTGGATCTAGTCTATTGTTCCATGTCCAGGTCTAACTGTTGCTCCGTGACCTGCATACAGATTTCTCAAGAGGCAGGTCAGGTGGTCTGATATTCCCATCTCTTTCAGAATTTTCCACAGTTTATTGTGATCCACATAGTCAAAGGCTTTGGCATAGTCAATAAAGCAGAAATACCTATTTTTCTGGAACTCTCTTGCTTTTTTGATGATTCAGCTGATGTTGGCAATTTGATCTCTGTTTCCTATGCCTTTTCTAAAACCAGCTTTAATATCTGCAGGTTCACAGTTCACGTATTGCTGAAGGCTGTCTTGGAGAATTTTGAGCATTACTTTACTAGCATGTGAGATGAGTGCAATCGTGTGGTAGCTTGAGCATTCTTTGGCATTGCCTTTCTCAGAGATTGGAATGAAAACTGACCTTTTCCAGTCTTTTGGCCACTGCTGAGTTTTCCAAATTTGCTGACATATTGAGTGCAGCATCATCTTTTAGGATTTGCAATAACTCTACTGGAATTCCATCACCTCCACTAGCTTTGTTTGTAGTGATGCTTCCTAAGGCCCACTTGAATTCACATTCCAGGATGTCTGACTCTAGGTGAGTGATCACACCATTGTAATTAACTGGGTCGTGAAGATCTTTTTTGTACAGTTCTTCTGTGTATTAACAAAATGGAGGGAAACAATAGCTAAATTTACCAAGAATAAGGGAGAAGTCTCAAATAACTAATACCATAAATGGCAGTAGGGATATGACCGTTGATACTACACAAAAACCAAGAATCATAAGAAGCTACTATGAACAATATAAATCCACCCCCCCCAAAAAAATCAAATGACTTAGAAGAAATTGTTAAATTCCTAGAGCATAACAATCTATAAAGCCTGAATGATAAAAAACTAGAAAATCTGAACAGACCAATTACTAGTAAGGAGATTTAATCAGATATCCAAAGCTTCCCCAAGAGATAAGTTCAGGACCATATGGCTTCATTGGTGAATTCTAGCATTTAAAGTATTAATAATTTTAAACTTTAAAAAAAAAAAAAAAAAGAAGCATAGGGAGTACCTCCAAACTCATTTTATGAGCCCAGCATTACGTTGGCTCAATACCAGACAAAACGCAACAAGGAATGAAAAGTAAGGGTCAATATTCCTGATAAACATGAATGCAAAAATCTCTAAGAAAATATTGAAAAAAAAATTCAAAACTGTATTATAAGGATCATACACTATGATCAAGTGTTATTTATTCCAAGCTTGCAAGGACAGTTCAACTTGTGCAAGTCAATTAATGTGATATACCACATTAACAAACACAAGAAAAAGTAATATAATCATCTCAAGAAATACAGAAAACAAATGACAAAATTAAAAAATTTTCATGATAAAATTCTCAGCAAACCAGTTAGAGAGGGAACCTATCTCAGGAAAAATAAAGGACATATATGTCAAACTGAACTTATATCACATTAAACATTGAAAAGGTAAAATCTTTCCATCAAAGATGAGGAACAAGACAAGAACTCCAACCCTTGCAAATTACATTTAACATTTTCTTGAAAGTCCTAGCCAGAAGAAGTAGGAAAGAAAAGAAATAAAAGGCATCCAGTTGGAAAAAGAAGTGAAATAGTCTCTTTGCAGGTAGCATCATATAGTATATAGAAAATATTACATTTTTCAACATCAGTTCAGTTCAGTCACTCAGTAGTGTCTGACTCTTTGCGACCCCATGAATTGCAGCACGCCAGGCCTCCCTGTCCATCAACAACTCCCAGAGATTACTCAAACTCATGTCCATCGAGTCGGTGATGCCATGCAGCCTATCATCCTGTCGTCCCCTTCTCTTCCTGTCCCCAATCCCTCACAGCATCAGGATCTTTTCCAATGAGTCAACTCTTTGCATGAGGTGTCCAAAGAATAACAATACCAAAAAATAAATTCAGTAAATTTCAGGTATAAAATAAGTACAAAAAGAGTTGCATTTCTATACACTTAACAATTATTTATCAGAAAGAGAAATTAAGCAAAACAAATCTCATAAAAATATTTAAAATAAACTTAAGCAAGAGCTGAACGAACTATACTCTGAAATTGTATTGATGAAATACAGGAACATTGTACTGCTGAAAGAAACTGAAGAAGACAAATAAATGGAAAGGTATTTCATACTTACGCATCAGTATAATTATTATAGCTAGAATACCTGTATCACTCAAAGCAAGCTATATATTCAATATTTCACAAGATAAAAAAAAAAAAAAAGAAACCCTTAGAGACATGGAACCAAAAAGGATGCTTAATAGCCAACCAATCTTGAGAAAGCAAAGCAAACCTGAAGACATCACTTTTCCTGATTTCAAACTATATTATGAGGACAGTAATCAAAAGACTATGATATTGGAATGAAACAGACACAACGATCAATGGAACAAATAAGCCACCTTATACATGGTTGGTAAATGTACAATTATGGATCCAATAATGTACAATGGAGAAGATAGTCTTTTTTAATAAATGGTGCTGGAATGACTAGATAGCTGCAGTCCAAATAATGAAACTGTGTTGCGTTGTTCAGTCTTGCGACACCATGGACTGTAACCTGACAGGCTCCTCCATCCGTGGCATTCTCCAGGTAACAATACTGGAGGGGGCTGCCATTTCTTTCTCCAGGGGATCTTCCCTACCCAGGGATCTCAACCAGGATCTCTTATGTCTCCGAAGTTGGCAAGCGGGTTCTTTACCACTAGCGCCACCTGTACTCTCCTTATTCCATACACAAAAGTCAACTCAAAATGAGTTAAAGACTTGAACATAAGAATGGAAACCATAAAACTTCTAAACAAAATACAGGAGGTTAAACTTGACATCAGTCTTGGAAATCAGTTTTTGGTTTGACACTGAAATAAACACATAAAATAAAAGATAATTAAGAATAAACAATAAAAAGTAAAATAATCATTTTAATTAATGTATTAATTTTAGAATTTAACAGGATGAATGATAACATAAAATAATTAAGTAGAAAGTTTGTTTCACTTTCATTGGATCTCTAATTTGAGTGGAAGATGGTGTAGACTTAGAGTAACTTAGAGAATCATAATATTAAATCATTTTACCTTTCTAATATTGATCAATTTGAAGCAACTGCAAAGAAGTAAAGTTTGGCCACCACTGAAGTGGTTGCATCAATCACAGGGGAAAATACAGAACTAGAAATTTAATTAATCATATGTTTGCATAACACAAAAGCATTGAGTGTAAAAGCTTTAGAGATTTACTCCCAAATGTCACTATGAAAAATTAAATGTGATTTGCATATGTTTTTCAGTTACCAGGAGCAAGCACCAAAAGACTTCCTGATCACAGGTAGGTTTCTAAGTAACCAAATATAAGAGTGAAAAATAAAATACTTTATATTTGAAAAAATAAGGAATAAATTATTTAGAAAATTGTAGATAAATTTTTTTTGCCTATTTTCTTTAGTCATAGTCTGCAATCTCTTTGCAAAAAAATGATGTTTCTTTTAAAGCAAGGGAAAAAGGATTCATTTTGATTAGATAAGTAAAAGTTATATTAATTTAGTTAATAATCAAAATTAAGAAGATAATCATATTTTTAACCACTGTGAAATGGTATATGTATACTTAAGACTTTTTTCAGTATTTCACCAGTCACCACTGATATATACAAATACAAATTTGTATAAATTCAGCGTGGTATAAACCATATATTATATTTACTTGTTTAAAGCAAAATCAAACTATCATTCATATTCCAGTTTTCATATATTAACAGGGAAACAAAAATACATACACACACATGTACACACAAATAGAAGGCAATATATCAAAGATATGTTTATTGCTCCTTTTTCCATCTCTATTTTTAATGGATGTGTATTCATGTTAAGTTGCTTCAAGTTGTGTCCCACTCTTTGTGACCCTATGGACTGTAGCCCGCCAGGCTCCTCTGTCCATGGGATTCTCAAGCAAGAACACTGGAGTGGATGGTCATGCGCTCCTATAGGGGATCTTCGCAACCCAGGTATGGAACCCCTGTCTCGGGCACCTCCTACCTTAGCAGCCACCTGGAATAAATGAGGCTAAAATCTAAAAGGCTGTGTTGATCCCACTTGTTAGAATTTGTCTGACTGATCAAGAGACAGATCTTTTGACTCCTCACCACTCCTGCCTGTAAGTAACAGTAATGTGGAATATATCTAGATAAAAACTTATGAAATATCTAATGTCTCAAAAATATGAACACTAATTTAGACCGAGAATAGTAATATCATATTGTTCATTTTAAATTCCAAGACATGCTCATTGTGCGAGTTTAATACACAATCTTAAGCAAATTATGATTCCTTTTTAAGTTTTATTTTTCATTGGAAGATAATTGCTTTACAATGTTGTGTTGGTTTCTGGCATATGATTCTTAAATAACTCAAGAAGTATAACCACTTTTATGCTCAATTGGATATTTATCTTATAAATACAAGGTTGTATACTCCAGTTTTGTGTCTTTAATTTGGGTGTTGCTTTCATATCATATTAACCTGTAGTGAGCTCTAATCTCATGATTGATTGCTGAGATAAAGCAGTGAAGTTTCACACAATTCACATACCTCACAGATGACATCCAAATTGAGGATCAAACTGTCAAAGTCCTATCCTAGACACTTTAACTTTTGTCAACAACATACAATGAGACATCTCTAAGCTATGTTATGAGGATAAAGGATATAAAAAATATAATGCATTGTAATAGATCTTTTCTTATTTACAGATTATATTTTTCCAAATGTCAAGAAGAGTTAAACCTTTGATTTCACTTTTTTTTTTTTTTTATGATTTCTGGAGCATTTTAGAAGAGTAAAGGAGAATGGATGGAGAAAATTGCTGTTCCTTGAGTGAATTTATTCTCTTGGGAATTAATAATGACCCTAGAATCAAAGTGACATTTATCACATTTCTGGTTGTTTATCTCATTATTCTTGTTGCAAATCTTGGGATGATCATTTTAACAAAAATGGACTCCCAGCTTCACATGTCAATGTACTTTTTCCTCGGTCACCTCTCCTTCAGTGACCTCTGCTATTCCACAGAAATTGGACCCAAGATGTTGATAGACCTCCTTGCCAAGAACAAATCAATCCCCTTTTATGGCTGTGCTCTGCATTCATTGATCTTCTGTACCTTTGCAGATTCTGAGTGTCTCCCACTGGCAGTGATGGCCTGTGACCGGTACAAGGCCATCAGCAGCCCCTTGCTCTATGCAGTCAGCATGTCCAGTGGGGTGTGCTCCCTGCTCATGGTTGAGATTTACATGATCAGCATTGTGGATGCTTTAATTAATACAATATTAATATTCCACGTGTGTTTCTGTGAGTCAAATGAGATTAATCATTTCTTCTACGATGGTCCACCTCTTTCCCTATCTTGCGCAGATACACAGGTCAATGCGTTAGTGATATTTACCATTTTGGGCTTCACTGAACTGAGTACCCTCTCAGGTCTTTCTGTGTCTTACTGTTACATCATCCTAGCAGTGGTAAAGATCCACTCTGCTGAAAGGAGGTTCAAGGCTTTCTCCACCTGCACCTCCCACCTAAGTGATGTGGCAATTTTCCAGGGAACCCTGCTCTTCATGTATTTCCGGCCAAGTTAATCCTACTCTATAGACGAAGACAAAATGACCTCCTTGTTTTATACCCTTGTGATTCCCATGTTAACCCCCCTGATTTACAGCTTAAGAAACAAGCATGTGAAAGAGGCTCTGAAGAAGCCTAAAAATAGAAAGTGGTTCTATTGTAAAGTTGTAGGTATATGTTTTTCTCCTACTCTTACACTACGATTTAAGTCAAAATTGTTTTGATTCCTATGGTTTGATCAATAAGTATTTTTTAATTATGTTCAAGTCATTCCAAAATGTGCTGTTTCCTATATACTCCATGCTTCCATTTTATGTCTTGAACTTACACTTAAGACTCCCTATTTGTGGAAAAGTTCTGAACTGTTAGTTTGCCAAGTTTTTGCTTCCTCTGAATTTAATGGTAAATCTAGCAGTTTTTACACAAATTAATCTTTTCTAATGGAAGTGATAGGTGTTAATTAGATAATTATTCACATTATTTATAATTAACTATATTTGCACCACAATGTAAAGACTGGACAACATAAACCCAAAGCACATTGTTCAAATGTAGTGAAGAAAGTTAAAAATTGTTTCTTGAAAATGAATACACCTAGTCTGGTATCTAAGAGATGAGTAGGAAGTAACTGAGAGATGAAAGTCAGCAGAGAAAGTATCCTGTGAAGATGGCTGGACAGTTAGAGTGACTTGTGAGGCGGACAAGACCGTGTCATTTAAGGAGACTCAGGGTGTCCAGGTTGGAGGGCTGCGATTTACAACCCAGTCACCTCCTCCAGGGATTTTCCATCTCTCCTGCGAGCTAGGAGCTTGATTCACACACCAGCCTGTGCTTCAGATCATTGTTGTATCTGTTTTCTAAACTATTTCCTTCAATGTGGGGTTATGAACATCCTGATTTTAAGGACTGTCACCCAGGAGATATATAGCAAGTGGGTAAATGAAAGAATGAGAGAGAGAGAAAAGGAGAAAGAAAGAAGTCAATTTTATTGAAAATTTATTCATAATAAAGCAAAAAAAAAAAAAAAACCCACAAAAATTAAAGATAGCTTTACATGCATGTGCCTTAAACACATGTTTTGTACGTTATATCTGCTTCCCAGATGGCACAGTGGTGAAGAATATACCTGCCAATGCAGGAGATGCAGGAAGTGCAGGTTTGATCCCTGAGTCAGGAAGATCCCCTGGAGAAGGGAAAGGGAACCCACTCCAGTATTCCTGCCTGGATAATTCCATGGACAGAGGAACTGGCAGGCTACAGCCTAGTGGGTCACAAAGAGTCAGACACGACTGAGCACAAACTCACACACACATACACGCATGTTATACCTAAGTACATAAACTGGTTGTGAATACTAAAAGTAATGGAAAGTTAAAGACATCCAGAGGATTTTTTTTTTTAATAATTGAACCAAACAACTCTTCTCTGGTTAGAAGATATTTGAAAACTTCACATAGCTCTACTCTAGTTTGCTGGTGATTCAATCGCTGAAAGTGGCTTATTTAGTAAACAGAGACATAAGCATTCATTTGAAGGACCCTGTAAGAATCAAGTGCATTCTTGAGTGTTTGCTACAATAAAACAAGCCAAAAATAATTTGGTACCTAAGTCTATCCAAGTGCCTTCATAAAACGCCTTTGAGTGAAAACATTTTAGATTAAAGCCCAAGTAGGAGAATAGGTAGTAGACTCCAGGGTAAAAGCTTTTTTAGGATTCTGAGACAGGTAGGGGGATGTGTCAAGGTATAGAAAAATGAGGGGATATTTCTTTTATTTATAATATTTTCTCAATCCTTTTGAATGTTATTACCTTTTGAAATGTTTATCTGCTATTGCTGCTAAGTCGTTTCAGTCATGCCCGACTCTGCGCAACCCCATAGACGGCAGCCCACCAGGCTCCCCTGTCCCTGGCATTCTCCAGGCAAGAACACTGGAGTGGGTTGCCATTTCCTTCTCCAATGCATGAAAGTGAAATGTGAAAGTGAATTCGCTCAGTTGTGTCTGACTCTTCAGGACCCCATGGACTGTAGCCTACCAGGCTCCTCCATCCATGGAATTTTTCAGGCAAGAGTACTGGAGTAGGCTGCCATTTCCTTCTCCTGAAATGTTTATTTACCTTCTAGATACTATATTGAACAGCAGCATGGCAGAAGTGAGATTGATTCAGAATGAAGCCTGACACAAAGATGAGTGTCAATCTCAGAAGTATAAATATTATACAGTTAGCACATTACTCTCCAAAAAAAATAAGCACAAAATGCTAATGTGTCTAAAATCAGATTTCATCTGCATTTAACCCTTATGAGCAAATCTAAGGCTAATGAGTGAACTGGAGAAAATAAAATGTTGCATATTAAGTGAAGAATTTTAATCTCAATAAAGGGTGTCTTAAATTGATTGACTTGTACAGTGTGTGAGGTCCCTGGCCCTAAATAGAATGTGGGGGATAAATAGTCACTTATTGTGAACACCCCGCAGAATTTGTGATTCAAATAGGGGCTTGAGCTAAAGACTTGTAAGAGATTTCTGGTTTGATTTTCCATAGAAAGGGAAGGCTAGCATCAAAATATTTTGTCTTGCATGATCTAATTCCAATTCTGACCATTTTCTTCACTTGCTCTATATTTAATTCATATGTCTTTCATAGTATACTCACTACCAATTGGTGGCAAATATGATTGTTCATCAACATTAAAGTAGATAAGTAAATGATGCATATGCACAAAGAATTAAGATATTTCAATGACAATGAATGTACTGAAACTGCATGCAACAGCAGGGGTGGATTGCATGTAATTGAACAAAATAGTGCATGCTATAGACATCCAGTTATGTCTGGTTCAAAAAAATACAAAACTGATATGTCACAGTAAAAGTCAAGAAAGTGTCTATTCTTTGGACGTAAGAGATTAGCCATTTAGGAGGGAGTTTATAGAAGGCTTTGTTAATTGTGGAAATTGTTACTTCTTGGTCTATACTTACCTAGCTCTACAAGTAACCTTTTGGAGAAATGTTTATCTATATAGTTATTATTTAAGTGTTCTCTATATAGCATGTATTTGAGCAAGCTCCCGGAATTGGTGATGGACAGGGAAGCCTGGCATGCTGCAGTCCATGGGGTTGCAAAGAGTTGGACATGACTGAGTGACTGAACTGATTTGTTCATTGCACATCAAAAACATTTTCTGAAAGTAAAGTCTGTTTACCATTACCAGAAACTTCAGAATTATTATCATAAATTTGTATCCATAGAAATTCTTTATATACATAACACTGCAGTATATTTTTGTGAAATAAATAGTGCAACCTTCATAGATTATTTAGTAATGCAAAAATGTCTTATTTAACCCCTTTTTAACCCATATGTACTTCTAATACTTTTCCAAGCAACAAAGAGACTTAATGAATCTTGTACTCCTTGGTACCCCTCTTGGTACCCTCCTTGGTACACTGAACTTACACGAATTGGCCCATGACTCAGTGGCACACAATTATTTTCTAAAGGCAAGTGTTTGTATTAATAAATAAACTGTTGCCTGTAGAGTATTACAAATAAAGGCATAGTGGCATAGGGGAATCATGTAGATATTTCTTTCTCAATTGCTTGTCTCTGATGTATTAAATTTTAACTACATGATTTTCTTCTGTAATCTAAGAAGGTCAACTTCAATTAAATGTAAAATCCTTTGTTAAGCTAATTATCCAATTTTTAATAATAATATAGCCACAACAGCTCATTCCCTCCTAATGGCAGGAAGTTATACTAAATGGTCTGCAGAGACGCCCATGTTTAGGAAGCTAAATTTAAGTGCTATCTCAACAGAGTGAAATCCTAAGAGATCTTATATCCTGGGAAATAGAGATGTGCCTGATGGAAAAAGTGATTTTGCAAAGAAATCATAATGAAGTAAGCAAGGACAAACTCCAACCCTCAAATATGTAACTAGATAATGGTAGTAAAGCTCTTGAGTGACACAAACACCTTCAGTTTAAGTTCAGTTCAGTTCAGTTCAGTCGCTCAGTCGTGTCCGACTCTTTGCGACCCCATGAATCGCAGCAGGCCAGGCCTCTCTGTCCATCAATAACTCCCGGAGTTTAATCAAACTCATGTCCATCGAGTCTGTGATGCCATCCAGCCATCTCATCCTCTGTCGTCCCCTTCTCCTCCTGCTCCCAATCCCTCCCAGAATCAGGGTCTTTTCCAATGAGTCAACTCTTTGCATGAGGTGGCCAAAGTATTAGAGTTTCAGCTTCAACATCAGTCCTTCCAAAAACACCCAGGACTGATCTCCTTTAGGATGGACTGGTTAGATCTCCTTGCAGTCCAAGGGACTCTCAAGAGTCTCCTCCAACACCACAGTTCAAAAGCATCAGTTTTTTGGCACTCAGCTTTCTTCACAGTCCAACTCTCACATCCGTACATGACCACTGGAAAAACCATAGCCTTGACTAGACGGACCTTTGTTGGCAAAGTAATGTCTCTGCTTTTTAATTTGCTGTCTAGGTTGGTCATAACTTTCCTTCCAAGGAGTAAGCATCTTTTAATTTCATGGCTGCAATCACCATCTGCAGTGATTTTGGAGCCCCCAAAAGTAAAGTCTGACACTGTTTCCACTGTCTCCCCATCTATTTCCCATGAAGTGATGGGACCAGATGCCATGATCTTAGTTTTCTGAATGTTGAGCTTTAAGCCAACTTTTTCACTCTCCTCTTTCACTTTCATCAAGAGGCTTTTTAGTTCCTCTTCACTCTCTGCCATAAGGGTGGTGTCATCTGCATATCTGAGGTTATTCATATTTCTCTCAGCAATCTTGATTCCAGCTTGTGTGTCTTCCAGCCCAAAGTTTCTCATGATGTACACTGCATACAAGTTAAATAAACAGGGTGACAATATACAGCCTTGATGTACTCCTTTTCCTATTTGGAACCAGTCTGTTGTTCCATGTCCAGTTCTAACTGTTGCTTCCTGACCTGCATACAGGTTTCTCAAGAGGCAGGTCAGGTGGTCTGGTATGTCCATCTCTTTCAGAATTTTCCACAGTTTGTTGTGATCTACACAGTCAAAGGCTTTGGCATAGTCAATAAAGCAGAAATACCTGTTTTTCTGGAACTCTCTTGCTTTTTTGATGATCCAGTGGATGTTGGCAATTTGATCTCTGTTCCTCTGCCTTTTCTAAAACTGGCTTTAACATCTGAAAGTTCACGGTTCACCTATTGCTGTAGCCTGGCTTGGAGAATTTTGAGCATTACTTTACTAGCGTGTGAGATGAGTGCAATTGTGAGGTAGTTTGAGCATTCTTTGGGATTGGAATGAAAACTGACCTTTTCCAGTCCTGAGGCCACTGCTGAGTTTTCCAAATTTGCTGGCATTTTGAGTGCAGCACTTTCACAGAATAATCTTTCACGATTTGATATAGCTCAATTGGAATTCCATCACCTCCACTAGCTTTGTTCGTAGTGATGCTTTCTAAGGCCCACTTGACTTCACATTCCAGGATGTCTGGCTCTAGGTGAGTGATCACACCATCGTAATTATCTGGGTCGTGAAGATCATTTTTATACAGTTCTTCTGTGTATTCTTGCCACCTCTTCTTAATATCTTCTGCTTCTGTTAGATCCATACCATTTCTGTCCTTTATCAAACTCATCTTTGCATGAAATGCTCCCTTGGTATCTCTAATTTTCTTGAAGAGATCTCTAGTCTTTCCCATTCTGTTGTTTTCCTCTATTTCTTTGCATTGATCACTGAGGAAGGCTTTCTTATCTCTCCTTGCTATTCTTTGGAACTCTGCATTCAGATAGGGATATCTTTCCTTTTCTCCTTTGCTTTTTGCTTCTCTTCTTTTCACAGCTATTTGTAAGGCCTCCTCAGACAGCCATTTTGCTTTTTTTGCATTTCTTTTCCATGGTTATGGTCTTAATCCCTGTCTCCTGTACAATTTCACTAACTTCCTTCCATAGTTCATCAGGCACTCTGTCTATCAGATCTAGTCCCTTAAATCTATTTCTCACTTCCACTGCATAATCATAAGGGATTTGATTTAGGTCATACCTGAATGGTCTCTTGGGCTTCTCTTGTGGCTCAGCTGGTAAATAATCTGCCTGCAATGTGGGAGACCCGGGTTCGATCCCTGGGTTGGGATCGAAGCTTTAACCTCTGAGCCACCAGGGAAGCAAAGATTAATTTAATGAAATTCTTTTAGGATAAAACACATGTGTTTAAAATATTTGTCTCTCTCTCCAACAAGATTGTAAGCTCTTTGGGAAAAATTTGTTTAGTCATAGTTTTGCTCTCCACAGCATGGAACAAATGTGTTACATATGCAGTATATAAGTAAATGCTTTCTTTGCTTTTTTGGCTTGTGGAAACATAGTGATGAACTCATTAAGGTTAAGAATTCTATCTTATTCATGTTTATATCTTGCCTGGTATTTAGACAACCCTGTGCATATCAGCACTCAAAAAACATTAATTGAAAATTCTATTTCTAGAATTCTTTCAAAAACATTGCTTAGTTGTATATTAAAAATGGCATAGTGATTAATAGATTTCCTTTCAAATGATTTTTTTCTTTAGTGGTTAGGATAAGGAAATGAGTGTATGTGGATTTATACTTTGTTGATGTGTTTTGTAATCAGTGCAGTCAACGTATAGGCCTCTTATAATCTTATGTATATCACAAACCAACCTCCTGAAGAAATAAACAGTCTTCAGTCTTGGGACTAGCTGAAGACAATTCATGTGAAAGGATGTGTGTGTGTGTGTGTGTGTGTGTGTGTGTACAATGTATACATTTGGTTTTGAAATTTTAATTTTCTTCTCTGACCTACATTACTGATATCTGACTCCTGAAAGCTTCACTTTACAATGTGATTTTACATTATAAACTATTGCAAGTGACAGCTGATGAGATATACTGTATAATATTTTATATATTATATATAAAGGCTTATTAAGGCTGTCTTAACAACTCATCTCTCATTCCCTTTCTTAAACCTACATACATTTTTCCTTCTAAGCACAATATCAGATTCAGATGATTGCTTTCATTATATTTTACCATCATCATGGAAAACTATTAAACTGATATTTCCCTTTATTTTTTCCCTATCAAAGCTTTTCATTTATGCACTATAACTCTAATGCTCACATTTTTATAATTGTGTGAAAAATGTCAGCTGTTGAAATTTATTCATATTTACCTATATTTTCCTTGGTTCTAATTGTATGTATTATCTGTACTTGCACTGTGTATGTATTCTATAGATCATTCCAGGCCTTTATATTTATTTAGTATTAATAAAATTATATATCAATTGTTATTTTTTATGTTTTAATGTTTCCTAGTTAATCTCTCTCTAAGAGCAGAAATATACCACAATTTTCCAGTTAATCATAAAATGTAGAAATATATTTTACTTGTCAAGTTATGATTAAATGTCCAGATGTACACATATTTTGATATACACCTCAAATTTATCCTTGGTGACCTCTCATTATTTTCCCTTTGAACTGATCTATCTGTACTGTCCCTCAAAACCTCTAATATGCATCTTTCCAGAATGGGCCAAGCAGATGTTACTAGGTCCTAGAAAAAATAATTAAATTCAACCTGATAGGGAACAGAGTTTTCAATGCCAATAGATGCTTTGTAGGCTCAAGGATTATCTGGTTATTTAAAAAAAGAAAATAAAACAGTAGACACAGAAGATGTTCTGAAAATTGAGTAGAAGTTATCCTTTTGTAGGAGGAATTTACATTTAAAGAGGAAATATCCATGTAGCTCAGATGATAAAGAATCTGCCTGAAATGCAGGAGACTTGGGCTCAGTCCCCAGGTGGGGAATATCTCTTAGAGAAGGAAATGGCAACACACTCCAGTATTCTTGCCTGGAGAATCCCCATGAACAGAGGACCTTGGTGGACTACAGTTCAATCCATAGAGTTGCAAATAGCTGGACACAGTTGAGTGACTAACACTGCTACTCTCCATTTGGAAGGATGACTCCCTCTCTGTGGGCTTCCCTGCTGACTCAGAGAGTAAAGAATCTGCCTACAATGCAGGAGACCTGGTTTGATCCCTAGGTTGGGAAGATCCCCCAGAGAAGGGAATGGCTACTCACTACAGTATTCTTGCCTGGAGAACTCCAAGGACAGAGGAGCCTGGCAGGCTACAATCCATGAGGTCACAAAGATTCACAAAGAGTCCGACATGACTGAGTGACTATCACTTTCACTTTGCCTCCCTTTCTATACCAGGAGGAGAAAGATGGCTAAATCCCTATTCAGAGAAGAAGGAATGAAGTTGAGTCTGCATCAACAATTGCACTCTTGGTTCCTATTCTTTCTCTGGCTCCCACCCTCCCACATCTTCTTTTACCTTTAGCTGGAGATGGTATTTAGGGATTTGGGAACTTTTTGGAGAATTACTCAGTTTTCTTGTGTGTCTCCCATGTATAAAGGGAGACTCCAGGATCCTCTGTCCTTGGAGTTTTTGATACATGGGAAAGATTTAGACTTTGCAATTCTTTGGACATGAACTGTTTGTAAATTCATCAAGTTAAAAATCTGCAGACAGTTATATCTCTTTGGTGATATCTGAAAATATTAAAAAAATCCTTCCTTTCTATGATGTGTTAACAAACTTCAATAAATTGCTTTTAAATTGAAACTCTGTGTATTTTAAAGTATAATTGCCTTTCTCCTGATTTCTATAGATTTTTTATGGTCATTAAAATTAAATTAATTAAATTAAGTGCTTAGCTCATTGGTTTTAAATTACTTAACCGAGATAAGTTGTAAAGCTACAAATTTACAATGAATTCAGACTTTGTGTTAGCTCATTAATTTTAGTCTGGTAGAGTGCTAAAAATTCCCCTTATTTTAAAGCTTTTCTTGGACATAATATTGAATTTCAATCTTAATCTACTCTTATATTTAAAGGTTAAGAACATATTTTTCATTTACCAAGCATTTAATATTTTTTGTTTAAATTTTTGTAACTAGACAGATCATTTTTATTCACACTATAATGATTATAAACTTTCACTTTTAAAAATTAATATTATTTTCTCTGAAAAGCTATATTTGATTATTTTAATGGTAATAATATGCAGAAGTGCAATTCTCTTTTAGGAGTTAAAAGTTTACATTGTTTTTACTAATTCAAAACTATTGACAAAATTAAGTGTTTTAAATATGAGTTATTTTCTGATAATTTGTTTACATGATAAACATCATTTATCAAGGACATGTGAAGTTATCATGACTGATTTACATGATTTCTAGATTCTTTACTTAGAGCAATTGCTACTTGTTTTTGCTTTCATTAGTTTAACAATATACTTTTTGTCTCCTTTGTTATCATTCATAAGCATAATGTCCTTTCCTATATTTATGAGCCCCTTTCAGTTTTCTAGCCACTTTTGTAAATTATGCTTTTACTATGCTTTCATTTCCATTTCTATGATTAGGAAATGTATCTTCTTATTTTCTGCAAACAAATATGATGAACAGATTCTATGATGTGGACAATTCTTAAATTAGGTAAACTATAAAGCAACATAAACTTTATAAATTGACAATACTATTCTTATAATAATGTAGTTTAGAATACATTTTATGATAATAGAAATATAAGTGATGTTATTACACATGTGCATTATGTTATATAATCTATAGGCCATATGAAATATTTCGACCATTTTCATTTTCCTAACTGCTCCTTGTTATATTAGTGCATACCACATTTTATGTAAAATGGAGTCTAAAGTAATTTAAAATATAATATACTTTTTTACAGTGTCATGCCAAAATGCTATTTAATAAAAGTATGATACAGAGAAAAATGCCAAAAACATAAATAGCTGCCTTTACTGTCAAATAATTGATAAAGAGAATGATGATAATATATTTTGTTAAGTATTTCCCATCTACCAGCCAATACTCAAAGGGTTTTAGATATACAGTGAAAAGAGTTTTTCTTCACAAGATAACTTTCAGGTAAATAATAGCAACATCTACATGTTAATTTCAGGTGATGGAAGGCCATCCTCCTAATTGTTCAGTCAAAGACTTAAAAGGAATCCTGAAATTTTCTCTTTATCTCACACACCTCACATTCAATCTATCAAGATAGTATATAGATTCAAAATATAAGGTATATTTGAAGTCTGACTACTTCTCAACATTTTTTCTGCTACCTACACTGGTTCAAAGAACCATCAGAGTCTTAGAATTATTGCTGCGGTCTCTGGGCTTGTCTGCTTGGCCTTGTCCCTCTTGAATTTAAATGCCAATGTAAGAGCCAGAGAGATCATACTATTAAAGAGTAAGTTGGAATATATTACTTTATTCAATAATCCTACAAGTCTCATCTCACTAAGAGTAAAAAGGAAAATCTTCATAAGATCCCACTAGTCCATAAAAACATTGCATCCACTCCTAATCTCCATGAACTCATTCCTTACTATTGTATCAATTATATTCACTTTCATTTAACCACATGGCATCCTAACTCTTCTGCATATACTAATCCTGATACTACCTGGGATTTTTCCATTTTTGCTTCATTCAGAAATTCCTCTTCATAGACAACTGCATTTTTCCCCTTATTCTGTTGAATAAAAACATCCTTGCCACTTTATTTACAATTGTACCTGTTCTCTATTCCCTTTCATGTTTCGTTTGTTTCCCATACCAAGTATCTACATCTGACTATTAATAATATTTTGTTAGAGCAGTTTTGCATTTTTTTCTTGTCTGCTCCTCCCCCCCCCCCACCCCACACTGTCATATAAACTTAATCAGTTCAGGATTCTTTCTTGCTTTGCTCAACATTGTATCCCCAGCATTAGATCTGTGCCTCAAAATGTATCTGAAGGTTGCAATTTACAGATGAGGAAACTGCAGAGCAGAAAGAGTAAATAGTGGTCCACAGTCACTCCACAAGTTAAAGAACAAGCTCACATTTGAACCCTATTGTTCAAATTAACATATTAACTCTATTGTTAATATGCTTTATCACCACTCTCTGACTGGATTTTTTTTTAAACAAAATTGTACTATGATTATCAGAGTTGAAAAAGTAGAATTCGTAGCTATGTTAAAGAAAACATTAAAGAAAATACCGGGTGCTGTTGAAAGATGTATGTTGCTGGCAGACATTCTCTGGAAATGCTGATTGAAGACAGTGTAGTTTTGACATTACTAGCTGTGGAAACATACAGTTACAGTCCTATTCACAGAAGAAAAAATTTTGTAAAATAAAGAACAGTTTATCCCTCAAAAGTATTATTCTTAAAAAAATCTGTAATAGTCAGGGAACAGGCTATGCTGGTGTAAGAGTGGGATTCAGAAACAGAGTGGCTCAATAAAGAAAAAAAATATCCTCAGTTGCAAACTTCTAGATGTTAACTGGTTAGGGTGTCTGGATGACTCTTTTTCACAGAATAATCCTGGAATTTACATTTCTTTTATATTTTTGATTGGTTAGCTCCCAAATGTTGCCCTCTTCTGCATTGTTGAAAGTATTGATTATTTTTTTTTTTTAAGTATTGGTAGAATTTACCAGTAAAAACATCTGTGCCTGGGTCTACTCTTCAGTATCTATCCAAGCTAACTGAAAGCATGGATTTCACTTAAGCAAATGTGTGAAAATGTTCATAAGCAGTATGAATGACAGCTATAGAATAGAAACAACTCAAATGGCCATCAGAAGATGATGAATAAATAAAGTGTGATATAGCCATTCAATAGAACAAAGTATGGCAATAAAGAAAAAATAAAATGAGTATACATGTTACACTCAGCTAGAGCCAGACATCCTGGAATGTGAAGTCAAGTGGGCCATGGGAAACATCACTATGGACAAAGCTGGTGGAGGTGATGGAATTCCAGTTGAGCTATTTCAAATCATGAAAGATGATGCTTTGAAAGTGCTACACTCAATTTGTCAGCAAATTTGGAAAACTCAGCAGTGGCCACAGAAATGGCAAATGTCGGTTTTCATTCTAATCGCAAAGAAAGGCAATGCCAAAGAATGCTCAAACTACCGCATAATTGCACTCATCTCACACGCTAGTAAAGTAATACTCAAAATTCTCCAAGCCAGGCTTCAACAATACATGAACCCTGAACATCCAGGTGTTCAAGCTGATTTTAGAAAAGGCAGAGGAACCAGAGATCAAATTGCCAACATCTGCTGGATCATCAAAAAAGCAAGAGAGTTCCAGAAAAAACAAAACAAAACAAAACAAAAACAAAACATCTATTTCTGCTTTATTGATCATGCCAAAACCTTTGACTGCGTGGATCACAATAAACTGTGGAAAATTCTGAAAGAGATGGGAATATCAGACCACCTGACTTACCTCTTGAGAAATCTATATGCAGGTCAGGAAGCAACAGTTAGTACTGGACATGGACCAACAGACTGGTTCCAAATAGGTAAAGGAGTACATCAAGGCTGTATATTGTCACCCTGCTTATTTAACTTATATGCAGAGTACATCATGAGAAATGCTGGGCTGGAAGAAGCACAAGCTAAAATCAAGATTGCCGGGAGAAATGTCAATAACCTCAGATATGCAGATGACACACCCTTACAGAAGAAAGCAAAGAAGAACTAAAGAGCCTCTTGATAAAAGTGAAAGAGGAGAGTGGAAAAGTTGGCTTAAAGTTCAACATTCAGAAAACTAAGGTCATGGCTTCCGATACCATCACTTCATGGCAAATAGATGGGAAACAGTGGCTGACTTTATTTTTCTGGGCTCCAAAATCACTGCAGATGGAGATTTCAGCCATGAAATTTAAAAAATGCTTACTCCTTGGAAGGAAAGTTATGACCAGCCTAGATGGCATATTAAAAAGGAGAGACATTACTTTGTCAACAAAGATCTGTCTGGTCAAGGCTATGGTTTTTCTAGTGGTCATGTATGGATGTGAGAGTTGGACTATAAAGAAAGCTGAGCACCTAAGAAATGATGCTTTTGAACTGTGGTGTTGGAGAAGACTCAGGAAAGTCCCTTGGACTGCAAGGAGATCCAACCAGTCCATTCTAAAGAAGATCAGTCCTGGGTGTTCATTGTAAGGACTGATGCTGAAGCTGGAACTCCAATATTTTGGCCACCTGATGGGAAGATCTGACTCATTTGTAAAGACCCTGATGCTGGGAAAGATTGAGGGCAGGAGGAGAAGGGGATGACAGAGGATGAGATGGTTGGATGGCATCACCGACTCGATGGACATGTGTTTGATTGGACTCTGGGAGTTGGTGGTGGACAGGGAGGCCTGGCGTGCTGTGGATCATGGGGTCACAAAGAGTCAGACACGACTGAGTGACTGAACTGAACTGATACATGTTACATCATAGGTTAACTTTGAAACCTTTATTTTAAGGAAATACTTTAGTCACAAGACACAACATACTGTATGAAGCAATTCACGTGAAATCTTTAGAATAGGCAAATGAAAGAATATTTAAAACTTCCTATGAATGGATATAATGTGTTCTGTGTAAGTCAATAAATGATCATTTTAAAGAATTGATTAAAGTCAAAATGTCTCTATTTATTATGTGAATTTTTATACAATTTAAAGCAAAAATTCAAAATTTGTGTTTAGTTTTATCTTATCTTGCCATAAATCTGAATTTTATTTCACACTTGTTTTAGTAGAACTAACTTTTGGTGACTAAATTTGCCCCTTCAAATTTCAAAAATGATACAATAAATGCAAAAGTAACTCCTTTATCCAAACCAACAAATTATCTCCTGAAATTCTGGAGTATGAGCTGAGTTTCCTGTAAGGGTCACTTTTAAATCTGTATAAAGTAGGTTTAATTTGCATGAGTTAATAAAGGATTCACAAGAATATTTTAATCTGATCCTCTGTTATTCCTTCAGTCTTTTTTTGTTTCCTCGTGTTGGATGAATAATATTTAAGAAAGTTCTTAATATTTGAGGAAGGCTTCACTAGAACAAAGTTGATTATGGGCTATCAGTCAATGCATAGTACGTGAAATTACGGGTTTTACAAAAGACTAATATAACATTGATCATAATATGTTAAGTAATTTTAGCATAAAATGAAAATGGATGTTGATAATGCATTCTGATATTAATTATGAAAATCTGAACGTATACAAATAAGCATTCTATGAACAAAATGTAATTGGGAGAAGTTTATCAAAATGTGACAAAATTTTGGTAATTTTCATGTTATTCTTTGAATTTTGTTGTAGTCTCATCTTGCTTCTAATGAACATATTAAGTTCTATGATAGTGCCACATGTTTAACTATAAAAGTTTCATTGTAAAAAAAATATGTCATATCACCCTTGCTTGCTTCAATGTTAGATTAATTAAGAATTTCTCTAGAAATAGTTTCTCTACCATTCCAGGTATAAATTTAGCAAATCACAAAGGACAACCAAACCATCAAGCTCTTCATTGTTGGTTGCTAAGGAAGAGACAACTAGCTTCTCAAAACATAGCACAACTGCATTTAGTCATTGAACTTTTGTACTTGGAGACATTCCGATAAATCTTCCTTGGTAATTAGGATGACCAAATGTTACATTATTATCTATGCCCAGTCCATTAAAAGTGAAAGTGAAAGTCACTCAGTTGTGTCCTACTCTTTGAGACCCCGTGGACTATACAGTCCATGGAATTCTCCAGGCCAGAATATTGGAGTGGGTAGACTTTCCCCTTTCCAGGAGATCTTCCCAACCCAGGAATTGAACCCAGGTCTCCCTCATTTTGGGCAGATTCTTTACCAGTTGAGCCACAAGGGAAGCCAAAGCATACTGGAGTGGGTAGCCTATCTCTTCTCCAGAGGATCTTCCCAACCCAGGAGTTGAAGTGAGGTCTTCTGCATTGCAGGCAGATTCTTTACCAACTAAGCTGTGAGGAAAGCCCTGTCTATGAAGTATCCTTGGTTTATCAGGATGAGAATCAAGGCATATTCTGTTGTTCTGCTTATATATTTACACAATGGATCCCTAATATTCACTTCAGACACAACTTCCTGGAAAATTTACATCTGAAATTATATTTACAGGAGCTGAACACAATTTCTAGGTTTGCTTAGTTTTCTTTTTGAATAAAATAAAATGAATGCACTAAAATTTAAAATGAACTCATCTCCAAAAAAAAAAAAAAAGCCAAAACAATTTTTTTTTTTTTAACTGAAATGGTCTTCATATTCTCTGTGTGAACACAAATTGAGACTGATTTAATTCTAGACAGATAAAACTTGGAAGATTTTTTTTTTTTTAAACCAATTTTGACTCCTGGTAAGTACCGTCCCATCAAACAAACAATGAAATAAAAAAGTGGGCCAAAGAACTAAACAGGCACTTCTCCAAAGAAGGCATACAGATGGATAATAAACACATGAAAAGATGCTCTGCATCACTCATTACTAGAGAAATGGAAATCAAAACCACAGTGAGATACCATCTCATGCTGGTCAGAATGGCTGCCATCAAAAGTCTGCAAACAATAAATTCTAGAGAAGGTGTGGATAAGAGGAAACTCTCTTACATTGGTGGTGGGAATGAAAACTGGTCCAGACATTATGGAGAACAGTGTGGAAATTTCTTTAAAAACTGGAAATAAGACTGACATATGACCCAGAAATCCCACTGCTGAGCATACACACCAAGGAAACCAGAATTGAAAGAGACACATGTGCCCCAATGCACATTGCATCACTGTTTACAGTAGCTAGGACTTGGAAGCAACCTAAATGTCCATCGGCAGACAAATGGATAAGGAAAGTATGGAATATTACTCAGATACAAAAAAGGGCACATTTGAGTCAATTCTAATGAGGTGGACAAAAATGGAGCCTATTATACAGAGTGAAGTAAGTCAGAAAGAGAAATACCAATACAATATCTTCAGTTCAGTTCAGTCACTCAGTTATGTCCAACTCTTCGTGACCCCATGGACCACAGCACGCCAGGCTTCCCTGTCCATCACCAACCTGCAGAGTTTACTCAAACTCAGGTCCATTGAGTCACTGATGACATCCAACAATCTCATCCTCTGTCATCCCCTTCTCCTCCCGCCTTCAATCTTTCCCAGCATTAGGGTCTTTTCAAATGAATCAGCTCTTCTCATAAGATGGCCAAAGTATTGGAGTTTCAGCTTCAGCATCAGTCCTTCAAATGAATATTCAGGACTGGTTTCCTTTAGGATGGACTGGTTGGATCTCCTTGCAGTCCAAGGAACTCTCGAGAGTCTTCTCCAAGACCACCGTTCAAAAGCATCAATTCTTTGGTGCCCAACTTTCTTCATAGTCCAACTCTCACATCTATACATGACTACAGGAAAAGCCATAGCTTTGACTAGACAGACTTTTGCTGGAAAAGTAAAGTCTCTGCTTTTTAATATGCCATCTGGGGTGGTCATAGTTTTTCTTCCTAGGAGCAAACGTCTCTTAATTTCATGGCTGCAATCACCATCTGCAGTGATTTTGGAGCCCAAGAAAATAGTCTGTCACTGTTTCCGTTGTTTACCATCTATTTGCCATGAAGTGATTAGACTGGATGACATGATCTTAGTTTTCCGAATGTTGAGTTTTAAGCCAACATTTTCACTCTCCTCTTTCACTTTGCTCAAGAGACCATTTAGTTCTTCTCTGCTTTCTTCCATAAGGGTGGTGTCATCCACAAATCTGAAGTTATTGATATTTATCCCAGCAATCTTGATTCCAGCTTGTGGTTCATAGAGCCCAGTGTTTCTCATGATGTACTTGACACATAAGTTAAACAAGCAGGGTCACAATATGTACTTGTGTACTTGATGTACTCCTTTCCCTATTTGAAAGCAGTCTGTTATTCCATGTCCGGTTTTTGCTGTTGCTTCCTGACCTGCATACAGATTTCTCAAGAGGCAGGTCAGGTGGTCTGGGATTCCCATGTCCTGAAAAATTTTCCCATAGTTTGTTGTGATCCACACAGTCAAAGGCTTTAGCAGAGTCAATAAAGCAGAGGCAGATGTTTTTCTGAAACTCTCTTGCTTTTCTGACCATCCAACAGATGTTGGCAATTTTATCTCTGGTTCCTCTGCCTTTTCTAAAACTAGCTTGAACATCTGGAATTTCATGGTTCATGCACTGCTGAAGCCTGGCTTGGAGAATTTTGAGCATTACTTTGCTAGCATGTAAGATGTATGCAATTATGCAGTAGCTTGAACATTTTTGGTACTGCCTTTCTTTAGGATTGGAATTAAAACTGACCTTTGCCATTCCTGTGGCCACTGCTGAGTTTTCCAAATTTGTTGGCATATTGAGTGTGGCACTTTCACAGCATCATCTTTTAGGATTTGAAATAGCTCATCTGGAATTCTATCACCTCCACTAGCTTTGTTCATAGTGATGCTTCCCAAGGCCCTCCTGACTTTGCATTCCAGGATGTCTGGCTCTAGGTGGGTGATCACACCACCGTGAATATCTTGTTTGTACAGTTCTGTGTATTCTTGCCACCTCTTCTTATAGCTTCTGTTTCTGTTAGGTCCATACCATTTCTGTCCTTTATTGTCCTCATCTTTGCATAAAATGTTCCCTTGGTATCTCTAATAGGTAAAATAGATGACCAGGGCAAGTTCTATGCATGGAACAGGGCACTCATAGTCAGTGTTCTGTGACAACCCATAGGGATGTGGTGGGGACTTCAGGATGGGGGAACACATGTGAACCTGTGGCTGATTCATGTCAATGTATGACAAAACAAACAAACCAAAAACACCACAATATTGTAAAGTAGCTATCTTCCAATTAAAATAGATAAATACTTTTTTAAAGAATGCCTTCTTAAATAAACAATGCATAGACATAAAGGAAAACAATAGAATGGGAAATAAGAGAGATATCTTCAAGAAAATTGGAGAAATCAAGTGAATATTTCATGCAATGACAGGCATGATAAAGGACAGCAATGGTAAGGACCTAACAGAAGGAGAACAGATTAAGAAGGTGCAAGATACACGGAAGAGTTATACAAAAATAGTATCAATGACCCTGATAACCATGATGTTGTGGTCACTCACATAGAGCCAGATTTCCTGGCATATGCAGTTAAGTGGGTCTTAGGAAGCATTACTACAAACAAAGTTAGTGGAACTGATAGATTGCCAGCTGAGTTATTTCAAATCTAAAAGATACTGCTGCTAAAGTGCTGCACTCAATATGCCAGTAATTTGGAGTACTCAGCAGTGGCCACAGGACTGGAAAAGGTCAATTTTCTATCCAATCTCAAAGAGGGGCAAGACCAAAGATTGCCCCAACTACCATACAATTTCTCTTATTTCACATGCAAATAAGTGTATGCTCAAAATCCTTCAAATTAGGTTTCAGCAGTATATGAACCAAGAACTTCCAGTTGTAAATCTGGGTTGAAAAAAGATAGAGGAATGAGAGATTAAATTGCAACATTCATTGGCTCATAGAGAAAGCAAGGAAATTCCAGAAAAAAAATCTGCTCCATTGACTATACAAAAGCCTTTGACTGTGTGGATCACAACCAACTGTGGAAAATCCTCAAAGAGATGGGAATACAAGGCCACCTTTCTGTCTCCTCCTGAGAAACCTGTATGCAGGTCAAGAAGCAAGAGTTGAATCAGACATGGAACAACTAACTGGTTCAAACTGTGAAAGGAGAACAACAAGGTTGTATTAATATATTGTCACCTTACTTTTTAAACTCTTATGCAGAGTACTTAAAGCAAAATTTTGGGCTGGATGAATCACAAGCTAGAATCAAGATTCTGGAGAGAAATATCAACAACTTCAAGTATGCAAATGATACCACTCCAATGACAGAAAGTGAAGAGGAGATAAAGAGCCTCTTGATGAAGGTAAAAGAGGGGAGTGAAAATGACGGCTTGAAACACAAACTAAGATCATGGCATCCAGTCCCATCACTTCATGCAAATAGAAAGGATAATTGGAAACAGTGAGAGATTTTATATTTTGGCCTCCAAAATTACTGCAGACAATGAATGCAGCCATGAAATTAAAAGACACTTGCTACTTGGAAGGAAAGCTATGATAAAACTAAACAGTAAATTAAAAAACAATAACATCACTTTGCCAACAAAGGTCCATATTGTGAAAGCTATAGTTTTTCCAGTAGCCTTGTAGAGATGTGGGAGTTGGACCGTAAAGAAGGCTGAGTGCTAAACAATTGATGTTTTCAAATTGTGATGCTGGAGAAGCCTCTTGAGAGTCCCTTGGACTGCATCATCAAACCAATCAATTCTAAAGGAAATTAACCCTGAATATTCATTGGAAGGACTGATGCTGAAGCTGAAGCTCTGTGATGCTGGTAACCATTGAGGGCAAAATGAGAAGGTCGTGGCAGAGGATGAGATGGTTAGAGAGCATCATGGACTCAGTGGGCATACATTTGAGTAAACTCCTGAAAAAAGTAAAGGACAGTGTATCCTGGCCTGCAGAAGTCCATGGGGGTCCCAAGGAGTTGGACACGACTTAGTGACTGAACAACAACAGCAACATTATGTAATATTGCAATGGAAAGAACAATACATGTTATATTAGAACTATTCTTTTACCATTGTTTATTACAAATCTAGCATTTTATTAATACATTTATTTGGAATTAATTATAAATAGCAGTGTAATATTCTGAAAATGATCTCTGGAGTCAATCTACTTTGGTCAAATTACAGAGCAACATTAAGTAATTTTAACTCTGGATAAGTTACCTAAATTCTCTTTTCCCTTTTTCCCATATGAAAAATGTGGTTAATAGTACTATGATATAAACTCATGGATATAAAGTGCACTAATAGTAAGAAGCATTTAGAAGAGTGTTCAGGCTTATTCTAAACATTCAATATACTACATTTTACTATATTGTATCCAAATATTCCAGGAACTGGAAAAAGATTATATCCAAATATTTCTGATGCTGTGAGTGAAGGCCCGTTTGAAGGGCTTAGCCCAGGAGGGTCCCCAATCATGCCAATCACACTGCCACTGCTTGCTTCCTCATTGGCAGTCCTGCTCTCAGCCAGGAATGTCTGTGCAAGGATTGCAAAGGAAACGGGCATTTCACGGCCCTCTCACTAGAACTTTGCTGCTCTGAGCAGAACTGGAGGTCTCCTGTTGTATCAGCAAGCTTCTTGCTTCAAATAGAGGCTGGCAAGCACACGGCAGCTTGCTGTCTCTTCTTCCCCAAAGGAGGCTGGCTTTTCCCGCATCCTGTGAATTTCCTGTCCCAGGCTCCTGGAAAAGAGCTTCTTAGAGTTCCTTTCTGAAGGGCACTTATCCCTGAGCCTGGGCTACTAGGGAGTAGCTCCAGTCTCAAAAGGAAAGGTAGAGCCACATGCACACATCCCGTGCGACCCTTTTGCTCTGTAGGAGAGGTCTACTGAGCCAGGGTCTCTCTGGAAATTTCTGGGCTCTGATGGGAACACACACTGTCTGTCAACCTGTGTACCCAACTTAGGGGCCCCAGGGCTACTGATTCTCTCGAGTGGGCCTTCAAGTGGTTCAGATTGGCAAGAGCTTGCACATCCACCCAACTGCACTTTTCCAACCAGTCACAGAGCCAGCGTTGTTCCACCCATTGGCAGGCTGGAAGGAAGAGGGCCAAAGCCCTTCCCCAGTGGGATTTAGGACCTACTTTGAGAGGAAAGGCCCCTTTGAAGACCTGAGCCCAGGAGGGCACCCAATCATGCCAAACACACTCCCGCTGCTTCCTCATTGGCAGTACTGCTCTCAGCCGGGAATGTCTGTGCAAGGATTGCAACGGAAACGGGATTTTCATGGCCCTCTCACTTGAACTTTGGTGTTCTGAGCAGAGCTGGATCTCTCCCATTGTAGCAGCGAACTTCTTGCTTCAAATCGAGGCTGGAAAACACACCGCAGCTTGCTGTCTCTTCTTCCCTGAAGGAGGCTCGCTTTTCCCACATCATGCGAATTTCCTGTCCCAGGCGCCTGGAAAAGCGCTTCTTAGAGTTCCTTTCTGAAGGGCACTTTTCCCTGAGCTTGGGGTAAAAGGGAGTAGCCCCACTCAGAAATGGGAAGTATCAGCCACATGCACACATCTCTGGCGTCCACTTTGCTCTGGAGGAGAACTCTAGTGAGACAAGGTCTGTCCGGAAATTCTTGGCTTTAACGGGAAAACACCCAGTTTCAGGAACTGCATACCAGACCTAGGGGCTACAAGAAACCCATTTTGCTCCACTGGGACCTAAAGTGCTGCATAATAGAAGAGCTTGAAAATCCATACCACTGCTCCCTTCCGATGTTCGCAGAGCTAGCTTTGCTCCCACCTTAGTCAGTGTGGAAAGACAGGGCCAAATCCGCTCCCCAGAGGTCCTTGTGGCCTACATATGAGTGAAGGCCCCTTTGAAGGGCTTAACCCAGGAGGGCCCCCAATCATGCCAATCACACTCCCGCTGCTTGCTTCCTCATTGGCAGTACTGCTCTCAGCAGAGAATGTCTCTGCAAGGATTGCAAAGAAAATGGGATTTTCATGGCCCTCTCACTTGAACTTTGGTGCTCTGAGCAGAGCTGGAGGTCTCCCATTCTATCAACAAGTTTCTTGCTTCAAATAGATGCTGGTAAACACACAGCAGCTTGCTGTTTCTTCTTCCCGGAAGGAGGCTGACTTTTCCTGCATCCTGTGAACTTCCTGTCCCAGGCTCCTGGAAAAGTGCTTCCTAGAGTTCCTTTCTGAAGGGCACTTATCCCTGAGTCTGGACTACTAGGGAGTAGCTCCAGTCTCAAAAGGAATCTATAGCCACATGCACATATCTCTTACATCCCTTTTGCTCTGTAGGAGAGGTCTATTGAGCCAGGGTCTCTCTGGAAATTTCTCGGCTCTGAAGGGAACACACCATGTATATTAAACTGTATACATGGCCTAGGGGCCCCGGGGCGACTGATTCTCTCGAGTGGGCCTTCAAGTGGTTCAGATTGGCAAGAGCTTGCACATCCACCCAACTGCTCTTTTCCAACCTGTCACAGAGCCAGCATTGTTCCACCCATTGGCAGGCTGGAAGGAAGAGGGCCAAAGCCCTTCCCCAGTGGGATTTGGGACCTACTTCTAGAGGAAAGGCCCCTTTGAAGAGCTGAGCCCAGGAGGGCACCCAATCATGCCAAACACACTCCCACTGCTTTCTTCCTCATTGGCAGTACTGCTCTCAGCCGGGAATGTCTGTGCAAGAATTGCAAAGAAACGGGATTTTCACGGCCCTCTCTCTTGAACTTTGGTGCTCTGAGCAGAGCTGAAGATCTCCCATTGTAGCAGCGAACTTCTTGCTTCAAATCGAGGCTGGCAAACACACCACAGTTTGCTGTCTCTTCTTCCCTGAAGGAGGCTCGCTTTTCCCGCATCATGCAAATTTCCTGTCCCAGGCGCCTGGAAAAGCGCTTCTTAGAGTTCCTTTCTGAAGGGCACTTTTCCCTGAGCTTGGGGTAATAGGGAGTAGCCCCACTCGGAAATGGGAAGTATCAGCCACATGCACACATCTCTGGCGTCCACTTTGCTCTGGAGTGAGACAAGATCTGTCCAGAAATTCTTGGCTTTAATGGGAAAACACCCAGTTTCAGGAACTGCATACCAGACCTAGGGGCTACAAGAAACCCATTTTGCTCCACTGAGGAGTAAAGTGCTGCATAATAGAAGAGCTTGAAAATCCATATCACTGCTCCCTTCTGATGTTCGCAGAGCTAGCTTTGCTCCCACCTTAGTCAGTGTGGGAAGACAGGGCCAAATCCGCTCCCCAGAGGTCTTTATGGGCTACATATGAGTGAAGGCCCCTTTGAAGGGCTTAACCCAGGAGGGCACCCAATCATGCCAATCACACTGCCGCTGTTGCTTCCTCATTGGCAGTCCTGCTCTCAGCCAGGAATGTTTGTGCAAGGATTGCAAAGGAAACGGGCATTTCACGGCCCTCTCACTAGAACACTGGTGCTCTGAGCAGAGCTGGAGGTCTCCCATTCTATCAGCAAGCTTCTTGCTTCAAATCGAGGCTGGAAAACACACTGCAGCTTGCTGTCTCTTCTTCCCTGAAGGAGGCTCGCTTTTCCCACATCATGCGAATTTCCTGTCCCAGGCGCCTGGAAAAGCGCTTCTTAGAGTTCCTTTCTGAAGGGCACTTATCCATGAGATTGGGGTAATAGGGAGTAGCCCCACTCGGAAATGGGAAGGAACAGCCACATGCACACATCTCTGGTGTCCACTTTCCTCTGGAGGAGAGCTCTAGTGAGACAAGGTCTGTCCAGAAATTCTTGGCTTTAACGGGAAACACCCAGTTTCAGGAACTGCATACCAGACCTAGGGGCTACAAGAAACCCATTTTGCTCCACTGGGACCTAAAGTGCTGCATAATAGAAGAGCTTGCAAATACATACCACAGCTCCCTTCAGACATTTGCAGAGCCTGCTTTGCTCCAACCTTTGTCAGTGTGGAAAGACAGGGCCAAAGCCGCTCCCCAGAGGTACTTGTGGGCTACATATGAGTAAAGGCCCCTTTGAAGGGCTTACCCCAGGAGGGTCCCCAGTCATGCCAATCACACTGCCACTGCTTGCTTCCTCATTGGCAGTACTGCTCTCCGCCGAGAATGACTGTGCAAGGATTTCGGTGGTAAAGGTTCATCTCGCAGTGAGGGGAAAGTGTGAGTGGAACATCGGAATTCCTCTCCAGTCGAAGAATGAGAATCAGCCCTCATCTCGAGACCATATGGGGTACATGGTGTCTTCTGGCGTGGCTGTCTTGACCTCGGTGTTCCTCTAGTCTTTCTACTTTGTTTTCGGGAAATGTCTGTAGTTGCCTAAAAGAAGTCATGCCTCCTGACGTGTTTGATGGGGAATATGTAATGGTTCTTTTGCGAGTGCAGGAGAATCGAGCCTCATCTCGCAGTGAGGGGGAACTCTCATGGTTTTTCTCCAGTTGCGGCAGGAACCTGGGGATTCCTCTCAAGTTATGATGGGGATGGCCCTTAAAAACTCATTTTTTTTCAGCGACGTCAGGTCTCCTGTTGAGTTGTGAGGGACACTTCGGGATTCTCCTCGAGTCTTGGCAGGGCAACAGGGACGCCTTTCCAGTTGAGGCGGGAGACCCAGTGTCCCTTTCCAGTTGCCACAGGGATGTTGAGATTCCTATCGATTTTCTAGAGGAGTCAGGCATCATCTCCTTTTGAAGTAGGGAACTCCGCATTCCTCTTGAGTTGTCAAAGGGGTGTGAGGCCTGCTGTGGTGATGAGGCTGGGAACTAGGGCTCTTTCTAGGGTCTCAACAGGGGATTCAGACACCGCTTCATGTCGTGAGAGGAAACACGGGCTTGTATTTGAGTAACTGCAGGGAACTAAGACTTTACCTCAAGCAAGGGGAACTCGGTGTCCATTCCACTTGGGACAGCAAACTCAGGGTCCCACCCACATACCTATAGCTGAGAGAAGCCTCCTATTGAGTTGCAAATGGAGAGTCGGCATTACTCTCGAAGTGAAGGAAGGGAATCGGCCCTCATCTCGAGATGATTTGGGGTACACGGTGCCATTTCAAGTGGCGGCAGTGACCTCAGGGTTCATCTAAACTTGTGACCATGTTCTTGGGGACTCTCTGGAGTTCCATAAAGGAAGTCAAGATCCTTTCTTGTTTGATGTGGAACACGGAATTGCTCTAGAGGCAATGCAGGGGAATCAGGCATCATCTTGCTTTGAAGGTGGAATCTTGTGGTTTTACTTGAGTTGCAGCTGGAAACTCTTGGTTCCTCAAGAGTTACTACAGGAGCGGCTGTGAACCTCTCATGGTTTGTCAGGGACATCAGGCCTCCTTTCTAGTTGCCAGGGACACATTGGGATACTTCTCGAGTCGTGGCAGGGGAATCGAGATACCTCTCGAGGTGAGGCGGGAAATTCAGAGTCTGGTTCCTGTTGCCACAGGGATCTTGGGCTTCATATCCATTTTCAAGGGGAATCCATCTTCGTCTCGTGTTGAGGCATGGAAGACCTCTTTGCTCTCACTTTAGAAATGGGGTGTCAGTCCTCATGTCAACTTGAGGTGGGGATCTCGGGCTTTTTTAGAAGTACTACAGGGGAGTCAGACCTCCCTTAGTGTTGTGAGTGGAAACTCGGAGCTCCATTCAAGTCGTTTCGATGGAATCAGTCCTTCTGTCGAGCTGAGGGGGAATACAATGTCCTTGCGTCTTACAGAAGGAACCTCGGGGTTCTTCTCGAGATTCTCCAGGTGAGACAAGCCACCACTTCCAGTGTGAGTGGAACATCGGCATTCCTCTCGAGTAGAAGAATGAGAATTAGCCCTCATCTCGAGATTGTATGGGGTACACGTAGGACTTCTGGAGTTGCTGTGCTGACTTCTGGGTTCCTCTAGTCTTTCTACAGTGTTTTCTGGAAAAGTCTGGAGTTGCCTAAAAGAAGTCATGCCTCCTGACGTGTTTGATGGGGAATAGGGTGTGGCTCTTTTGCCAATGCAGGAGAATCGGGCCTCATCTCGCGGTGATGGGGAAGTCTCATGGTTTTTCTCAAGTTGCGGCAGGAACTTGGGGTTTCCTCTCAAGTTACGATGGAGATAGCCCTTAAAAACTCGTCAGCGATGTCAGGACTCCTGTCTAGTTGCGAGGGACACCTCGGGATTCTCATCGAGTCTTGGCAGGGCAAAATGGATGCCTCTCTAGTTGAGGCGGGAGAACCAGGGTCCCTTTCCAGTTGCCACAGGGATATTGGGATTCCTTTCGATTTTCAATAGTAGTCAGGCATCATCTCCTTTGAAGCCTGGAACTCCACGTTCCTCTTGAGTTGTCAAAGGGATGTGAGGCCTCCTGTCGAGATGAGGCGGGGAACTAGGGCTTTTTCTAGGGTATCAACAGGGGATTCAGACATCTTTTCATGTTGTGAGATGAAAGAGGAGCTGCATTCAAGTCACTGCAGGGAAATCCGGCCTTATTTCGAGTCAGGGCATCTCGGTGTCCATTCCACTTGAGGCAGCAAACTCAGGGTCCCTCTCACACACCTATAGCTGAGAGAAGCCTCCTGATGAGGTGCAAATGGAAAGTCGGCATTCCTCTCGAGGTGAAGCAAGGGAATCGGCCCTCATCTTGAGATGATTTTGTGTACACGGAGCTGTATCGAGTTGTGGCAGTGAATTCGGGGTCATCTAGACTTTTGACGGTGTTCTTGGGGACTCTCTGGAGTTCCATAAAGGAAGTCAAGCCTCCTTTCGTGTTTGATGCGGAACGCGGGATTGATCTGGAGGCAATGCAGGGGAAATCAGGCATCATCTTGCTTTGAAGGTGGAATTCTGTGGTTTTACTCAAGTTGCGATAAGAAACTCGTGGTTCCTCTCAAGTAACTATGGGGACGACAGTAAACTTCTCCTGGTTTCTCAGGGATGTCAGGCATTCTTTCTCGTTGCCAGAGACACTTTGGGATTCTTCTTGAGTTGTGGCAGGGGGATCAGGACGCATCTCGAGTTGAACCAGAAATTCTAGCGTCCCTTTCCTGTTGCGACAGGCATATTGTGGTTTGTATAAATTTTCAAGGGGAGTCAGGTGTCGTCTTGTGTTGAGGCATGGAAGACCTCTTTGGTCTCAAGTTTGAAACGGGGAGTCAGGCCTCATTTCGAGATGAGGAGGGAAACTCGGGCTATTTCTAGAAGTGCAACAAGGAAGTCAGACCTCCCTTAGTGTCATGAGAGGAAACTCAGAGTTCCATTGAAGTCGTTTCCATGGAATCAGTCCTTCTGTCGAGCTGAGGGGGAACACGATGTCCTTTCGACTTACAGGAGGGACCTCGGGGTTCTTCTCGAGTTTCAACAGGTGAGACAAGACAGCGCTTCTGGTGTGAGTGGAATATTGGGATTCCTCTCCAATCAAAGAATGAGCATTGGCCCTCATCTCGAGATGATTTGGGGTACACGGAGCTCTTCTCGAGTTGCTGCGCTGACCTCGGTGTTCATCTAGACTTGTGACGGTTTGCTCGGGGAATCTCTGGAGTTGCTTAAAGGAAGTCAAGCCTCCTGTCGTGTTTGATGGGGAACGCGGGATGGCTCTGGAGACCATGCAGGGGAATTGGGCCTCATCTCACGGTAAAGGGGAAATCTCATGGTTTTCTTCAAGGTGAGGTGGAAACCTGGGGTTTACTCTCTAGTAATGACGGGGATGGCCTTTAAAAACTCTTGTTTTCTCAGCGACTTCAGGACGCCTGTCTAGTTGCCAGGGACACATCTGGATTTTCCTCCAGTCATGGCAGGGCAAGAGGGACTCCTCTTGAGTTGAGATGGGAGACATTGGGTCCCTTTCCAGTTGCCACAGGGCTGTTGGGATTCCTATCAAATTTCAAAGGCAGTCAGGCATTGTCTCTTGTTGAAGCATGGAACTGCCCATTCCTCTTGATTTGTCTAAGGGGTGAGAGGCTTGCTGTCAAGACGAGGTGGGGAACTAGGGCTTTTTCTAGGGTCTCAACAGGGGATTAAGACCATCCTTTATGTTGTGAGAAGAAACACGAGCTTGCATTCGAGTCACTGCAGGGAAATCAGGACTTACATCGAGTGAGGGGAACTCGGTGTCCATTCCACTTGAGGCAGCAAACTAGGGTCCCTCTCATATAACTATAGACGAGAGTAGCCTCCTCTTGAGGTGCGAGTGGAAAATCGGCATTCCTCTCAAGGTGAAGCAAGGGAATTGGCCCTCATCTCGAGATGATTTGGGGTACAGAGAGTTTTTTGGTGTTGCTGTGGTGACCTCAGGGTTCCTCTAGACTTGTGACGGCGTTCTTGGGTACTTTCTGGAGTTCCATTAAGGAAGTCAAGCCTTCTTTAGTGTTTGATGTGGAAAACAGAATTGCTCTAGGGGCAATGCAGGGGAATCAGGCCTCATCTCGCTTTGAGGGTGGAATCTTGTGGTTTTACTCGAGTTGCGGCCGGAAACTCGTGGTTCCTCGCAAGTTACTACGGGGACGGCAGTGAACCTCTCGTGGATTTTCAGGGACGTCAGGCCTCCTTTCCCGTTGCCAGAGACACATTGGGATTCATCTCAAGTTGTGGCAGGGGAATCGGGACTCATCTCGAGTTGACCCGAAATTCTAGCGTCCGTTTCCTGTAACGACAGGCATCTTGTGGTTTGTATCGATTTTCAAGGGGAGTCAGGTGTCGTCTCGTGTTGAGACATGGAAGACCTCTTTGGTCTCAAGTTGGAAATGGGGTGTCTGGTCTCATTTCGAGATGAGGCGAGGAACTCGACCTTTTCTAGAAGTGCAACAAGGGTGTCAGACCTCCCTTAGTGTCACGAAAGGAAACTCGGAGTTTTATTCAAGTCGTTGCCATGGAATCAGTCCTTCTGTCGAGCTGAGGGGGTAGACCATGTCCTTTTGACTTACAGAAGGGTCCTCTGGGTTCTTCTCGAGTTTCAACAGGTGAGACAAGGCAGGGCTTCGGGTGTGAGTGGAACATCGGGATTCCTCTCCAATCGAAGAATGAGAATCGGCCCTCATCTCCAGATGATTTGGGGTACACAGAGCTCTTCTCCAGCTGAAGTGCTGAACTCAGTATTCCTCTAGACTTGTGACGGTGTTCTCCGGGAATCTCTGGAGTTGCCTAAAGGAAGTCAAGCCACTTGTCATGTTTGATGTGGAACGCAGGATGGCTCTGGAGCCAATGCAGGGGAATCGGGCCTCATCTCGTGGTAAAGGGGAAATCTCATGGTTTTGTTCGAGGTGCCGTGGGAATCTGGGCCTCTTCTCGCTTTGATCGTGGAATCCTGTGGTTTTAGTCGAGTTGTGGCTGGAAATTCGTGGTTCCTCTCGAGTTCCTACGGGGACAGCAGTGAACCTCTCGTGGTTTTTCAGGGACGTCAGACCTCCTTTCTAGATGCCAGGGACACCTCTGGTACTTCTTGAGTCGTGGCAGGGGAATTGAGATATCTCTCGAATTGAGGCGGGAAATCCAGAGTCCGGTTCTTGTTGCCACAGGGATCTTGGGCTTCGTGTCGATTTTCAAGGGGAATCCATCGTCGTCTCATGTTGAGGCATGGAAGACCTCTTTGCTCTCAAGTGGGAAATGGGGTGTCAGTCCTCAGGTCGACTTGAGGCGGGAATCTCGAGCTTTTTAGAAGTACTAAAGGGGAGTCAGACCTCCCTTAGTGTTGCGAGTGGAAACTAGGAGTTCCATTCAAGTCGTTTCGATGGAATCAGTCCTTCTGTCGAGCTGAGGCGGAACACAATGTCCTTTCGTCTTCCTAAGGAACCTCGAGGTTCTTCTCGAGTTTATCCAGGTGAGACAAGGCACCGCTTCCAGTGTAATTGGAACATCGGCATTCCTCTCGAGTCAAAGATTGAGAATTGGCCCTTATTTCGAAAGCATATGGGGTACACAGAAGTCTTCTGGCGTTGCTGCGCTGAACTCGGGGTTCCTCTAGTATTTCGACGGTGTTTTTGGGAAATGTCTGGAGTTGCCTAAAAGAAGTCATGCCTCCTGACGTTTTTGATGGGGAATACGGGATGGCTCTATTGCCCATGCCGGAGAATCGGGCCTCATCTCGCAGTGAGCGGGAAGTCTCATGGTTTTTCTCAGTTGCGGTAGGAACCTGAGGTTTCCTCTCGAGATATGACAGGGATGGCCCTTAGAAACTTGTGTTTTGTCAGCGACGTCAGGACTCCTGTCTAGTTGTGAGGGACACCTCGGGATTCTCCTCGAGGCTTGGCAGGGCAATAGGTTCGCCTCTCTAGTTGAGGTGGGAGAACCAGGGTCCCTTTCCAGTGGCTTCAGGGATATTTGGATTCCAATCAATTTTCAAGAGTCGTCAGGCATCTTCTGCTTTTGAAGCATGGAACTTCACATTCCTCTCGAGTTGTCAAAGGGATGTGAGGCTTCCTGTTGAGATGAGGCTGGGAACCAGGGCTTTTTCTAGGGTCTCAACAGGGGATTCTCCATCCCTTCATGTTGTGAGATGGAAGAGGAGCTTGAATTCAAGTCACTGCAGGGAAATCAGGCCTTACCTCAAGTCAGGGGATCTCGGTGTCCATTCCACTTGAGGCAGCACACTCAGGGTCCCTCTCACATACCTATAGCTGAGAGAAGCCTGATGAGGTGCAAATGGAAAGTCAGCATTCCTCTCGAGGTGAAACAAGGGAATCAGCCCTCATCTCGAGATGATTTGGTGTACATGGAGCTGTTTCGATTTGCGGCAGTGACCTCGGGGTTCATCTAGACTTGTGGCAGTGTTTCTGGGGACTCTCTGGAGTTCCATAAGGGACTCCTTTCATGTTTGATGTGGAACGCGGAATTGCTGTGGAGGCAATGCAGGGTAATCAGGCATCATCTGGCTTTGAAGGTAAATCTTCTGGTTTTACTCGAGTTGCGGCAGGAAACTCGTGGTTCTTCTCTAGTTACAACGAAGATGGCAGTGAACTTCTTGTGGTTTGTCAGGGATATCAGGCCTCCTTTCTAGTAGCCAGGGACACTACTTGAGCAGTGGCAGGGGACTCGAGATGCCTTTTGAGTTGAGGCGGGAAATCCAGAGTCCGGTTCCTGTTGCCACAGGGATCTTGGGCTTCGTGTCAATTTTCAAGGGGAATCCATCGTCGTCTCATGTTGAGGCATGGAAGACCTCTTTGCTCTCAAGTGGGAAATGGGGTGTCAGTCCTCATGTCGATTGGAAGCGGCAAACTCGGGCTTTTTCTAGAAGTACAATAGGGGAGTCAGACCTCCCTTAGTGTTGCGAGTGGGAACTCGGAGTTCCATTCAAGTCGTTTCCATGGAACCAGCCCTTCTGTCGAGCTGAGGGGGAATATGATGTCCTTTCGTCTTACAGAAGGAACCTCGGGACTCTTCTCGAGTATCAACAGCTGAGACAAGGCACCGCTTCACCATGAATGGAACATCGGCATTCCTCTCGAGTAGAAGAATGAGAATCGGCCCTCATCTTGAGATTATATGGGGTACACGGAGGTCTTCTGGGGTTGCTGTGCTGACTTCGGGGTTCCTCTAGTCTTTCGACGGTGTTTTCGGGAAATATTTGGAGTTGCCTAAAAGAAGTCATGCTTCCTGACGTGTTTGATGGGGAACATGGGGTGGTTCTGTTGCCAATGCAGAAGAATCGGGGCTCACCTCCCGGTGAGGGGGAAGTCTCATGGTTTTTCTCCAGTTGCAGTGGGAACCTGGGGTATACTTTCGAGTTACGACTGGGATGTTCTTTAAACACTCGTGTTTTCTCATCGACGTCAGGACTCCTGTCTAGTTTCAGGGACAACTCGGGATTCTCCTCGAGTATTGGCAGGGCAATAGGGACGCCTCTCGAGGTGAAGCAGGAGACCCAGGATTCCTTACCAGTTGCCACAGGGATATTGGGATTCCTATTGATTTTCAAGAGGAGTCAGGTATCGTCTCCTTTTGAAGCATGGAACTCCGAGTTCCTCTCGAGTTGTGAACGTGGTGTGAGGCGTACTGACGAGAAGAGGCGGGGAACTAGGGCTTTTTCTAGGGTCTCAACAGGAGATTCAGACATCTCTTCATGTTGTGAGATGAAAGATGAGCCTGCATTCAAGTCAGTGCAGGGAAATCAGGCCTTAGTTCGAGTCAGGGCATCTCAGTATCCATTCCACTTGAGGTAGCACACTCAGGGTCCCTCTCACATACTTATAGCAGATAGAAGCCTCCTCTTGGGGTGCGAGTGGAAAGTCGGCATTCCTCTTGAGGTGAAGCAAGGGAATCGGCCCTCATCTCGAGATGATTTGGGGTACATGGAGCTCTTTCAGGTTGCGGCAGTGGCCTCGGGGTTCCTCTAGACTTGTGATGGTGTTCCTGGGGACTCTCTAGAGTTCCATAAAGGAAGTCAAGCCTCCTTTCGTGTTTGATGTGGAACAAGGAATTGCTCTGGAGGTGATGCAGGGGAATTGGGCCCCATCGCGAGTTGATTTGGGGTACACGGATCTCTTTCATGTTGCTGCGGTGACCTCAGGGTTCCTCTAGGCTTCTGACGGTGTTCTTGGGGACTCTCTGGAGTTCCATAAAGGAAGTCAAGGCTCCTTTCATGTTTGATGTGGAACACGACATTGCTCTGGAGGCAATGCAGGTGAATCGGGCCAAATCTCGTGGTGAGATGGAAGTCTCATGGGTCTTCTCGAGTTGCAGGAGGAACCTGGGGTTTCCTCTTGAGTTACGACGGGGATGTTCTTTCAACAGTCGTGTTTTCTCAGCGACGTCAGGACTCCTGTCTAGTTTCCATGGACACCTCGGGATTCTCCTCGAGTCATAGCAGGGCAGTAGGGATGCCTCTCGAGGTGAGGAGGGAGACCCAGGGTCCCGTTCCAGTTGCCACTGGGATATTGGAATTCCTATCGATTTTCAAATGGCGTCAGGCATCGTCTGTTGTTGAAGCATGCAACTCCGCATTTCTCTTGAGATGTCAAAGGGTGTGAAGTCTCCTATGGAGATGAACTGGGGAACTAGGGCTCTTTCTAGGGTCTCAGCAGGGGATTCAGACATCCCTTCATGTTGGGAGAGGAAACACGGGCTTGCCTTTGAGTCACTGCAGGGAAATCAGGCCTTACCTCGAGTGAGGGGAACTCGGTGTCCATTCCAATTGAGGCAGAAAAATCAGGGGTCCCTCTCACATACCTATAGCTGAGAGAAGCCTCCTCTTGTGGTGCTTGTGGAAAGTTGGCATTCCTCTTAAGTCGAAGCCAGGGAATCAGCTCTCATCTCAAGATGATTTGGGGTACACGGAGCACTTCTCGAGTTGCTGTGCTGAACTCGGTGTTCCTCTAGACTTGTGACGGTGTTCTTGGGGAATCTCTGGAGTTGGCTAACTGAAGTCAAGTCACCTGTCATGTTTGATGGGGAATGCGGGATGGCTCTGGAGCCAATGAAAGGGAATCAGGCTTCATCCCGAGTTGATTTGGGTACACGGAGTTCTTTCGTGTTCCTGCGGTGACCTCAGTGTTCCTCTAGGCTTGTGACAGTGTTCTTGGGGACTCTCTGGAGTTCCATAAAGTAAGTCATGTCTCCTTTTGTGTTTGATGTGGAGCAAGGCATTGCTCTGGAGGCAATGCAGGTGAATCGGGCCTCATCTCACAGTGAGGGGGAAGTCTCATGGGTTTTCTCAAGTTGCGGTAGGAACCTGGGCTCTCCTCTGGAGTTATGACGGGGATGGCCCTTAGACACTTGTGTTTTTTCAGCAACGTCAGGACTCCTGTCTAGTTGCGAGGGACACCTCGGAATTCTCCTCGAGGCTTGGCAGGGCTATAGGAACGCCTCTCGAGGTGAGGCGGGAGACCCAGGGTTCCTTTCCAGTTGCCACAGGGATATTGGGATTCCTATCGATTTTCAAGAAGAGTCAGGCATCATCTCCTTTTGAAGCACTGAACTCTGCGTTCCTCTCGAGTTGTCAAAGGGATGTGAGGACTCCTGTCGAGATGAGATGGGGAACTAGGGCTTTCTCTAGGGTCTGCACAGGGGATTCAGACATCCCTTCATCTTGGGAGATGAAAGACGAGCCTGCATTCAAGTCACTGCAGGGAATTCCGGCCTTATTTCGAGTCAGGGCATCTCGGTGTCCATTCCACTTGAGGCAGAAAGCTCAGGGTCCCTCTCACATACCTAGAGCTGAGAAAAGCCTCCGCTTGAGCTGCTCGTGGAAAGTTGGCATGCCTCTTGATTCGAAGCCAGGGAATCCGCTGTCATCTTGAAATGATTTGGGGTACACGGAGCTTTTCTCGAGTTGCTTTGCTGAACTTGGTGTTCCTCTAGACTTGGTACGGTGTTCTCCGGAAATCTCTGAAGTTGCCTAATTGAAGTCAAGCCACATGTCGTTTTTGATGGAGAACGAGGGATGGCTCCGGAGACCATGCAGGGGATCGGGCCTCATCTCGAGTTGATCTGGAGTACACAGAGCGCTTTCATGTTGCTGCGGGGCCCTAGGGTCCCTCTATACTTGTGAGAGTGTTTTTGGGGACTCTCTTGAGTTCCATCAAGGAAGTCAAGGCTCCTTTCGTGTTTGATGGGGAACACGGACTTGCTCTGCACGCACTGCAGTGGAATCGGGCCTCATCTCGCGGCGAGGGGAAAGTCTCATAGTTTTTCTCCAGTTGCGAAGGGAACCTGATGTTTGTTCCTGAGTTAAGACGAGAATATCCCTTCAAAACTCGTGTTGTATCAGCGACGTCAGGAGTCCTGTCTAGTTACAAGGGACACCTCAGAATTCTCCTCGAGGCTTGGCAGGTCAATAGGGACGCCTCTTGACCTGAGGGGGGGAAACCATCATTCCCTTTGCAGTTGCAACAGGGATTTTGGGATTCTTATCAGTTTTCGGAATCAGGCCTCTTCTTATTTTGAAGCATTGAACTCCGCGTGCCTCTCGACATTTCAAAGGGATATGAGGCCTCATGTCGTGATGAGGCGGGGACCTAGGGGTTTCTCTAGGGTCTCTACAGGGGATTCAGATATCCCTTCATATTGTGAGATGAAAGGCGAGCCTGCATTCAAGTCACTGCTGGGAAATCCAGCCTTATTTCGAGTCAGGGCATCTCGGTGTCCATTCCACTTGATGCAGCAAACTCAGGCTCCCTCTCACATACCTATATCTGAGAGAAGCCTCCTCTTGAGCTGCTTGTGGAAAGTTGGCATTCCTCTTGAGTCAAATCCAGTGAATCAGCTCTCATCTCGAGATGATTTGGGGTACATGGAGGTTTTCTCGAGTTTCTCTGCTGAACTTGGTGTTCCCCTAGATATGGGACGGAGTGCTCGGTGAATCTCTGGCATTGCCTAAAGGAAGTCAAGCCACTTGCCCTGTTTGATGGGGAATGCAGGATGGCTCTGGAGACCATGCAGGGGAATCGGGCCTCGTCTCGAATTGATTTGAGTCACATTAGCTCTTTCGTGTTGCTGCGGTGGCCTCAGGGTCCCTCTAGACCTGTGACATTGTTCTTGGGGACTATGTGGAGTTTCATCTAGGAAGTCAAGGCTCTTTTCGTGTTTGATGGGGAACACGAACTTGTTCTGCATTCAGTGCAGGGGAATCGGGCCTCACCTCACGGCCAGGGGGAAGTCTCATGGTTTTTATCGAGTTGCTATGGGATCCTAGGGCATATTCTCGAGTTAAGGCGAGGATGGCCCTTCAAAACCCGTGTTGGTTGAGCGGCGACAGGACTCCTCTCTAGTTGTCAGGGACACCTCGGGATTCTCCTCGAGGCCTGGCAGGGCAATAGGGATGCCTCTCGAGGTGAGGCGGGAGACCCAGTTTCACTTTGCAGTTGCCACAGGGATATTGTTATTCCTATCAATTTTCAAGAGGTGTCCGGCATCGTCTCCTTTTGAAGCATTGAACTCCGCATTTCTCTCGAGTTGTCAAAGGGATGTAAGGCCTCCTGTTGAGATGAGGCAGGGAACTAGGGCTTTCTCTAGGGTCTCCACAGGGGATTCAGACATCCCTTCATCTTGTCAGTTTAAAGACGAGCCAGCATTGAAGTCACTGCAGGGAAGTCCGGCCTTATTTCGAGTCAAGGCATCTCGGTGACCATTCCACTTGACACAGCAAACTCAGGGTCCCTCTCACATACCTATAGCTCAGAGAAGCCTCCTCTTGAGGGGCTTGTGTAAAGTTGGGTTTCCTCTTGCTTCGAAGACAGGGAAGCAGCTCTCATCTCGAGATGATTTGGGGTACACGGAACTTTTCTCGAGTTGCTGTGCTGAACTTTGTGTTCCTCTAGATATGGGACGGTGCTCTCTGGGAATCTCTGGAGTTGCCTAAAGGAAGTCAAGCCACTTGTCGTGTTTGATGGGGAAAGCGGGTTGGCTCTGGAGCCAATGTAGGGGAATCTGGCCTCATCTCGAGTTCATTTGGGGTACACCAAGCTCTTTTTTGTTGCTGCGGTGACTTCAGGGATCCTCTAGACTTGTGACAGCGTTCATGGGGACTCTCTGGAGTTCCATCAAGGAAGTCAAGGCTCCTTTCGTGTTTTAAGGGCCCACGGACTTGCTCTGCAAGCAATGCCATTGAATAGGTCCTCATCTCGCGGCGAGGGACCAGACTCATTGTTTTTCTCGAGTTGCGGCGGGAACCTCTGTTATGTTTTCAAGTTATGACGGGGATGGACCTTCAAAACTCATGTTGGTTCAGCGATGTCTGGACTCCTGTCTAATTGCGAGGGACACCTGGGTATTCTTCTCGAGGCTTGGCCGGGAAATAGGGACGTCTCTTGAGGTGAGGCGGGAGACCCAGGCTCCCTTCCCAGTTTACACAGGGATATTAAGATTCCTGTGAATTTTCAAGAGGAGTCAGGCATCGTCTCCTTTTGAAGCATTGAACTCCACGTGCCTCTCGAGTTGTCAAAGGAACGTGAGGCCTCCTGTAGAGATGAGGGGGGGAACTAGGGCTTTCTCTAGGGTCTCCACAGGGGATTCAGACATCCCTTCATCTTGTGAGCTGAAAGACGAGACTGCCTTCAAGTCACTGCAGGGAAATCCAGCCTTATTTCGAGTCAGGGCATCTCGGTGTCCATTCCACTTCAGGAAACAAATTCAGAGTCCCTCTCCCATACCTATAGCTGAGAGAAGCCTTGTGTTGTGGTGCTTTTGGAAAGTTTGTATTCCTCTTGATTTGAAGCCAGGAAATCAGCTCTCATCTCGAGATGATTTGGGGTACACGGAGCTTTTCTGGAGTTCCTGTGCTGAACTTGGTGTTCCTCTAGACTTGGGACGGTGTTCTCAGGGAATCTCTGGAGTTGGCTAAAGGAAGTCGAGCCACTTGTCCTGTTTGATGGGGAATGTGGGATGGCTCTGGAGCCAAAGCAGGGGAATTGGGCCTCATGTCGAGTTGATTTGTAGTACAAAGAGCTCTTATGTGTTGCTGCGGTGGCCTCAGGGTCCCTCTAGACTTGCGACAGTCTTTTGGGGACTATGTGGAATTTCATCTAGGAAGTCAAGGCTCCTTTCGTGTTTAATGGGGAACTCAGATGTGGTCTGCATGCAATGCAGTGGAATCGGGCCTCATCTCGAGTTGACTTAGGGTACACGGTGCTCTTTGGTGTTGCTGCGGGGACCTCAGGGTCCCGCTAGACTTGTGACAGTGTTCTTGGGAACTTTCTGGAGGTCCATCAAGCAAGTCAAGGTTCCTTTCGTGTTTGATGAGGAACACGGACTTGCTCTGCACGCAGCATTGCAATCGGGCTTCATCTCGCGGCGATGGGGAAGTCTCATGGTTTTTCTTGAGTTGCAGCGGGAATCTGGGGTATGTTCTCATGTTAGAGCGGGGATGGCCCTTCAAAACTCGTGTTGGTTCAGCGAAATCAGAACTCCTGTCTAGTTGCCACAAAACCTCGGGATTCTCCTCGAGGCTTGGCAGGGCTATAGGGACTGCTCTCGAGGCGAAGCGGGTGACCCTGTTTCCCTTTGCCGTTGCCACAGGGATATTGTTATTCCTTTCAATTTTCAAGAGGTGTCAGGCATCGTCGCCTTTTGAAGCATGGAACTCCGCGTTCCTCTCAACTGTCAAAGGGATGTAAGGACTCCTGTCGAAATGATGCGGGGAACTACGGCTTATTCTACGGTTTCCACAGGGGATTCAGACATCTCTTCATCTTGTGAGATGAAAGACGAGCCTGCATTCAAGTGACTGCCCAGAAATCCGGCCTTATTTCGAGTCAGGGCATCTTGGTGTCGAATCCAGTTGAGGCAGCAAACTCAGGGTCCCTCTCACATACCTAGAGCTGAGAAAAGCGTCTGCTTGAGATGCTTGGGAAAAGTTGGCTTTCCTCTTGAGTCGAAGCCAGGGAATCAGCTCTCATCTCGAAATGATTTCGGGCGCACGGAGCTTTTCTCGAGTTGCTTTGCTGAACTTGGTGTTCCTCTAGACTTGTGACGGTATTCTCCGGGTATCTCCGGAGTTGCCTAAAGGAATTCAAGCCACTTGTCGTGTTTGATGGGGAACGCGGGATGGCTCTGGAGACAATGCACGGGAATCGGGCCTCATCTCGAGTTGATTTGGAGTACACGGAGCTCTTTCCTGTTGCCCCAGGGACCTCAGGGTCCCTCTAGACTTGTGACAGTGTTCCTGGGGACTCTCTGGGGTTCCATAAAGGAAGTAGGCTCCTTTCGTGTTTGATGGGGAACTCGGATGTGGTCTGCATGCAATGCAACGGAATCGGGCCTCATCTCGCGGTGAGGGCGAAGTCTCATGTTTTTTCTCGAGTTGCGGTGGGAACCTGGGGTATATTCTCGAGTTACGACGGGGATGGCCCTTCAAAACACGTGTTTGTTCATTGACGTCAGGACTCCTGCCTAGTTGCGAGAGACACCTCTGGATTCTCCTCGAGGCTTGAAAGGGCAATACGAACACCTCTCGAGGTGAGGCGGCAGCCCCAGGGTCCCTTTCCTATTTCCACTGGGATACTGGGATTCCTGTCAATTTTCAAGAGGAGTCAGGCATCGTCTTCTTTTGAATCTTTGAACTCCACGTTCCTCTTGAGTTGTCAAAAGGATGTGAGGCCTCCTGTCGAGATGGGGGTGGAATAGGGCTTTCTCTAGTGTCTGCCCTGGGGATTCATACATCCCTTCATCTTGTGAGATGAAAACCAGCTTGCATTCACATCACTTCAGGGAATTCCGGCCTTATTTCGAGTCAGGGCATCTCGGTGTCGATTCCATTTGAGGCCGCAAATTCAGCGTCCCTCTCACATACCTATAGCTGAGAGAAGCCTTGTGTTGTGGTGCTTTTGGAAAGTTTGTATTCCTCTTGATTTGAAGCCAGGAAATCAGCTCTCATCTCGAGATGATTTGGGGTACATGGACCTCTTTGGTGTTGCTACAGTGACCTCAGGTTCCCTGTAGACTTGAGACAGTGCTCTTGGGGTTTCTCTGGAGTGCCATCAAGGAAATCAAGTCTCATTTTGTGTTTGATGTGGAACACGGATTTGCTCTGCCCGCAATGCAGCAGCATCCGGCCTCATCTCGCGGCGAGCGGACAGTCTCATGGTTTTTCTCGAGTTGCGGCGGGAACCTGGGGAATATTCTCGAGTTACGACGGGGATGGCCCTTCAAAACACGTGTTTGTTCAGCGACCTACAGACTCCTGCCTAGTTTGATGGTCACCTCGGGATTCTCCTCGAGGCTTGAAAGGGCAATAGGAACACCTCTCGAGGTGAGGCAGTAGACCCAGTGTCCCTTTCCTGTTGCCCCTGGGATACTGGGATTACTGTCAATTTTCAAGAGGTGTCATGCAATATGTCCCTTTGAATCATTGAACTCCGCGGTCCTCTCGAGATGTCAAAGGGATGTGAGGCCTGCTGTCAAGATTGGGCAGGGAGCTAGGGCTTTCTCTAGTGTCTCCCCAGGGGATTCAGACATCCTTCATCTTGTGAGCTGAAAACCAGCTTGCATTCAAGTCATAGCAGGGAATTCCGGCCTTATTTCGAGTCAGGGCATCTCGGTGTCCATTCCACTTGAGGCCGCAAATTCCGGGTCCTTATCACATAGGTATAGCTGAGGGAAGACTCTTCTTGTGGGGCTTGTGGAAACTTGGCATTCCTCTTGATTTGAAGCCAGGAAATCAGCTCTCATCTCGAGATGATTTGGGAGACATGGAGTGCTTTCGTGTTACTGCAGTGACGTCAGGATCCCTCTAGATTTGAGACAGTGTTCTTGGGGTTTCTCTGTAATGTCATCAAGGAAATCAAGGCTCCTTTCGTGTTTGATGTGGAACACGGAATTGATCTGCAGGCAATGCAGAGAAATCGGGCCTCATCTCGCTGCGAGGAAGAAGTCTCACGGTTTTTCTCGAGTTGCAGCGGGAATCTGGGGTATATTCTCGAGATACGATGGGGATGAACCTTCAAAACACGTGTTTGTTCAGCGACGTCAGGACTCCTGTCTAGTTGCGAGGGACACCTAGGGATTCTCCTCCAGGCTTGGCAGGCCAATTGGGACGTCTCTCCAGGTGAGGCATGAGACCCAGGGTCCCTTTCCACGTGCCACAGGGATACTGGGATTCCTATCAATTTTCAAGAGCAGTCAGGCATCGTCTCCTTTTTGAAGCATTGATCTCCATGTACCTCTCGATTTTTCAAAGGATGTGAGGCCTCCGGTCTGGATTAGCCGGGGAACTAGGTCTTTCTCTATGGTCTCCATAGGGGATTCAGACATCCCTTCAACTTGGGAGATTCAAGACAAGCCTGCATTCAAGTCACTGCAGGGATATCCGGCCTTATTTCGAGTCAGGGCATCTCGGTATCCATTCCACTTGAGGCCACAAACTCAGGGGCCCTCTCACATACCCACAGCTGAGAGATGCCTCCTCTTGAGTTGCTTGTGGAAAGTTGGTATTCCCCTTGAGTCGAAGCCAGGGACTAAGCTCTCATCTCGAGTTGATTTCGGGTACACGGAGCTCTTTCGTGTGGCTGCAGTGACCTCAGCATCCCTCTAGACTTGCGACAGTTTTCCTGGGGTTTCTCTGGATTGCCATGAAGGAAATCAAGGCTCCTTTCGTGTTTGACGTGGAGCAAAGTATTGCTCTGCATGCAATGCCGCGGAATTGGGCCTCATCTCGCGGCGAGGGGGAAGTCTCATGGTTTTTCTCGAGTTGCGGCGGGAACCTGGGGTATATTCTCGAGTAACGACGGGGATGGCCCTTCAAAACACGTGTTTGCTCAGCGACGTCAGAACTCCTGCCTAGTTGCGAGGGACACCTCGGGATTCTCCTCGAGGCTTGAAAGGTCAATAGGAACACCTCTCAAGGTGAGGCGGCAGACCCAGTGTCCCTTTCCTGTTGCCACTGGGATACTGGGATTCCTATCAATTTCAAGAGGAGTCAGGCATCGTCCCGTTTGAATCATTCAACTCCACTTTCCTCTCGAGTTGTCAAAGGGATGTGAGGCCTCCTGTCGAGATGGGGCAGGGAGCTAGGGCTTTCTCTCGTGTCTCTCCAGGGGATTCAGACATCCCTTCATCTTGTGAGAAGAAAACCAGCTTGCATTCAAGTCACTGCAGTGAATTCCAGCCTTATTTCGAGTCAGGGCATCTCGGTGTCGATTCCATTTGAGTTCGCAAGTTCCGGGTCCCTCTCACATACATATAGCTGAGAGAAGCCTCCTCTTGTGGTTCTTGTGGAAAGATGGCATTCCTCTTGATTTGACGCCAGGAAATCAGCTCTCATCTCGAGATGATTTGGGTTACATGGAGCTCTTTCGTGTGGCTGCAGTGACCTCAGGATCCCTCTAGACTTGAGACAGTGTTCTTGGGGATTCTCTGGAGTGCCATCAAGCAAATCAAGGCTCCTTCGTGTTTGATGTGGAACACGGAGTTGCTCTGCACGCAGTGCAGGGGAATCGGGCCTCATCTCGCGGCGAGGGGGAAGTCTCATGGTTTTTCTCGCGTTGCCGCAGGAACCTGGGGTGTATTCTCGAGTTACGAAGGGGATGACCCTGCAAAACACTTGTTTGCTCAGCGACATCAGGACTCCTATCTAGTTGCGAGGGACACCTCGGGATTCTCCTCGAGGCTTGGCAGGGCAATTGGGACGCCTCTCCAGGTGAGGCGGGAGACCCAGGGTCCCTTTCCACATGCCACAGGGATACTGGGATTCCTATCAATTTTCAAGAGCAGTCACGCATCGTCTTCTTTTGAAGATTTGATCTCCGGGCACTTCTTAACAGCACAGACACGGGGCTGCCCTGGAGTCTGATTCAACTCGTCTGGGCAGAGCCTGGGGTGAGGGTGTAAGGTTCCCAAGTCCTGAGCCGCGGATCTAAACTGTGAGCCAACCTGGGTGGGTGCGTGCCCTGCCCACAGGGAGGCAGGCGGGCTGGTGCCCACAGGTGTGTGTGGCTCACCCCAGAAGCAAAGCAAGCAAGTAGCCACCTGGCCAATCTGCGTGCCCATCACACCTGCAAAGTGTTTACGAAGCGTCCTGCTAGGAACTCTGGCTATTTCTGTCCCTCACACTGGAGAACGGAACATGGAGAGAGAACACAAACGCAAACAGGTGGAGAGGCCGAGTCAGGGGCCTGGCTCCGGGCGTCAAGGGCCCCGGGGCCCCTGCGGCTCACCTGCACGCCCAGGCCCGGCCTGCCCGCCCCTAGCCAGGGCATACTCAGGAGGGGGGCAGCTGCAGCCGGGAAGGGAATTTTAAATTCTCTGCTGCAGCATGAAACAGGCAGCTCAGCCCCTGATCGTGTTTATTCTTTGCTTCTCTAGGACACACTTATGCATAGCCGAGAAGATTTAAAATGTTTATGCATTATGCGGGCCAGCATAAAACAAGCCAAAGCTCTGCTATCACCGGGTGCTCAGACTCATAATAAGCCGCTCCTCAAGGAATTAACAAAGAGAGAGAAGCTCACCGATGCCGCGGGCACTTCAGGGAGGAGTGGAAGGGGAGAGGCGGCCTGGGCCCGCGTCCATGGGACTCCCCGTCCAGAGCTGACCTCCAGGCCAGAGGCTGCAGCCTGCCCCTCTGCCCCTCAACACCCGGGCTCTGGGATGGCAGAGAAGCCCTGCGTTAGCCACTGCTTTCCCAGACAGCATCTCGTCTGAGACCCACCCCGCCTGCACTCTATTTTATAGACAAATAGCTGAGGCTCCAGGGGCAGAGGAGGCCTCCCCAAGGTCACATCCTGAGTGTCAGGGCCAGTCACACCAGCGACTCAAGCCCTGCCCTTCTGCTCCCTAGCCACCTCCGAGCCTCCTTTGTAAGGTTGACGCCTAGATGGCAGCCTGGACCCCTGGGAACCAGGCAGGAAACCCGAGAGGGGAGATCTGACCCTCATCACTCAGAGAAGAAACACTCTGGGTCTGCAATGCCCCAGATGGCAGCATCAGACAGGAACAGGCTGGAGAGGTAGTGAGGTCCCCATCATCGTCAGGGTCCAAGGAAGCAGTAGAGTGCAGACTCTGATGTCAGATAGAACCCTGAGGACCAGCTCTGCACCCACTGGGAGACCTTCCTGGAGGCCCCTCACCCATCCCTGCCTCAGCTTCCTTGGCTGTGAAATGGGTATAGGTATATGACAGCTACCAGGTAAAGAATGGGAGGATTGGGTGAGCTAATAGCTTTGTGGTTGTGGACACCCATCACAGCCTGGCCCTGGGCAGCCCTCCCTCATCAATCCTCCCCTCCCCACAAGCCCCTGCTGAGGAGGCCTCTCCACATCAGAGGTGATGATGGAAGCCGAAATTTAACTCAATGCCCTAAACCAACAGAGGAGATGCTGTCATTCCTGGTTTCGTGAATGTTGCTGTTTGGTTCTGCACTGTGGAATGCACAGGTGCGGAGCTCAGAGGCTCTCCTGGGGACCTGGCAGGCTTGGACAGGAGGTGGTCACAGGAGAAAGGAGACTTGGCCGGGCCCTCAGGGGTCAGATCCCAGCCCTGCAGCCTCTGGAGCTGGGCTCCTCGTCATCCACACCCGCCTGGCCCCTATCCACCCCTCCCGCCTCCTGGAGGGAAGGGGCCAGCTATGCCGTGGACGGTCCCCGTGGCCTGGAGTCCAGAAGGGGGATGCCTTCCTAGAGGCCGCACCTCTGTCACCATGGTCTCCCCAGGGCCTCTTCCTTGCCTCTCTGGTCTCTCAAAAGTGGTTGAAAGGGTTAGTCCAGGAGGCTGAATCTAGGAAAGAGCGTGGTCCAGCCTCATCCACCCTACCTTGCTCCTCCAAGTCCCCAGCTCTGGCAAACAGTAAGCACCAATGCTGGAATATTTAGGATGCTGCTTTGGGGTTACTGTAGGTGTGTTGGAGCCTACCAGATGCTGTCGGGGTAAGGATGGAGGCAGGAGGGGACACCTGTACTCACAGCCTACAGGACGGGCTGGGCACTAGACGGCAGGAGAAACAGGAGTCCCTGGAGGAGGGCATGGCAACCCACTCTAGTATTCTTGCCTGAAGAATCCCATGGACAGAGGAACCTGGCGGGCTACGGTCCATGGGGTGGCACAGAGCTGGACACGACTGAGTGACACACGCAGTGTATTTGAAGGGGCAGCTCAGGGCCCAGGGCCCCCTCCCTGCTGACTCCCAGAGCCCCAGCCTGCCCTTCTCCTCTCGCATCACTGCTGCTCCACCTTCTCTCCCTGACCTGGGGAAGCTGGGGGCCCAGGCCGGCTGCTCAGGCTTCTTCCCTCTCCGTCTCACGATCACGTCCAGTTCTGAGGCAGTGAGAGCATGGGTCCTAACTACTGGACCACCGGGGGATCTCCTGTGGCTTTAAATGCCACCATCTCCCAGGAGTCTGTCTGTCTTCAGCCTGGAGCCCCCCACCTCAAGCCAAGACTCTAGCTAACTCTCCTCTGCACCTCTTCCCCGGCCTATCTGAAGGCATCACCGGTCCAGAATTAGACTCTTGAGCCCCTAGCCCCAAGTTGCTCCTATCAGTATATGGGGCTTCCTTTCCTCCAGTGGCTCAGGCCAGAAACTGCGAGTCTTCCCGTTGCTCCCCTCCCCTTCCCCCACCAGCCCCTCCATCGGCAGAGCCTGTGGGCTCCATCTTCAAGACACATGTAGAAGCAGCACTTCTCTCCGCTGAGCCCCCAGCCCCTCTGCCCTGGATTGCTGCCCTGGCCGCCTTGTGGTCTGAGTGGCGGCCCCTACCCCTCACCTGTCTGCTCTGCAACCACCAGACCCACCTGGCTAACTGCCAGTCAGGGGTGGTCAGTCCTCTCCTGCCCCCCGGGGGCCCTCCCCTCTTCTCCACAACTCTCACCCCTGGCCCACAGCAACACCCCAAAGCGCCTCTGCACAGCCCACCGCCTGCTGGTACTAAGTGTGAGGCCAGGCCAGTGCTGTGGACACCAGTGCAGTGCTGTGCCTCCAGCCACTCACCCTGGAGGCCTTCAGGGAGGAGGTGTCCTGGTGGACAGGACAGACTGCCCGGGGTGGGGGCACAGCCATTCTGTCATCCAAATCTGAGGCTCCTGCAAGGCTGCCTCGGACCTGTCCAAGGTGCTGAGTGCAGTGGGCCCCGAGCCAGCCCCTCTGGCCTCATACCCTGCTCAGAGCCAGTCCACCTGGGTCTGTGATTCTGGAAGCAACTGCTTTGGTGCTGAGCTAGGAAGGCACTTCCCACTGACAAAGCGGTTCACAGGAGGACCTGACAAAGAGGTTCACAAAGGTTCATGACCTCTTTATCCACAAGGATGGCAGAACAGGCTCAACTGTTTCCATTTTTCAGATGGGGAAACTGAGGCTCAGGGAATCCAGAACCCAGACCACGCTCTCCCAGGTGAAGGAAGCACCTCTGACCCAGGTCTGCTGGCTCCTGTCCCTGGCCTGGGAGAAGCCGAGTGTGTGCGGTACACAGCTGTGGCGGAGCCTGGCGCACAGCAGATGCCCCAGGGTACTTATCAGGGGAGGAGAGTCATTGTCCAGGGGCCCCTAGCAGGAGGGTGGGCACGGGGGCGCTCCTGTGGCCATCAGTTCAGGGCAGGCCTCTCTGGGTCTGCATTCTCACCAGGAAAACAGGCTGAGTGGTGTTGCCCCTCACAGGGGTGTGGGGGGAGGACCTAAGAACTCACGCTCAGAGCCTTGTATGGGTTCATCCATCACCTCCTCCCAGGCCCTCCCCCTGAGTCCTGCCTTGTCTCCAAGGAGCTGCCCAGTTGGTCCTGTGTCCCCAGAGGCTTATCTATACTCAGGGAGGACCCATGGTTGCATCGTTGAGTTCAGTATCCCCAGAGCTAAGCACTTTGCTGAAGGAAGGAAGGGGGCAAGGGGGAAGGGTCTCTCCTAGCAGCTCATAGAAGGTGTGGGCTTGGAGTGGCGGCTTGGGCTGCTGCCTGGGACCATGGATGGATGGGCCTCACGGGTGCAGAGGCCCCCACCCAGGGGCACAGTGCTGCGTCCATACACACGTGATATCTGAGAGCGGACCCCTGGATTTCACCAGACCCCCACCTCCTGGGAATCCATGTGTGAGTCAGCGATCAGCCATGTCCCCATTTCTCCTGGAATGTGCTCCTGGAGTGAGGGGGAAGGGGGTGTCCCACGGACACAGCACCAGCCCAGCTTCCAACCGGATCCTTCTCCCTAGTGAAGCTGGTCAAGCTGGTCAGCCCCCTGGGTCCCAGATCCCCGTGCCCAGGCAGGGCTCCCCCCTCCCCCCATCTGTTGACACAAGGCCGGCTCTGGCCCCTCCATGCTGGCCCTGCTGAGTCCTCCTTCGAATTCACCCTCACCTGGCTCTGTCCCCCTCCCCCGCAGTCCATCCTCTGCCCAGGCCCAGGATCGACTTTCCACTGAGTCATCAGGTCACCCCTGCTCTCTGGGGATGACCCCAGGTCCACAGCAGGCTCTGCGAGCTCCCCGCAAAGCTATCCAAACTCCTCCCCTTCTGAAACTTTCTGCCCAAATAGTATGTAGTGGCTATATTCTAACACACCCCTCCGGGCCTTTCTGCCTCTCACAGCTCCTTAGCGCTGTCCCTGGAAATTAGTCTCCCTCTCCGGTACCCCTCCCCCTCTCTGTCTCCACATCGCCCCCCTTGGCCCCTCTGGCTCAGCGGGGGTGGCTGCGGGAGTCGCTTATCTCTGGCCGCTCCGATCCCTGCCCGCAGGCCCCGCCGCGCCCCAGGAGCCCCCGTTCCCGGACATCTACGGCGGGGACGCGCAGCTGTGGGAGGCGCACTTCCGCGGCATCGGGCGCGCCTACCGCGCGCTGGGCAAGGAGAACGACTTCGCCATCCGCGTGCTCACGGAGGACTTCACGCTGCCCTTCCCGTTCGCCTGGCCGCCGGGGCCCGACCCGGCTCGCGGGCCGCTCTTCTACGACCCGCACGACCGCACGGGCTTCGACTTCCTGCTGCGGGGCCCGGGCGCGCCGCCCCCCGAGCTGCTGCGGCCCCTGCACAGCACGGCGCAGGCGGCGCGGCGCAGGCGGCGCGGCGCAAGCGGCGCCTGGAGCAGCTGGCGCTGAGCTACGCGCACGCGGGCGCCGGCCCCCCGGCCCGGCCTGGTGCTGCTGGCGCCCCCGCCCGCCGCAGCGGGCAGCGCCTTCCCTGGGCCCGAGGCTGCTTCCCCCAGCGGGAGCGCCCCCTGGCTGGGCTAGCGCAGTCCCGAGATTGTCAATAAAGCGTGCAGTGCCTCTGCTTCTCCCGCCCCGAGGCTCTTTGCCAGACACACCTGGGCGGGCGTCTGGTGCCAGCAGAGCCCCGGGGGCCGGGTCCGCGGTGTTGTGGGATGTCCACTTTGTCCCAAGTGGCTAATGAATCAAGGCGGGAAGTCAGAGTGGCAGCCTTGATGGGCTGGCTAGGCCGTGAGGGGGAGAGGACCTGGGATAGTGGGGAGGTGGGTGGCCCTCGTGGCGGGGAGAGGACCTAGGATAGTGGGGGGTGGGGTGGGTGGCCCTCGCGGCTGGGAGAGGACCTGGGATAGTGGGGGGGGGTGGCCCTCGCGGCGGGGAGAGGACCTGGGATAGTGGGGCGGGGGGTGGCCCTCTGGGACCCTGGTCACAGCCTCTTGGTGGGCATTAGCGCCCCCATACTGCAGGTGAGGACCCTGGGTCCCAGCGCTCCCGGGAGCACCTGCGATTTGGTTCCCTTGTGACTGCAAGTTCAGCAGGGGTCCTGTCTTCCAGGACAGAGGGGCATCAGGGTCGGGTGAGGGGCGCGGATGGAGAGATGGGAGGGAAGGAGCACAGGGCACGAGGGGGCGGGGAGGATGTGATGGGGAAACAGGAGCCAGGACACAAGCATCACACGGGGAGCCCAGTCCCCAGGCTGCTGCTTTCCTGCCAGCCCTCTGTGCTGGCTCTGCAGAGAAGAGGGTCCTCCTGCCCCCCACTCCCACCCCCACCCCTCTTATGGGGCTGAGAGATCGGCTGAGGCCGTTGGTGACCTGGCCTCCATCCTGGGTGTCTCCCTCTGTAGGTGAGAAGCCCTGGCAGAGGCCAGTCTATCGTGGACTCCTGGTGCCGGCAGAGCCGCTGGACGCGGGGCCCGGGTGACCTTCTTCTCCCACCTGCCGGCCAAGGCTCAGCTTTCCTCTTGTTGGGGGCTTGGATCCGAGGCGTGCAGGAGGCAGGGGGCTGGAGGGTGCATTCTTACTCAAGTACAGATGGAATCGGAGCTTTTTTTTTTATCCCTTTCTTCTAATCCGGGAGTTATTTATAGCTTCCTGGTGGTGGGCAGAGATGGTTTTTCCAAAGTCTTGCTTGGTGTGCAGGAGAACCAGTGACAAGAAATGCTCAGCTCTGGAGGACAGGGGCTCAGCCTCTGCAAGAGGGGTTCTTAGCTTCTCCCTTCTCTGGTGGGGACCCCACAAGACCCCTGACCCTGCTCCAGATTCCTTTCCACTTGTGGTCCCATCTCTCCAATTTTATAGACATGTGCGGTGGTTACACCACAATCCTCATGCGTGTGAATCCTGACAGGGTAACAGAAATGATTCTGTTAAAGGATTCTATCAATATCCCTGTGTTGAATACTAATTGTTCGGGTTTCCCCAGAAGCAGGCCCTAAACGTGGATTTGAGTGCAGGTGACTGATGCGGGAGGTGACCCTTGGAAACATAGGTAGGGGAGTGAGGAGGTGAGAGAGAGAAGGGAAGGAAGCCAGTGGGGGGCGGCTATGCAGCTAGGTAGGCCTGCAGGTGTATGGAAGCCCCTCTGGGAACCCTGGGAGACCGCATGGGGACTGCCGCAACGCCAGCCCGCCTCCAGGACGGGGAAGCCAGTGTTTAAACTCTGCCTCCCTTGTGCTGTGGGGACCGAGCCTGCAATTCACCCAAAAACAGCATACATGGGGAGGAACTGTTTAGAAACTTTTATAAGGTGCCAGAGTAGCTTTATAACTGTAAAGTGTGATAAGAACTTGGAGTTTATATTTAGTATATTCCTTAAATAGAAATTTGCCTAGAAATGTTTTTTAATGTGGTTTATGGCAATGGCAACCCACTCCAGTACTGTTGCCTGGAAAATCCCATGGGTGGAGGAGCCTGGTGGGCTGCAGTTCATGGGGTCACAAAGAGTTGGACATGACTGAGCAACTTCCCTTTCACTTTTCACTTTCATGCATTGGTGAAGGAAATGGCAACCCACTTCAGTGTTCTTGCCTGGAGAATTCCAGGGAAGGAGGAACCTGGTAGGCTGCCATCTATGGGGTCGCACAGGGTCGGACATGACTGACGTGACTTAGCAGCAGCAGCATGGAGGTATTGGGGCTTCCCAGGTGGCGCTAGTGGTAAAGAACCTGCCTGCCAATGCAGGAGACATAAGAGATGCGGGTTTGATTCCTGGGTCCAGAAGATCCCCTGGAGGAGAACATGGCAACCCACTCTAGTATTCTTGCCTGGAGAATCCCATCGACAGAGGAGCATGGTGGGCTACAGTCTATGGGGTCGCAAAGAGTCGGACACCACTGAGCGACTTAGCATGGAAGTATCTGTCTATGACATGTTGGAAATAAAAACGTGGCCCTTTACCACCTCTAGTCTGAGAAGTACTGACCAAAGGGAGAAAGATAAGTAACCAAATAAGTAACCTACTAAAGAAACAAACATGACTAAAAAAATAAAAACAGCAGTAAGTACTATGAAGAAAATGAGTAAAGACAGGTCCTATTTCAAACAAAGTGGTCATGAGGGCCTCTTGGAGGAGGTGACATCTGAGGTTGGAAGAGTGAGGAGGACCCGTCACTTGAACTTTTGGAGAGGGGGCTCCAGGCAGAGGGGACAGACTGTGCAAAGGCTGAGCAATTAAAAATAAAGCTTCAAAGGTCACAGGACTGGAAGCAGCGGGTGCAAGGCCAGAGCACAATGAGCAAGAAGAGACTCTCTTTGTCTGATAAATAGCCTTCCATTTATGGGGAAGACTCTTTCCCCACAAGACTCTAGGATCCCAAAGCCCTTTCATGCTTACTGCATCTTTTCATCCGCCCTGTAGTTCCATGAGGTCAGTGGGTGGAAGAGGGCCCTGGGGCCTAGAGAGGGGAAGGGACGTGCCCAAGAGCATAAGCCAGCATGTTATTAGAACTCCACATTATAGCCACGAAAGGCCTGGCTACAACAGGCTTAAATGGGAGAAAGTTAAAAAGAATGGTTCATGTAATTGGAAGATACAGAAATAAGCTGAGCTTCAGGTAAGGTTTGATCCAGGAGCTCAAGATTGGGTCTATCCCTCCGACTAGCTTCCTTAATGACAGCATGCCTGATGCGCCTCCTGACTTTTCATTCTCCCTGGCCACTGACTTCCCAGAGCTCTCATGGAAGAATGGATCCATCTCAAGCCCCAAGAAGCCTCCCTGAATGGCCCATTGGTCCAGTAGGGTCACGTGTCTAGTCCTAAATCAGACAGTATCCTGTACTCACTGACCTAGGCATGTATTTCCTGAACCAATCCCTATGACCAGTGGGTGGGGTTACCCTGACTGGATTCTAAGAACAAGGCCAGGAACAGTATCCTGGATCAGCTTGAGGGGACTGGAAGGGATGTTGGGGAGGTGACTCCCATGTCCATCACAGCCAGGAGGTGTGAGCCCTGGGGTGTGGCCCCTGGGTTGACTTTTTTTTGCTAAATCATGCATTTTCTCTTCCAATTAAGTACGCTGTTCCTGGAGAGAAGCTTGGGTCAGAAATGGCCACAGCGGGACCTCTACTCTTTCATGTGAAGCAAGGTTGATCACCTAAGTTGTCTCCTGACCACCCACTCAGTGTGGGGGCAGGGCATTCAGGGGTGGAAGACTTCCTGCATCAAGTAACCTGTGGGGACGGGGAGTGTTGGGAGACCTCAGGACCTCTGCTCATTGCCCCTTGGATGAGTGTCTGGGCAGCCCCTCCTGGGATGCAGGGTCTCCTGCTGCCCTCCTCACAGACAGAGCCATGAAGCCCTGGCCTGGCCTTTTTGCTCTGGCTGCTAGGGAGCTCAAAGCCCACCTGTGCCTCTCTGCCCTAGCTTTCCTTGGGCGTGATCTCCCAGGTAGGGCGCCTCTAACTTCTGGCCTCACTGTTTTATCCTGGACTGGCTTTCGAGTCTTAGGCTAAGGGGATAAAATCTTAAAAATGATGCTTCCAATTATTTTTGGAAATTGGAGAGAAACACCTTTTTTTGAATGCTGCAGACCGTTTCACCCCCTCTGACTTGCCAGAAGATTCCGCTGTATTCTCAGAGGCAAGCCTGGTGGTCTGCACTGAATATTGTGGGTGTTGTGTCGGGGCTGACTGCTGTGACATTGGGCCCTGGTACTCGCTGAGGTGGGCAGTGGCTGCCTCCCAGGCTCCGGGAGACAACATACCTCTGCCAGAAAGCTGGGTCCTCTATGCACCGGCCCTGTAGCCCTCGGTCAGCACGTATCTAGGGCCTCAGGTCCTCAATGGTTGGTGGGAGCACGGTCACGGTGCCTCTGGGTGGGACACTGAGGGGGGGATGTGGGAGAGCTCATTGTTCAGGCCCCTGGGTCGGCCTGGCATGCAGTGAGAGCCTGCAGAGGGCCAGCTGTTCCCGCTGGGACTGTCCACTCTCTGGCAGCTAGCCTTCTCCCATTGTCTTAACCCAGGGGGGATCTCCTCCTCTGTCCTTCTCTACCCTGGAGCCCAGCACACGCCTCCTCTCCACATCCCTCACTCGGGGCACCAGCAGCCTCGCCAGGTCACTCACACCCACACCACCGCTGGTACAGCAGCACGTGGGGCAGGGTGTGACCGGTCAGTGGTCACGTGGGACCTCTGCCCCTAGAACCTGCTTGTGGGGGCTGCTCTGAATGTTATGAATGTGACCGGGGGCTGTCAGCTTGCTGAGCAGGGAAGCTGGGCATCCTGGGGGTCCCCGGGGGAGGACAGGAGTTGGGGTGTCAGCGCGGAACCCGAGGCAGGTTCCCTCTGCCTTCCAGCCAGCACAGCATTCCCAGGGAGACTGGAGACTCCATGTCCTTCCATATTCCAAGGAGACGGCTCCCGTTTGATCCCTGCACTGCTAGGAACAGGGGTCAGGGCCCCTCCACCCCCTGCCTCTGCTCCAGTTTCCTCGGGAACAGACTCTGAGGAACAGTGAGATTGTTTAATTAATTGCAATTACAATCTTCAAAGGAAGCCGGGAGTTGAAACTTGTTCCTAATTACTGTGTTGCGATGTCGGCCGGCTCCCCAAATTGATCATGTTAGAATTTCCGATGGAGGATTAATTGAGTTGCTGCGAGGACCACTTTGCGTCCCTCCCCCTTAGATGCGGCCTGTCCTCAGCCTGGAATGACGATGAGGGGGCCGGTGGAGGCTGGCGGGAGCCAGCCTGATGAAGAGCTCCCAGCCCAGGTCAGGGCCGCAGCCTCGGCCTGTAGGCTGGCCGAGCGGCTCCCTGCAGTCCCTGGTGCGTGCACTTCACCCAGTGTCTCCTGCTCCTGCTTCTGAAATTTCCCTGCGTGGGGCCTGCTCTCTAGGCCCCCTGTGTTTAGGTGGGGCCTGCGACTAGTGCTGGCCAGCAAGTCCTGGTCACCGTGACATGCGTCTCTTTGGGGCCAGAGGCCTTCCTGCTGGGACAAGACCCTCAGGAGTCTTTCCTTCCTTCCTCTGCCCCGTGACCCGTGGCCATGGAGACAGTGCCTCCCCCACCGTCCTGCATCCTGGAGGCACCTGCAGCGAGAGTGAGAATCGCCCATCGTTGCCCCAGCTCCTAAGAGTCGGAGGCTGTTTCCTCCCGTGGCTCGGTCTAGCGCCTCCCGGTTGATACAGCCTCTGCAGGCGAGACTGTGCAGGCCCAGAGCCAGATGAGACCAGGGGCCCTTGTTCAAAATCAGGAAAATAGCAGGATGACAACAGCAGAGCATTAAACCGGCCCTGGAGTGTGACTGCCCAGGTCCCCGGCCCCAGACCCTGTAGAACGAGAGGAGGGAGCTGTGAGCAGGCCTCGTGGAGGCAGGTTTTGTGGGACTCGTGGCAGGAGAAGGGTGTGGGCCGCCCTCCCCGTCCTCTGTCCTGCAGGGCCCGCCGCCCTCCTGTCCCGGCCCCAGGCGCCTTCTGCTGCTTTCCAGGGAGTCGCTGAGCTGTTGTTGCTCCTTTTCAGACGGGCTCTCTGCTCTGCGATGTGCCCTGGGCGTGGGGGTCGCAGGCCCCCGGGAGTGCTCCCATCCAGGGCTGCAGAGAGGCTCAAGGGGTGTCAGGCAGGTAGGGGAGGGAGGCCACCCGAGAGGGGTTTAAACAGAGCCCCCAGGGAAGGGGTGAGGGGCAGACTCTGAAGAGGGGAGCCCAGGAGGTGAAGGACGCCCATTTCTTGTGTAGGACCGAACTAACAGAACTTTGGCTTGTTCCTTGGTGGGCTTGGAGCAGAGCAATGGCAGCGTCTCATAATTCTTTAAAGCCTGCATTCATAGGGGTGGTGCTGATTTCACCCCCAAGGGGAAAATCTGGTTCTTGGGGGGTTCTTAAGTCTGGTTCTTAAGATTTCAGTGAAGAAATCCTACTTGTTATGTTTGAAGCACAGCTACACATAAAGTACACACACAGAGATGCACAGTTCATCTGTGGTCTTAAAATTTCCAGGGGGGCAAACTAGGAAGACATGTCTAAAAAAGACTCCTTAGGTGCTGAGGGGCAGAAAATGAAAGAAAGGTTGAGAAGCACTGGTCTAGAAGGATCAGTTTGCTGTTATGGGTTGAAAATAGATTTGGGCGCGGGTTCCACAGAGGCACTAAAAATTGAAAGTGTCAGTTGCCCAGTCGTGTCTGACTCTTTGCAATCCCATGGATTGGAGCCCGCCAGGCTCCCCTGTCCATGGGATTCTCCAGACAAGAATACTGGAGTGGGTTGCCATGCCCTCCTCCAGGGGATCTTCCTGACTCAGGAACTGAACCCAGGTCTCCAGCATTGCAGGTGGATTCTTTATCATCTGAGGCACCAGGGAAGCCCAGGAGAGCTAGAGGCAATTGCAATAATCCAGATGAGCCGTGCTGGAAATGCAAGAGGAACCTGGGAGGGGGTGCGGCTCCAGTGCAACTTCCTGGTTAGAGAAGGAGGGATGTCAGGGAGGCCCAAGGTTTGGGCAGGGGCAGCGGGAAAGCTGGACTTTTATCCCCCGGAGTGGGGAGGCTGGAGAGGAGGCCACCTGAAGAGCCTGGCAGACCCCGGTGGCGGCGGCAGGCTCAGCTCAGTGGAGGCCTTGGACAGATGGGTGTGTTGGGGACCCAGGCTCAGGGCTGAAGGAGGACCTGCCTGGTGCTGGCTGAGATGTTTGAATGGCCGAGGAAGGGTGCACTTGGAGTCCCTTGGCTTGGTAGGCCCTCAGGCTTCTCATCTGTGAAATTGGCACTCTGTCACTTGGCCTGAGCCTGGTTTTTCTCCGTGGGGCAGGGACTGTCTCCAGCAGGAGCTGCTGAGGGCCGTTTGAGGCCCCAGTGCTGGGCTGTTGCCGGGGTGTTGAGTGTTCTCATGGCCTTTAATTACTGAATGCTAACGAGCCCTGAAATTAAATTAAGAAGAGGAGCTGACCGCCAGCGTCCCTTCTCCCCCGCCCTGACAGAGTTAATGGGGATCCTGGGGACAGGCTGGGGCGGGGGGGGGGGCGGGTGTTAATGAGGGCAGGGGGCTGGAAGTTTGCAGGGTGTTCTGACGTTCAGGCTCATGTCATTCTGCTGGCTCCTGTGGCCCAAGGAGAGAGGGCAGGGCCCACCCCGCCCACCCCAGAGCGTCCCAGCCCCAGACCAGGCAGTCTCATCGTCCCCCACTCTCCCAGCTGGAGAGACTCAGATCTGCCACCATGGCGGGCAGAGCGACCAGCAGGTTCCTGGTTCAGTGTCCGTGCTTCCGCTGATGGCCCTGAGCCGAGGCCAAGCTCGCTGGCCTCTCTGGTCCCTGGTCTCCTCCTCTGTGGGACAGAGGGACAGGTGAACCTTGTGGGGTCAGCTTGTAACTGTAGGAAAGGGTGGACGTGCGTCCGAGCTTAGCCGGGCTCCGGCCGCAGGACGGCTGGTCTCCCCTGGCCATTGAGGCCTCCCGCCTGGAGCCCGAGGCACCTGGGTCTGTGATGGGCCAGCTTCCCTGGAAGGGGCCTGTGTCCTCTGACCCCAGCCCGGTCATCAGTCCCTGGCCACACTGGCCTCCTCTGGTTCCCAGGCCCGAGAGCGCTGGAGAAAGCCCCCAGGAACACCCTCCTTCCGTTCCACATGCGTTTGTCACAAATCCATGAATATGCCATCTTTGCCCACCCCCTCCAGTGAACTTCCTCCACTTTTGCATTGAGTTCTACATTAATCATCGCTAATTGCTAGCGGGAGTCGTTTATGTCAAGAGCTATTATTCCTGGGAATAAAGAGGAAGAAAAGATGCTGCCTTTCAGGAACCCTGGCGTTGGCTCCGGGGGAACAATGCCAGGCCCGGACGAGGGCCCCAGCCCGCCCGGCCCACTTCCAGCGGTTCCAAACCGCGTGTGACAAACGTGGGCCTCTGGCCTTGATGCATATTCAGGGGAATGAACGCATCCATCATGTTCACGCAGTCTTCTAAAGTTGTTGTGAGTTTCCTTGAAACCAAGGAGAGTTTTTTCTTTTTTTTCCCTTTTTGGCAACAACAGCTGGGAATAAGTTGACACTTTCTAAAAACTGCCACTTCTTGCTTGGGGAGGGAGCAGAGGAGAGACACCCCTGCTCGCCGACACGACACCCAGGCCCAGCCCAGAGCTTGCCCTCCAGGACCGGTCTGTTCCGGGTTCGCTACTGGGAGGTCAGGCTGGGCGGTGTACCTGCGAGGTGAGGGGCGGGCCGCAGCTGTGGGCTCCGGGACCCAGAGGAGACCCTGAGGGCTTTCTGCATGTCTCACGTGCTGAACGTTGCTTCTGTGTTTTCATTTTTTTTGGGGGTCTGAATTCAGCTTATTAACTGGAATATTTGATCGGTATTTTCTTATAACCAGAGTATGGCGTCTGATGTCTGTTAATCCTGCCCGAGGCCACACCTGCAAATACCGGGGCATGAGAGCAGGTGGGCACAGGCCGAACACGCATGTGCCCGTGTGTGGGTGTGCAGATGTGGGCCCGTGTGTGTGCTCGTGTATGCGTGTGTGCACATGCATCCGTGCGTATGCTTTTGTCTGAGTGTGTCTGTGGTCATTGTACACAAACAACACAAAGGTCTTCAAAGTTCCTGAAGCCCCCCTCCTCCCTCTCCCCCCAACTCTCTGAGCTCTGTGATTTTAGGCCCATTTTATTGATGAGGACACTGAGGTTGTGAGGGCTTAAAGGGCTCTCCTGAGGCTTCCGAGCGGAGAACCAGCCCAGCTGGGACTGTGTCCACAAGGCCCCCTTGAAGGTACGGAAGTTGCTGCTTGGAGGGGCTGGGGCCTGGGGCCAGGACACAGGCTCTGAGGCCCTTCCTGCATCCTCCCCTCCCCCGTCTCCCCCTTCCCTCCTGGCTGGTCCCGGGCCCTCTCACCAGCCCCGCCTTGTCTGTCTTTCCCCCTCTGAGCCTGTGCCCCTGGGTGAGCAAGTCGGAGCCCACCGAGGCTCAAAGGTGAAGGGCAGCTGCTGTCCTCCTGGGCCCCGTCTGCCGATGGCCCTGGGGGGTCAGTGACTTGTCTCTCACCCCCACGCCCCCCACTGGGCACCCGGCACCTCTGTCCTGTCCACCTCTCTGGCACAGGCAGTCTCCCCGTCACACTCGCTCACTTTGCACACCTCCTCCAGGAAGCCTCCACGGATCCTCCTGAAGTCTGGGTTGGGATCCCCGGGACTGTTGTCACTCTGAGAGATCTGCTCCGCCATGTGCTGTCTGCTCCTGGCCAGGCTGAGTGCTGTGTGTCCGCGTGCGTGGGGCCAAGGCAAGTGCTCTGAGGTCTCCCGCGTTGCACTGGAACCTCAGGCCCAGGTCGGCTCTGCCCTCAACGCTGACCCCTGCCCCGTCCCTGGGGGGATTGCAGGCAGGTTCCTCACTGCGGCTGATGCTGCCCATGGGTCCAGGCCTGCTCTGCTGATGTGTCGAGATCCTGAAGCGAGTGCTCAGCGCAGCCAGACGTGCTCCCTGGTGGCTTGGCGATGTCTGCTGTGGGTGAACCCCCCCGGACACGTGAAGGCTAAGTCCTGGGGGCAAGGTCGGGAGGGGCTCTCACGTCTGTAAGTGTGGCACGGGGCCTGGAGCCGGGAGCTCGCCTGGTGGCTGACGGAGGCTGGAGGGGCAGGCTGGGCAGGGCAGAGGGAGGAGGGAGCCGGCCGAGGAGGGGCCGCAGGGGCTGGCCCCAAGGGTGAGGAGGGTGGGCAGCTGGCCCTGCTCCTCCCCGCGCTGGGTTCACCTGGCTCCCCACTCCTCCTCCAGCCGACGTGCTGGGATGTGGGCGGCCCCGAGTGGGCCCTGCAACGCTCGGCTCTCCTGGCAACGGTGCCCCGGCCCCAGCCATTCTGGAGCCAGAGAGCCAGCAGGTAGGATGAGAGCGCAAAACCTCCTGCCTGGGTGCCCAGCAGAGCCTGCCAGGCATGGCACAGCTCCCAGACCCCGAGGGCCACTCAGGAGGCCCGACAGCCCTCTCAGTCTTGGGGTACCCAGTGTGGACAGTCAGCTCAGGAGCAAGTGGCCTCGGGCCCCAGGCGGTCATGTCCCTTCTTAAATGCCTCGCAGCCTGACGATGACGGCCCAGCTTCTCCGCCTCCATCCTCCCTCTGCTCGCCTCCCCCCCGCCGGGTCCAGGTGCTGCTGGGGCAGCCAACTCCTTCCTCACCTCCTGCCTCCCGCACGGAGCCCTGGCCTCAGAGAGACTCAGGCTCACACCCATCCATGCCCTTTACTAGCTGCGCTGTCTGGACGAGGGTCTCCTGGCCGCCAAGCCTCTGTGAGACGAGGGTGGTGCAGCACCAAAAGAGGCGGGGAGTCTGAGATTGCTGACTGGGACCCCAGGGATGAGTTCCCTGGAGCTGGGTGGCAGAACCGGTCCTGCCTCCATCCCTGCTGGGAATCTCCAGGTCTCCAGGCGTGTGGGGCCACCTCCGCAATGCTTTGGAGTCTCAGTGAAGGACCAGATGGTGTTTTGAGCATTTTAATAAGAGCTATTTGCAGTGTTGTCGCCATAAAAAAAAATTCCTGCTAAATGAGCAAATGCATGTTGGTAGCGAGTTAAAGGCTCTTGGATGTTTTAAATATTATGTACATTGTGTTAGTGTTAACAAACCTGATTTTTAATTACACCTTCTCTGCTGCCTGGCTGGGCTGAGGGTAAGGGAAGGGAGAAAAAAAATCAGGCAAAACAAGCGTGGTTTGCTGTGAGAAGCGACAGCCAGACTCTGTGGATCCCCCCTTTGCAGACACGGCTGTGACGGCTGACAGATGCCAGAGCTTGGCAGGGATTTGGTACTGGGCCGCCCTCGCTGACCTTCACTTCCAAGCCCTGACCTGGGCAGAGAATGAGCGCTGATCCCTGGCTGAACACTGAGCTGAATCCTGGCCACACACTGAACCCTGCTCCCCGACCACAGGCTTAGCCCTGATCCTAGCCACACATTGAACACCCACTGTGATCTCAGGCTGAGTCCACATCCTGGGCACTAACTGAGCTTTGACCTTGATCGTGATCTGAGCCCTGATCCCAGACATGAGTGGAACGCAGAGCGTGTTCACAGACTGAGCCCTTAGACACCAACGACCTCACTCCCTTTGCTGGTGTCTCCAGTGGAAGGCTTAAGGCTTCAGGAAGTCCCCTCCTTCTTTTTCTCCCTCCCTCGATATGTCCTCAGCGCTGCCAGGCAGGGGGCCTTGTTCCCACCTCAAAGACCTCCTCCTCTTGGGTCCGTGAATCCCACACTGAGCTCGTCACCTGCTCACCTCTGCCTTCTCCAAGCCTGCTCTCCTACCGGCCCTGCTGGTTAACGGGATGGGAATCCAGGGCGCACTGCTTGCTTGTCTGTCCTCATCAGTCCCTGAACCCCTGAAGAAGGGACAGTGGCTGTTGCCCATTTGTAGTTCTGGCTCCAGGCTCTGAGTCTGGAAGGCAGGAGACTTTTATCACAAGTTTTCTGAATGTATGAGCAAGCTGGTCCAGAGTCTCAAGGCTGGGTCCCTGCTCAGGTCAGCCAGGCCCATGAAGAACTAAACCCAGGAGCATTGGGGAGGCCAGCCAGGGGTCATACTGAGGGTCCTGTCCAGGCAGGCCAGAGTCTAATCTGGTGCAGGGTGGTGGGCTTGGGCCTTCCATGGGCGTTCACTGAGACCTGCTGTGAGCCGATGGGTTCTGGGTCCTGGCGACACACCATGGACGAGAGGCTGACCCGCCTTCCAGTAGCCCAGGTCCCTGGGGGACACACGGGCAGATGCTCCTGGGTGGTGATGGGGGCTGCCAGGGTGAAGGGGCAGCTCCGACTCTTTGAAGACACAGTGATGCCACGTTGCCGCCGAGCCTGAGGGCAGGAGAGGCGCTGGGGAAGCGGCCCTTGGGCATAGGGCCTCACGGGGCGAGTGCCTGAGGGAGCCCGGAGACCCGGCCCAGGCTGGTGAGCAGCGGGGCCCTGTGCCACCATCTCCGGGCTTCGAGTGTGCGGTGGGCTGATAATTCACTCCGCGAGCCCAGCCTGTGAGCCGGGAGCTGTTCCAGGAGGACAAACAGACAGTCTGCCTGCCCTTTTGGGGAGCTTCCACCTTAGCGCCCCAGTTCTGAAAGTGGGGGTCGGTGGAACCCTGAGAGGGGTCCCCAAGATGCTGTCAGGGGAGCCACAGGTCAAAGCCGCGTTCACGGTAGCACTCAGATGCTGTTGTTTGCCTCTTCCGTGTTGGTGTTTGCAAGGACGGTGCAAAAGCAGTGACAGGCAAAGTGGCTGATGCTCGGGCACGGATCGGAGCGGCAGCGCCGCGTCCTGCAGGTGTGACGGGCGTCTCCGGGGCCGCGCACCTGAGCCCCGCCCCGCCGCGGGCAGCCAAAGCCGGCTTCCCTGAGGCTCGGGGCTCTCCTTCCAGCGCAAGCACCCAGCTGTGCAAGCGCTCTATGAGTGGCGGGAGGCACCACCGTGGTGGTCTCCGGAAGAGCCCTGGGCCTCTGTTTTGAGTTATAAGCTCGGCCAGCTGCCTTTCCCCAGAAGAACTCCGCCCTGATGGCCGTCCCCAAGTGTGGCCTCAGCATCCCGGTGTCAGCCCCAGCTCTGTGACTCTCCAAGGGCCCTCCCGGGCCTGGGTCCTGGTGACCGCAGAGGACAGACCCGCCGGGAATAGGAACAGCCCGGGGCAAGGCTGCGGCATCAGGGGCTGCGGACACAGACCCTACTTCACCCACGAAGCCCAGTGGCCCTGAGGGTTGTGACCTCCCGGGATGTGCCCTCTCATTGGGAACACGGGGTAGTTACATCCTCCGCGAGGTCTTCTCCCAAGTCCAAGTGTTTGTAAAGTGCCGGCATAGGTAGAAGTTCTAAAAATGACCCAGTCATCACTGGGAAGAAGAATCTTCCAGCAAACATTAGGAGATGGGCCCCAGTAGTCTATTTTCAAGAGGAGGAATCTGAGGCTCAGAGCAGGAGCTGACCTATCCGGGGGTGCCCAGGCTGGCCACCCCACTCCTTGGGGCCACACGGGCCTCTTCCCTGCCTGCTCTCTCAGACCCCCAGGGCCCTCCCAGGCCTGCACCCAACCCTGGTTTGTAGCTCAGGCCCTGCAGGGCCCACTTCTCAGAGCGGCTTCCCGTCCGGAGCTGGCTTCCTGGGCTCTGTGCTGGGCACTGCCCTCTCATCCCCATGTCCTGCTGACGGGGGGCCAGGTTGGATGCATGGAGGGAAAGGGGCGCTGAATGAGCGGGGGTGAGGGGCAGCAGGGGCGAGGAGAGACAGCTTCCGGGTGGCTGAGAACCTCTGTCCCATGGATGGGTGTGTGTCTTCTCTGTGCCAGGCAGGAGTAGGGGGCCAGAGGGGCTGCAGGGAAACCGGGGAACCGGCAGGCCCCGGGGATCACAGTGGAGCTTAGGGGCTCTTGTGCTGCTGTTTGATTTCGGCCAGGGAGCCAGGCGTGCCAGTGCTCCTGGCCGTTCCTCACCCCTGCTCTCTGCACGCAGCGCAGCACCAGGCAAGCTGGACGCAAGCATGAGAGCAGGGTGACGACCAAGGGGCCGCCTGCCGGCAGCTGCCCGAGTGGCCTGGGCCCAGGCAGGGCTTCAGTTAAGGCCGAGTTGGGGCTGGAGGCTTGGACATGAGCCCAGGGGGCACAGAGAGTGCCCTTCCCTGCATGGCCGGGAAGCCTGGGAGTGCTGGGGTGGAAGCTGTGTGTCAGAGGCGGTCTTGGGAAGGTGCAGGAGTAGCCTTCCGTCAGGGAGCGGCCTGTGCAAAGGTCCTGGGGTGGGAACGATCTGGTGTGTTCTGGGAGAGGAGGCATCTTAGGGCCGGACTGAGGAGTGGGGGTTTGGGGGAAGATCAAGGGAGGTCTTGGCCATGCTGGGGACCTAGGTTTTCCCATGAGCAGGATGGGGGCCCCAATAACTTCGGGTGGATATTCTTAGAGGATTTTCTGGCTTCTCGTGGGCCACAGAGCAGGGCAAAGGGAGGCGTGGAGGCAAAGAGGCCCAGGCCTGTGACAGGACGCTCCTGAGAGGGAATGACCGGGCCCCTGGAGGGCGTGGGGGAGGCAGATGCCCTAGCCAGGGTCCCTCAGGGCAGGTGCGGCACAGGCGTCGGACAGAGTCCCAGCCTCGAGCTGGGGGCCCACCAGGTGCTTTTTTCATGGAGGCTGCAGCCCTCTCCCAGCAGCCCTGCTGGTGACTTGGCCCTGGTGGGACCCACTAGGATGGACAGACGGATGCGTCAGGATCCGTGGACAGGCAGACGGTTGAGAGGGGGCTCACTGGGTGGCGAGGGCAGGCCTCGGGGGGGGGGGCACCGCAGGGGGCTCGGGGGGCAGCAGGGTGGAAACGCACCCACAGTCCTAGGGGAGCCCTGGATCCCAGGTTCCTCACATGCTGTCCCGTGAGAGGTCCCTCTCTCCCACTCCTAACCCCTGGGGAACCTGTGAGCCCCAGGCACCTTTGCCATCATCAGGGGTCTGGGCCGCTCTCAGAGCTTGGTGAGCCCACCTGACCCCAGACTCGTTGGAGGGTGGGGGTCCTCCTCCTCGCCGCCCCAGGCCCAGCACGCCCAGGTTCTGCGTGGCTGTGGAGTGAGGCCGGAACATGGGCTCGAGGGCAGACTGCATGGCGTGAATTCACTGGCTTCCCAGACTGGCCTTGTCCTTGACTTTTGAGGGACCTTGAACCCTCACTGCCTTCTCTGAGCGGCCACTTGCTAGTGAAGGGCCAGAGGATTCCCTCAGCCCCTCCAGCCTCTGTCTCCTGGGATTCCAAGACCCGCCCCACCCCCACCCCGGCAGTGATGGGCAGGGCTGGCTTGTCCCCGGGCGTCAGAGCTGCTGGAACGTTCACTCTTGGAAAGAACACGCTGCACAGAAATAGCAGCCTGGTGCCGACGAACATATGCTGCTTCCCGGGGGGTGGCAGGGAGGGGCGAGGGCCCCTGACAGGCTCAGGCTGGAGGTTTCGCCACTCCACAGGAGGGCGTCTGCGTCGCCAGCACCAACTGGGGATGGCAGACGGGCTTATGAGGCACCTACTGTGTGCCAGTTACTGCTGTCTGTGGTCTGCGGCTTCCCGAGGGCCTGCAGGCAGGTGGTGCTGCTGTCCTTCTTCCAGGTGAGGAGACCGAAGGGAGAGCGGCCGAGTGACGGCGAGGTCACACAGGGGAAGGGCAGAGCCGAGCTGTCGGCCTGACCTCGAGGGAGGGGGCGCTGCTGTTGGTGCGGGTGGAACAGACTCCCCACCCATCCACCCACCCACCCACTTCCTCATTCATCCACACATCCGCCCACCCCGTCCATCCTTCTCTCTTCCTTTCTCTTTCTTTTTTTTTTCAAGTCTTGTTGATTTACAGTGTTGTGTTAGTTTCTGGTGTACAGAAAAGTGGTTCAAGTACATATATATATACACACACACATATTCTTTTTCATATTCTTTTCCATTATGGTTTAGTACAGGATGTTAAATATAGTTCCCTGTACTATATGGTAGGACATTGTTGTTTATCTATTTTATATATAGTAATTTGTACCTGCCAATCCCCAATCCCTAATTTATCCCTCCCCCACTCCCTTTTCTCTTGGGTAATCATTGTTTCCTGTGTCTGTGAGTCTGTTTTGTAAACAAGTTCATTGTGTCATATTTTAGATTCCACATGTATGCCATATCATATGATATCTCTCTTTCTGACTTACTTCATTTAGTATGATAATCTCTAGGTGCATCCTATATGTACCATGTCTTCTTTATCCACTCCTCTGTCCATCCATCCATCTTCCCATCCATCAGTCACTAGACTGAAGTGAAAGTCGCTCAGTTGTATCCGACTCTTTGCAACCCCATGGACTACATAGTTCATGGAATTCTCTAGGTTTGAATATTGGAGTGGGTAGCCTTTCCCTTCTCCAGGGGATCTTCCCAACCCAGGGATGAAACCCAGGTCTCCCGCATTGCAGGCAGATTCTTTACCAGCTGAGCAACAAGGGAAGACCAAGAATCCTGGAGTGGGTAGCCTGTCCCTTCTCCAGGGAATCTTCCCGACCCAGGGATCAAACCCAGGTCTCCCCCATTGCAGGCATATTCTTTACCAACTGAGTCATCAGGGAAGCCTCAAAATGTCCTCACTCACTTGTACCCTAGGCCGTAGCAGGGAGCCCTCTGGGCCTCAGTTCCCCCTATGGTACAGAGGGGGCCCACTTGAGGCCCCAAACTCTCAGGCTGAGAGTGAAAGTCACCTCCCCAGCTCTGCCTGCTGCCAGGGCCACTCAGCTCCCTAGTGTGCATGCAGACTCTCAGTCCAAGCAGCCTGCTCGTCCCCTCCTCCGGTCCTCCCGAGTCTGCCTCCATCACTCCCCATTCGGGCTCCTCCTTGGTGCTCCCAGCCCCCTCCTGTGTGATGTGGGCCCTGATCGGATGGAATTCCATGTGAGGCCGAGGCCACAGGGCTCCGTGGTCAGGGATGTGACTATATCTCTGAGGTCCGAACAGGGCTGGACACCGCACCGGGCCGGGGGCGCTCCTGGAATCGTCACCCTGGGGTTCTGAGTCCTTCCTCGTGTGTGTCCCGGCTTCCACCTGCTGCAGCTCCAGTCAGCTTCCTCTTTGGAGCCTCAGGGCGGCAGTCAGGAGGGTCAGGGGAGCGCAGGGAAGGGCTCCTGGCCCAGCTGAGGGGGCTGCACGCGCTCCTACAAGCTTCTTCCAGTTGTTTCGGGTGGCTGAACTGCTGATGGAGAAGCTGGAAGCAGCCTGGCAGGGAGTGGAGAGGCGCCCCTTGGAAGAGAGGAAGGAGCCGTTACGTGAGGACTGCGGGTGGCTCAGCCGCCGTCTCCCCGGAGCAGGATGAGGAGGGACGGAGGCAGGACGACTCTCCTCTTTACTCTCCGTCACAGGAGGCTTGTGGTTGGACGGGGAGCTCAGAGAGGACCACCCGAACCGCCGCTCTCCCTGGGGACCCCCTGCCCCACCGGGTGAGATGGGCCATCCCCATTTGTGGGGTGAGGTGCCTTCGGGAGCTCCAGAAAGTCTCCCTCACTCAAACATCCCGAGACTGCCCTCCTAGGGCTTCCAAGTGACCTGAAAACAGCATTTCCCCTGGGAGGTCAGGAGCAGCGTGTCAGGGTGGAAGGGGTCTCGGAGCCACTGGGATCAAGCCCTGATGCCTAGGTCTCACCCTCTGTGCTCTCAACTGTGGAGAATGGGAGGGTCCCCGGGCCCCACCGGCTGACTCCAGGTGGGCCCGGAGCGGTGCCCTCTTTGTGAGCAGAGTCTGAGGGGGCCCCCCGCCCCATGAAGGTGCGGTCAGGCCAATACCCCCCGCATACCTTCTTCCTCGCCTTGTTCATCACCGACAGACGCCTTCCTGGAGGGGCAGGGCACCTGGGTGGGGTCCTCTCCACGTGACCCTCCCCATGTCGGGGTCTTGCCTAATCGCTTCACCGTCCCACCCAGTGGCAGCTCAGGCCTGTACCCGGGGACCCGTCTGCTGGAGGTGGGAGGCCAGGGTGCTGACCCCCGAAGGAGCCAGCCCCACCCAGGACACTTCTCACGCTTTGATCAGCCGACTCCATGCTGGCTGGGGAACTGAAGCGAAGCCCCCTTGAAAGGCGGATGGGTCCCTTGCCCTTTTGGAAGCCAACACGTTTGAAGGGACTTGGAATCTGATTGTTCGCCGATGGAGGCCAAGCTGCCGCACATGTAAATTTCCAATTAAAACAGAAATTAATCCTCTCCCCCAACTACCTGCTATCTCCAGCCGGATGAGCAAAAGTTTTATTCTGCTAATTAATGTTATCACCCGTTAGCTTTATTTACATAAGCAGATATAATTCACATGGCTTTGCAGAAGCTGATGGAGAAACTTAAAAAAAATTTTTTTTAAGTTAAAAAAATTAATTACCTTGATCCTCCCTCTTGCATTCTAATCACAGACTTGCAGGGTTCCTCTTTGGTGCTCCCCGAAACCCCCGGGTTGGCGCCTTCTTTGATGAGTGGGAGCTTGTTCCAAACAGAGAGAGGAAATTGAGCAGCTTGGAGGGGAAGCCAGTACCAGTCTTCATATGAAAGGCCCGATGGATGTGATAATTATTTACGGTTCCTGGTGTTGGGTATTTTTGTTACCCAGTTAAATAGACTCCAAATACCACATTAAAATCTTGCAAAGATCCTGGCAGATTAATAAATCACAGCAACTGCTCGGCATTTGGCATGGTTTGGGGGGAAGTTTGAGTCTGTTTGGTGACTGCACCTGCAGTTGCCTCCCTGCAGGATCCACGTCTGGGGGGCCCCCGAGGGGAGGAGCAGCCAAGAGGCATGGGACAGGACGTCCCGGCCCCTGGGCTGGAGATTTCCCTCCAGGGCTGTGTCGAGGACCCCGCTCAACTGTCGCTTTACCCTGAGGAAACGGAGACTCAGGTGGTCAAAGAGGCTGCCTGTTGACTGGAGACTGGCATAAAATATTACGCGTTGTCCTAGGTGGGAGCCGTGAAGTTGGTGTGACAGTCAGTCATCAGACACTTGGAGAACTGTGCTCTGGATCAGTGGTCCCGGCCTTTTTGGCCCCAGGGACTGGCTTCGTGGAGGACAGCGTTTTCATGGCTGGGGTGGGGGGCGGGGTATGGTTAAGGTGGTAATGTGAGGGTGCGGAGCGATGGGGAGCGGCTGGTGAAGCTTTGCTTGCCTGCAGCTCACTTCCTGCCATGTGGCCCGGTTCCGAACAGGCCACTGATGGATCGGTCTGCGGCCCCGGGGTTTGGGGACCCCTGCTCCATATGACCTGTGGGTGTGAACTTTTTAGTCTCGGCAGATGGAATCAAGACGAGGTCATAGTGGAGTGGGGTGACCACCGATTGATGGACTGCGTCCTCTCAGAAGAGGGAGGGCTGGAGACAGACACCGAGGAGGGTCGGCGCCCCGTGGAGACACAGAGTCTGCGGGAAGAGGCGGAGACTCAAGCCAGGACCTCATGCCAAGGAGGCTGGAAGAAGGAACGGGCCCTCCCTACCCCAGGGCTTCAGAGGTCCACCTTCTAACACCAAGTTTCCAGATTTGTGTCTCCAGCCCAGGTGGGGATGAGTTTCTGTTACATGAACTCACCCAGACTGTCCTAGGAAAGCAACACAGCTCTGCAGAGTTCCCTGTCTGGAGTGGGAGACAGACAGACAGATCGTCAATACTCTGGGAAGCATCAGGAGTCTCCTGGGGTGGGCGGAGTTGTGCAGGCTGCCTGCTCCAGCCAGGGGGTCAAGGAGGGCTTCCTGGAGGAGGGGAGGCTGGGCTGAGGCTGGGTGCTGGCAGTCAGCTGGGGGCTCAGGCTGGCTGTCTCTGCACAGTGCCCCAGCCCCACGCCTCTGCCTCTGCCACCTTGTGACCTGGCTGCACTTCCACTGATTCCCACCTTGGACGTCCGAGTCCACCTGGGGACCCCGCCCGTGGCCCTGCCTGTGGCCCTGGCCATGGTCCTGGGAGGCCCTCTGGGCACCCAGCCCTCCATTCCACCCTTCAGCGGCCTCCCACTCCAGCCACGGGGCTGGTGCTCCTGCTTCCTTCCCCCACCTGGCCTGAAGCTCCTCGGGGCCTCACTCCACACCATGTCCCCTGCCTGTCCCCTGCCTGTCCCCCACCCACAAGTGCCTGGCAAAGGTTGGCCAGACTCTCCAATGGGGCCCCCTCCCCCTGTGGGGTGCGGGAGCCCAGGGCACCCTTGGGTGCCAGCCTGGCTCTCCCCAAGTCTGAGCCCTGGGCTATGTGGAATCCGTCTCCCCTCCAGGGCCTCACGTGCCTCAGGGCTGACGTGGCCGTGGGGAGGCCTTGGGCAGTGCTGAACAGCCGTGGGGCCTGGGCCGTGCGCCTGTCCCCTATCCCAGGTCAGTTCAGTTCAGTTGCTCTGTCGTGTCTGACTGCGACCCCCTGGACTGCAGCACGCCAGGCCTCCCTGTCCGTCATCTACTGCCTGGCAGGGGGAGGCCTGACAGTGACCATCCCCTCCCACCAGCCAGCCTGCATCTGGGATCAGACGTCACTCTGATCTGAGGCTGGGGCTTCTGAAGAGCTCCGGGCAGGTGAGAAGGGACAGGGCTTCTTTCAGGGGACATGAAAGTCAGCCTAACTTTGAAGAAACCCCCTCCCCACCACCCCCACCGGTGTGGAGAGCAGCTGCCAGAGTGTGAAACAGCGTCCTGCCCCCAGAGAGATTTGGGTGTGTTTTTTTTCCCTCCTTGAATGAAGGAAAGAAATGATGCTGAGTGGAGACTAATTACCCAAATTGAGGTGGAAATTAGTCGTGAAAGGGGGAGGAAAGGAGATCAGCTAGGAAGTGCCCCTACCCCCAACCACCGCTCTGCCTTCTCCTCCGGGTCGGGCCCCGGGATGCTGTCATCAAAGTGGTTCTGGCTCTGATGGCCTGGCCCCTCCCTGCCCCCAGTGAGGGCCCCAGGGGTTCTCATCCCCCATCTAGGGTCTGCCAAAAAACAAAATTCTACAAATTTTGCCTCCTAGCCTCACAAGGGTTTCCCAGGTGTCCCTAATGGTGAAGAACTCGACTGCCAAAGCAGGAGACCTCAGAGACATGGGCTTGATCCCTGGGTGGGGAATATCCCCAGAAGGAGGGCATGGCAACCCACTCCAGTATTCTTGCTAGAGGATCCCATGGACAGAGGAGCCTGGTGAGCTACAGTCCATGGGGTCACAAAGAGTTGGACACAACTGAAGCGACTTAGCATGCTTAGCACTAGCATCATAAAATGGTAAAAATATCTTAAAGGGGCAGAGCCACAGAGTTCTTTTTCTTTCCTCTTTTAAAATTATACTATTTTATTTTTTGGACTAATTCAACCAGGAAAGACTGAATGACACCTGTGAGCAAGTGAAAGCAAATGCAGCTCACCCATCACTGTCTCCAAGAAGACCTTGTCGACACGCGGGGCATCTGGAAATTCTCTTCTTTTTGGTGGAAGCTGTGGCAGGGATGTAGCTGTTTGCACACCGACCCCATACCCCATGAGGGCCTTGGTACCTCCCTGAGGGGGCTGTTCTCAGGGGCAGACCCACTGAGTTGTTTGAGGAGCCTGGAGCCCATTTCTGAGCCTCGGGAAGTGGTTCTATATATGCCTGGGTGTGGAAGGGGCAGGTCAAATGTGAGGGGCCCACTGGGTCGCCACTTCAGAGTCATAGTGGGTCACGTAGACGGCCAGAGGGATCCCTGTGAGGAAAACCAGTTAACTCTGAAGAAAACTTTTAGCCCCAAAATAATTTATGGAGATATAGTTCACAATGATATATAGTTTATGGGCTTCCCTGGTGGCTGAGCTGGTAAAGAATCCATCTGCAATGTGGGAGACCCTGGTTTGATTCCTGGGTTGGGAAGATCCCCTGGAGAAGGGAAAAGCTACCCACTCCAGTATTCTGGCCTGGAGAATTCCATGGACTGTATAGTCCGTGGGGTTGCAAAGAGTTGGACACGACTGAGCGACTTTCACTTTCATAGTTCACATATGATACAATCTGTCCACTTGCAATGTACAATTCATGGTTTTAAGTATACTCACAGGTGTGCTGTCATTTTTAGAACATTTTCATCACTTCACAAAGAAACCTCAACACCGCCACCCCTCAGTCCGCACCCCATTCCCTTCGCAGCCACGAGTCTGCCCTCGGCTCTGAGCGTTTCCTGTTCTGGGCATTTCCTACAAATGGAATCACACACGTGTGGTCTCCTGTGGACGCTCCTCTTACTGAACCTCTGTTGTCAAGGCCCATCCACGTGGGAGCCTGGGTCAGGGCTTCATCCTTTTTTTGAGGCCAAATCACATCCTGCCGTGTGGATGGACCCGTCTTCACCAGCGCCAGGTGACGGGCCTTCGGGCCGTTTGCACCTTTGTCTGCTGCGGGTGCAGCTGCCGTGGACATCTGTGTACACGTGTTTGTGTGGATGTGTGCGTTCGTTTCTCTTGGGTACACACCTCGGAGCGGCACTGCTGGTCACATGGTGACCCCACTTTACCTTTCGGAGGACTCACCAGGCTTTCCCAAAGCGGCTGCACCATTTTCCGCCCCCACCAGCTGTGTGTGAGGGTCCACTTTCACCTCCTGCCCAGCCCTTGGCATCTGTTGTTTGATTCCAGCCATCCTAGAGGGTTTCATGTGGCATCCCATTGCATGTTTAACAATTAAGCCAAACTGTCACAAACCTGCTTGAGCCCTGGGCCCCACTCTGAGGAGCCAGAGTGTAGGACAGGGTGTAGCCCCCCTGTCGCCCCTCGGGACATGCTGGCCTGGCACAGGGATGCTGGGGGTGGGTGTGACCTCGCGAGCTGGCACCCAGGGCCTGCGTGGGGCGTTGCTTAGTGTCAAGTAAACCGTGATGCTTCTGGAGAAGGGCACACAGACCTTGGCATATACCTTGTTTTAGAAACAGGCAATAGCAAACAGCGTGTTCATTCCACCTACTTCCCTGGAGAAGGGAAGATCCTCGTGAGATGGGATCAGATGGGCCATCGGTCCCAAGTGGAGAGTTTCCCTGAAGGGCTTTCATATTACTGTATTATGGGGGTGGTTTGTGGATCTTTCTTCTGCACATCAAACACTTCACAGTATACATTCACATGGAAATCGCTAGTTAAATGTAGCAGCTGTAGAGCTTCCCCGGTGGCTCAGTGGTAAAGAATCCAGCTGCCAAAGCAAGAGACAGGAGTTTGATCCCTGGCCCCAGAGGATATCACATGCCATGGGGCAACTAGGCCGGCGTGCCCCAGCTATTGAGCCTGTACCCTACAGCAGGGGAGCCGCAACTACTGAAGCCCGTGTGCCTGGAGGCTGTGCTCCGTGACAAGAGAAGCCACCACAAGGAGAAGCCCATGCACCACAATGAAGAGTAGCCCTCTTAGCCACAATTATAGAATAGCCTGTGCAGCAATAAAGATCCAGCACAGTCAGAAGTAAATAAAGGGGAAAAAAGTAGCAGCAATAATAATGTTTGGAGTTTTGTCTTCATCAGTGGTTTCATTTTACAGGACACTTTTTTTTTTTTGTGCTGAAACCATAGAGTCTAAGTTGCTCTGTCAAGGTAATCACCAGAAAAATAAGCTATTCTTAGCATATAAACTTTAGGAAATTTCTCCTACTACTCTTCTCCATTTAATGTATTATATGTTGTTTTCAAGAAACAGTCTGCCTGCAGTGCAGGAGATCCAGATTCGATTCCTGGGAGGGAAAGATCCCCTGGAGAAGGAAATGGGTACCCACTCCAGTATTCTTGCCTGAAGAATCCCATGGACAGAGGAGCCTGGCGGGCTACAGTCCATGGGGGTTGCAAGAGTTGGACACGACCGAGCAACTAACAACTATCATCATGTTGTTTTCAAACACATAAGTGGAGACATCACAAAATGAACATAACCTATGGCAAATTTGTTTCTGCACAAATCTGTGTTTTTTTCTAGCTACCAAAAAACTCAGAGACCAAGCGGGGAAAGGAATTGTTTGAATGGCAGATAGTGCATAAGACTTAGATTTGGTTACAGTATAAGTTTAGCATAATACATTATAAGGTGGTGGCCTGGATGATCTTCAGAGGTTGATGAACTTCGGTGAATAACTTAACTTTGAGGTTTTTTTTTTTTTTTTTTTTCTGATTTAAGGAATGTTGCTCACCATACCTCTCCCTTCCTCCTCTGTATTTTTAGATTAATACACTTACTAGGGAAGCAAAATACAGTGGGATTACATACCTGCATCCAGTAAGAAGTCTGACTCTCCTGAGACCACCATGCGCTGATGGCTGTCTGGCTAGTCCCAGATGTCCCAGCCTTCAGAGACTAGGCATCTGATGGGAGAGTGAGGAACTCAGCTGACAGCCAGAACAGACCCTCCAGCTGCGTGGCCCTGCATGAACCATGTCCAGCAGCTAGATCCATTCCAAATGAGGCCCATTCCAAACTCTTCTGGGCCAGAGAGGAGTGGTCCCCACCGTGCCCTGCCCGTGAGGACCCACAAAATTGTGAGCATTAGAAAACGACTGTTGTTTACATAGATTTTCATTGGTGCACAGTCGCTTTACAATGTCATGTTAGTTTCTATTGTACAGCAAAGTAAATCAGTTATATGCATACATATGTCCCCTCACCTTTGGATGCTGTCCCATTTAGGTCTCCGCAGAGCACTGAGTGGGTTTCCCTGTGCTACACAGTCGGTTCTCATTAGCTATCTATTTTATACACAGTAGTGTATATACATCAACCCCAATCTCCCAACCCATCCCACCACCTCCCCTTCCCCCTTGGCGTCCCCATATCTGTTCTCTATGTCTGTGTCTCTATTTTTGCCTTGTAAATATAGTCATCTATACCATTAGAAAATGACGATTGTTTTTAAAAAATGCTCTAGAGGAACAGAAACTAGAAGGAGAGGCACACACACACACCAAAAAAAAAAAAAAAAAAAAAAAAAAAAAAAAAAAGAGAAGGCTGAAAAGTAAAGAATAATTGTATCAGTTCTCAAACTGTGATTGCTGGTACACTTAGTCCAACTTTTTCATTTTTCCAACTTTTATCATTCATTTAGTCATTCAAGAAAAAACATATTGAGCCTGCAGCAAGCCAGGCATTATACTTTGTGCTGGGAATACCAAAAAGCTGAATAAAATAGCTCTGTCCTCAGGGGAATGGCTAGTTTAATGAGGATGTCAAGCTATTACCATACAATGGGATACAAGGCTGCTTTAGAGAAGGAACTGATTGCCCTGAAGATGCAGAGGTTTCCTAGCTTTAATAGTCAGAGAGCACTGCAGAGAAGGTTCTGCTTGAGATAAGCCGCAAAAGAATGAGTAGAGGTTTACCAGATGGCCAAGGTGGGACAGGGCAAATTCTATGACTACAAAGAACAGTGAATTCATTTTTGGGACAGTAGCTTCAGCTGCTCCTGTGGTCTCGATTTTTCCTTGTATCTCCTGGGCAAAGCATTGATTGCATAACCAGAGTATTACTTTCAGATGAGTATTTGGTTTTATCTGCATGATAAGTATGACTGGAAAAACACAGGTCATGGGGTGTATGGCCTTACTCAACCTAGGCTTGTCAAACACGTGCCCTACATAAGCTGAACTTACTCAACACAGGGGACAAGGCCTTAGCCCTCCCTACCCCCTACACCCCCACCCCCAGTGTAACCTGTGTTATTGGTTTGTTTGTTTTTTTTCCAAGTGTGCTGTCTATTCAAATCTGACTCTTCAGACAAGTTCCCTGGCCCCTACCTCCTTCCAGTTTGCTGTCTTAATCCCTTTTGATAGAAAAGTTCTAGAAGTATTTCAGGGTGAATGCCATGCTATGAGGATAAAAATTGATTTGTCTCCAGAAAAGGGCAATAGATTCATATGAGAAACATTTCATGTCCTAAAAATCCATGAGCTTTGTTTCTAGGAGACAAACTTGGTGAAAAAGACATCTTGAAACGTTTCCCTACTGCCAAGTTTAATGAAACTCCTTTTTCTGCAGTGTTTCTAACATCAACTTTGTTTCAGGAGGCCGTTGTCAACAAGGCTAGGAGAAACTGAGGGGAACATGGTGAACCACTGCAAGAAAATGGTTCTAACTTCAATAAGGCAACTTGGCCAAGGATTCCGTTTTAAGTGTATAAAATTAAAGGGAAGTGCAGAGAATAAACGTCTTAAACATCCCAAGATAACACACAAGGGAAACAAGTGGAAATAGTGAAATTTGGAAATGCTGGGGGAAAAGAGCGTTGGCATGATTAAGAACAAACAACTGAAAGCATCTACTGTGAGTGTTTTTAAAAATCACTCTGCCTTGTTCTAAGTGGATTTGGCAGTGAATTATTTCCTGGGTAAGTATAGAGGGGAGGAGCTCTCTTATGAAACCAGTTAAGTACAGACCACATACTGTTACAGTCTTTGGAGCTAGGAGCAGCTGGCATCTGCTTTAGGAAACCAGCAGCCTGAACAAGGCACTTCCAGAAGAGAACAGCTCCTCTACCTTCGCTTGGAGGTGATCAGAGGAGGCACTGGTGGGCTGAGGAAGATTTGAGATTTCCTATCATACTTAGACAAATGGAACTAGAAGTAAATAAACCATTAAATGGCAGAGGAAAGTAATGGCCCCAAGAAGGCAAAAGGAAACCCCTTGACTCTTCTAGAACTGCAGACTTTTCCTAGAACTTGTCTGAGAAAATGCTTCAATATTTGGGACAGTGACTTGTCCAGTGAGCATTCATTGCCCTGATGGTATGGTAAACTAACGACTTTTTCATTTTTTTAGAGCATCATTTCAGCTAAATTTGCATTCTCATCTCAACAGACTCACTTGGCCGAAGGAAACCTAGATGGTGTGAGAAGAGAAAGAAGGTGGGAGAACGGTTCAGAAGGAGAAGGGAAGGAAGAAAGCTGGAACAGACATGGGGTAGTTTATTACAATATGACTCCCAGTATTGTCTAATGCCCCCACTTACTCCAAAATCTGGATTATAATGTTCTGAAGTCGGGAATGAGAGAAGTCAAGTTGTTCCACATGAAATCAGGTATAATAGTAATTCTCAACTTTTTTGTTCACACATGCCACTGAGAATATGATGATAAGGGTAGACTCTATATCCAGAAAAAAATGTACCTATTACACACAAAATCCTCTTTTATAAGACCAACAAGTTGTAATACTCAAGATAGAATCCAGTTACTCACAACACACACATATAATACATAATCCTGTTTACTTGACCATTGTGGACTCTTTCTTGCATCTGACCTAGTTTCATTCTACAGTTTATCTTTCTCCATTTTTTTGTCCTTTTAACTTAAGAAAAGATCATTATAGATCTCCTTGTATAACTTTTTCAAATATGCTTGCAAAAGGCTATGAAATTTTGTCATGATCATTCTTGCTTTAAGTTGAAATTTCTCTAATCTTTCCTTACAGATTGTTCCTTACAAAGCGTGCTTTCAATATCTAGTTTCAAGGTCTAGTTCTCCCTTCTGCATTAGTTACTCAGCTATATAATTACATTTTCTGAGCCTCCCTTGCAGCTATGTATGCCCATGGGACTAAGCTTTAAGCCAATGATATGTAAGCACTGTGCTATGTGGATTTCTGAAAAAATCTCCCTTCTACTCCTCCACCCTACCATCTAGAATGAAGACACAATAGCTGGAGATAAATAGACATCCCGGGCCATGAGCTTGAGGGGTGATGGATAAGACTGGTTTGTGGACTCCCTTATCAGAAGATAAATTTCATGAGAACAGGGACCTTGTTTTTCTTGGTCAAAGCAACCTAAACCTGAACCTAAAAAGTGTGGCTTATAGTAAGAGCTCGGGAGCGTGCATGCTATCTCTTCAGTTGTATCCCACTCTGTGGGACCATATGGACTGTAGCCTGCCAGGCTCCTCTGTCCATGGGATTCTCCAGGCAAGAATACTGGAGCGGGTTGTCATGCCCTCCTCCACGGGATCTTCCTGACCCAGGGATTGAACCTGCATCTCCTGCATTGGCAGGCAGGTTTTCACCTCTAGCGCCACCTGGGAAGCCCAAGAGTTCAGATGCTGTGCTTAATTGCTCAGAAATGCCTGACTCTGCCACTCCATAGACTATAGCTTGCCAGGCTCTTCTGTCCATAAGGATTCTCCAGGCAAGAATACTGGAATGGGTTCTTTGCCCCACCCCAGGGATCAAGCCTAGGTCTCCCACATTGCAGGCAGATTCTTTACCTTCTGAGTCATCAGGGTATTGAACAGCCATTACATGAATAAGTTGAATTAATGAATGCGTTTACTCCAGATCCATGTAAAACAGGGAATGTTCATACATCAGTTGGCATATGCAAATATCAGGTTCTATCACAGAATCAGACTCTAGCTTAATTCAAACGTCATTACTGCTCTGCTTCCCTTTTCTCTCCCAGATTTGCCACAGTCGTAACAGGATAAGGTTTTTTCTCACTGCCCTCCAATGTTCTTCTAAAACAAAATATTTTCAAATCTATTAATACTTTCATAATGGTGCTTCTGAATATTTTTTCTGCTTAGCAAGTTTAAAATTCTTTAATTTTCAAGGTCATGCCTATCTATTTTTGTATGTGCCTGATGTTAAATGCAGGCAGTGTTTTGAAACTTAATCTTAGGCATTGTCCCAAGTCTAGAAGAATCATCCAAAATGGTAGCTAATGACATTCCTAGGACTTCAGACAGTATTATTATTGTCATGGAATGTAGTCACTAGGTCCTAAGGATTTAACGAGAAGTTGTTCACTGAAACTGAACTTCCTTGAATCCTTTCCCATTCTACCATGGTTTCCCACATTTCAATATATTGCCTGTTTTTGTATCCAAACCTTACTTATATCTTTTAAACAATTAAATATTAATCATCTTTGCTTCCTTGATTTTTGAGATGACCTTTCCATCCTGGTATCCTTTTAACAAAGGAGAATACTCCCTCTGGGTTTTTTTCCTTTCCTTTTGGTCTTATGTGTGATGAAAGGGTTTGTAAAAGTTCACATTTTTGGCAATTACATGTAATTCCTTAATTTTTAAAAAGCTCTCCCCCCTTGAAAGTTGTTGCTATTTCTTTTTACTATTTGGAGGAACAAATGTTCCCATCATTCACTTTTGTGACATACCTGTTTTATACCCTAGCTCCTTGGTTTTTTGCTCAAATTTATTTTCAACTTTTCTGATTTTGAGGGAAGCTATCATTTTCTTTTTATTAGGTATATCAAGCTTTGCTAATGTTTAAACTTCTTTACACATCATCCTCACTTTCCTGGAGTAGCTTTCCAAACAGAAGCCTATTATAACAGAGAAAAATAGAGGTCATCAGATGAGCTCTTCTTAAACATCTTCTCTATCAGAAATGTCTCTATTCTGACAGACCCAGAACAGGCATCTGTCACCCAGGTCCTGTTTCCTTCAACAGGCATCTGTCACCCAGGTCCTGTTTCCTTCCTTGCTTTTCTCTCAATCCAAAGCTAATCTATGTCTGCCCTGGAGGACATCCACTTCTGCCTTCTTGAGGCCCTTGCTCTGTCAATTTTCCCATCTCCTCTAACCTCAAACTTCTTTTTTCTCCATCGGCTCATACCCATTAACATATAAATATACTCACATTTTTTTTCCATCTTAAAAAATTATTAACTGCACATTTCCTTCTAATGACTGGCACATCTCTCTTCTCAGTCAAATGTTTGGGAAGAAAATCCTTGTCTCCACTTTATCACCTCCTATTTCTTTCTTTTACTCACTGCTTGCCTTCCAGTTTGCACCCATCCTCAGTTACCCATGTACCACGGTCAGTGGTATTTGTAACTTTCCTGCCCTCTGGACAACACTGGACTCTGTTTAGGGAATTACAAATTAGAGCTTCTACTGGCCAGGTACTGTGCTAGGTGCTCTGTTCCAGAAAAGAGCAGATGTGATTTCTACCCTCATGGAACTCAGCTGATCAGCCATTTCTGATTAATACACAGGTCCCTTGGTTTCCACTTCTCCCTTTGGCAGGTTTACTTGAACGCCATTTAAATTTCCCTATTTGTGAAGTTCCCTCTCTCCCTCCCTCCCTTCCTTTCCTTATTATACATGTCTTCTCGAGGCAATTACTTCTACACCCATGGCTTCAACTACTTTGTACGTACTCCAATGACAATTTTAATATTGTTCTCATTTAACAGTTTTAGTTTACATAGGACATGTCATTTACTAAAACCATAGATTCCAATTTGCTCCATGAAAAATATTATAGTCTTAACTGTCAACACAGCGTTAGGGGATTTCCCCAACTACATTTTAGAATTGATTTAGCATGTGTTATTTTCAAAAACATAAGATGGGATATCACAAAATGGACTTGGCCTACAGAAGTTTACATCTAACTTTCAACTGGAGAGCTCTAATTCCATGCTCTCATTAACAGAGCCCCAAATGATCTTCCTCCCCAAACCTCTTCCTCTTTCTGCACTATCTAGGAAAAAGTCACTGTGCTCTCCCTAGTTCCCTAAGTCAGAACCCTAGCAGCCATTTTTGCCTCTCTTTTCCCCCTCTTGCTCCGTATCTAGTCACCAAATGACCTCAAATCCTTTCCCACCACACCAGTCTCTGCCACTGCCTTCAGTTTAAACTCTCACTCCGCTCTTAGATGAATATAAAGTCTCTTCATTGCTCTTGTTTCTTCCATCAATCCTCCTTATTGTCCAGAGTGACCTCGCTAGAAACCACCTGATTGTGACTCCTTAACGTCACAACATTCAAAGGCTTTCATGTTTCTGGGGGAAAAAAAATCAAGCTCTTTACCCCAGAACCTACTTTGCGGTTAGACAGATCTAGGTTTGAATTTCAGGTTCAAGTACTTGGCAGCAGTGTGAGTGACCTCAGACAACTGGACTTTCTAAGCCTTTGTTTTCTCATGTGCCTGACGGAGCTCATCGAGGGCAGGGCTATTGCAGGAACACAGGGCCTAGAAAGTAGGAGGGAATAACCAATGTTGAACGAAGGGAAAGAATTTTAAAATCCACTTCAAAAAATTGTTCTCCCTTAGAGAAAATCCTATGCCACTTCCAATCAAATTTGACTTCTACCTTTATTTTCTGATAATCACAATAAGGTGCCTTTGCGGATCCAAACAATCGGAGACCAAATCCTGGCCATACCCCTGAGCAATCATGTGACCTTGGGAACCTGTCTTTACCATCACCTTCATTAAATCAAAACCGTGGTACTTCACTTTGCGACTCCTCAGTTTTGTATGAGAAAATCGTGCTTTATGCTTTATGTGACCGGTGAAAGTAGGGAAACCTGGAGACTCGTGCCGTGGAAGAGAGAAACAGCGAGAAAATCGAGTTGCTGAATCCCAGCGTTTCAGAGTTGGGAGGGAGGCGTTCGGCCCCTAATTTACCGAGGAGGAAGCGGAGGGGTGACGTGTCCTCGAGTCTCATTCAAGACACGGACACAGCTCTTTACTGAGGACCCGGGGGATTGCTATGGTTAAACTGAAGGCGGAAACTAACACTCTTTTGAAGTCAATTTGAGAGAAGCATTTAGTTACAAAAAGCTGTCAACAATTCGGGTGTAACTAAGTTCGTTGAGGAATGCATCAAATGAGTCAGCTGTCAGACCCGGTGAAACCGAGTTGCTTAACGGAACTGACTCTTTACTAACAAGCCTTCTATAGAGTCCACTGACTCTCTAGCTTCGATTCACAAACTCCCGCAATGCTTCCCGAAGGACACGGAAAGCTCCGAGTGCCGCACGAGGAATGGAAACAGGAGTCCGGGGCGCGCCACTTGAGGGGCGGGGCAGTCGCAGGGTGGGGGCGGGGCATTGTGAGTCACGTGCCTGCTCTCTGAGGCGGGCGCGGGGAGGAACCTCTGTGTGTGATTGGTCCGTCGTAACCAGGAGACCGAAGGACGCGTTCCGGTTGGCAAGGGCCAGCCTGGCGAGCGGCTTTCAGTCGGGAGGCTGCGGCGGAAGGAGGAGGAGCTCCGACCGCGCTCTCTCCCGGCAGTGGCTGAGCCTCTCAGCGCTTGTCGGGTCCCCACCCCTTTTTAAATAAGCCGGGCTGGTCGCCGCCTTCACAGACTAGTTGAGTCCGGGGAGGCGGCGGCGGCGAGACATCGGGGGTGCGGCCGGGCCCGGAGCCCTGCCCCGGGCCCGGCGGCGTGGCGGACAGGAGAGAGGCAGGCGAGGCCGCGTCTACATGTGCGGCGCAGCCCCGGCATAGCCCGGGTCTGCCGGTGCCCGCCGCACCATTGTTGGGGGAGGGGGCGGTCTCTGAGCTTGGCGGAGTCCGGGGCCGAGCGGAGGCGCCCCATGGGGAACACGTTGACTTGTTGCGTGTCCCCCAATGCCAGCCCCAAGTTGGGCCGGCGCGCGGGGTCGGCGGAGCCAGACTCCGAGTCTGAGGTCTACGAGGCGGTGGCCGTAGCACCGGCGCCGGCTGCCGTGGAACCCACCGAGTTGGATTTCCGAGCGGGTGAAGGCCACCACCTGCAGCACATCAGCGACCGGGAGATGCCCGAAGGTAAGGAAGCGGCCGGCGCGCCTCGCCCCTCGCGGGGCCGGCCCCGTCTGCTCTCGGGCTTACCTCTGGCCTCCGCCGACCCCCAGGTCCCCCGGGAGGAAGCCGCCGCCTAGGGCTCCTTCCTGCCTGGAGTTGGCTCTCTCGGGGCTGGGCACCAAGGACGGAGGCTGGCCCTGCCTGGCGTCCCCACCCCTTATTCTTTCTCCGTCGCGTCCGGCCAGTCTTTCTCCCTCTTCTCTACCCGAACGCCCAATTCTTCCCCATTCCCTTTTCGCAACCCGACCCAAGACCCTCAAGTCTGTGGCTCCTGTTCGTGATTCTATTTAACATCTCGTGGGACTTTGTAAAGACTTTCTGATGTATTCTCTCTTTTCTCAATGAAAACTTAAATCCTCCCAACTCCGGCGATATCCATCCCATCTTCCTATCCTTACCTATTCAGATGGTACCTAAGAGAAGGAACGAGGTAAGGATCTAGATACACTTCCACTCGTTAGGATAGTTGATACTCGGGACAATTAAGACAGATTTTAGGGTTTGTTATTTAAAATCAAAACTGCTATCGACAGAGTTAGTGTGGCGTTAAGTAATATTCTGTCTAGAGTTGTCCTGATTGAAGCGACCTTATTCTAACTATAATCTGAAAACGATAAGAAAGAAAAAGGTTAGAGGGGGTCTTAAAATAACTGAACGGTGTGAAACGTTACTGCAACGGCTGCAGGGAAGAGTTTTGTTGTTGTTGTTGTTGTTTTTACCCAAAGACGATCCCACGGAGCTCTGATTAAGATTCCCACTTTGACACAAAAATGCCTTCAGCTCCCCAGCTTTAACCAACTTCACTTGCATGTTGCCTCTTCTAAGGGAGGATTGGGGGTGGTTCCTGAGACTGTTGGTCAAAAGTTTCAAAGGAGAAAAAAGAAATTCAGACTGTAATTTGTAATACAAAGATTTGGCAGTTAAGATGGCAGATCCTGCAGGAAAGTTGTCTCCATGGCTACCTCTCCTTCCAACCCCCTCCTGCCAGTGGAATCCTATTCAACTTTTATAACGTTCAGGGAAGATTCTGAAGACGAAGTGGCTGGGGGTGGGGGTGGGTTGTCATGGAGAAGAGGAGAGAGAGGAGAGGAAATGTTTGATTTTTTTTTTTCCTCTAGAATTTTGAAACTGGACGGCTCTAGGTTTTAAAAAAAAAAGATTCTGGATAACACTGTGGCTCATTAATCAAGACTGTGTTCTTTAAAGTAGAAAACATTGTGCCGTGAAGATGTTAAAGCCCCACTGGCCCACTTGTTTCATTTAAATGCCAGAGAGTATTTCTTTATTTCATAGAGGAAATGTCTTATAGCTCTTCTATTTAAATTTTATTTGGGTTTACTTAATTTCTTTCAAAGTTAGAATAGGTAAGCCTGTGAACTCACCCATATGATGGACATGGCTTTGTAAGTGGAAAGTACTCCCTTTTCAGAATAGTGAGATGCTGTGAAAGAACAAATTATGTAAATTAATTGTAGCTTTAAAAACAAAGCTTGTGCATACCTTCGAAAACTGCTCAGCTTGTTGCTATAAGGTAAGCCTCTAAGTGATTTTAAAAAACAGTAGTCGGCTAGTGTAGGGAGACTAAAGTTGGACTTCTGTATGATTCTTTTACGATTTACAACGTATTTTCGGGTGTATTTGACCTGACCCTTCCATCTATAAATAAGGCCTGTGAATATTCTCCCTGTGATGCCAATGAAGAAGCCAAGACTTAGAGCTCTGAAATAACTGTGTAACATAGCTACTGAACAGAAGAGACAGACTTGAGAGTGGTAGATACACCAAATTCAGTTATTGGGTGCTTAAAAAAAAGTTTGGAATGCAATTTTTGTTTTATAATTTATCCATAAGATAGGCCTAACTCAACTTCAGTTTGGTTATTTCCATTTGAGTTTATTGTTCACAACTCAGAAGCAACACATACCTCTCCATTCTGTGTCTGTACATTTCTTACAATGGATAGGAATAAAAGAAGTCTTGAAATAGCCTCAATTTACCAGTCAGGTAAACATGTTGGTATATTTTAAAGAGTTTGTTCTGCTGACTCGAATTGAAGCCGAGAATGCCCTGGACAGAGGGACATTAGGAGAAACCGGTAAGCGGGCAGGTAAGGTACGAAGCATTTAGTGAGGGGGAGTGCTGAGTCGGGAACTAGAAAAAGAGAGTTCATGAGCACAGAATTTACCTTTTTATGTTTGACATGATTGTTAAAATTTTACTTAATTTTGTCTCTCTTTTTTGGCATTCAATAAAGTGATGAGAGAAACCTCAATTTCAGCATTTGCCTATTATTAAGTTTCCGTAGATACGAGGTCAGTACACGAATGTAAAGTGCAAGCACATTGGAAGTTTGCTCTTAATGTTTTTATTTCAGACAATTTTATATCAGTTTCCCTGGAAACTGAGAAATACCTGCATTGATATAAAACATTTTGGCTTTTCAAAACCAAACATAAATGATGCTGTGTGTTTTTCTTCAGAAACCTTTGAGAAGAACATGATTTCTTCAAGCTGTTTCAGTTAACTCCTAAGAACCTAGTATAAATATCAGATAGACTCAAAAGAATTTTGTTGCTATCTTGCCTTTAACAGTGTATCTAATGTAACTGATGTTAGTGTCAATAATAGAAAATAAGATGCTAAGGTCCTATTATCTGATTTTATTATTATGCATCAGCTTTTCAAACAGCCTTTATATTCTCCTCTTAGGAACTTTGCTCATTCTCTGGTGCAAGCTGCTCTCTCAAGCGATTCCTTCCTTCCATCCTCCAAGGAGTGGGTAGGGAAGGAATTGACAACGTAATGGGGGAAAACCTCTGAGCAACAGGTTTTTCCTCCTTTGAGTAGCTATTATAAACACTTTTTTTTTTTTACTTTTTTGATAACAGTAAACATTTGAGGTAAAAGATTTGCAAAATACTAAAGAGTCATTCACTCATACTCAGAATATCCAGAATTTTCATTAATATTTTGGTGTTGGTTCTTCCTGAACCTTTTGTATATGAATAAACAGAATGTTGTGTTTATTGTATGAGATTGCTCTTTGTGTGCCACGTTGTGACTTTCTCTTGTAAAGTGAAGACGGGAAGCTCCTGGAACCGCGCTGACACCTGAAGCGTGCCCCAGGATGTATTTCCACAAAGCTGCATGTAGCTGTGCAGTCTGCTTTTTACCACCTGTTTAATGGTTGGAGCATCATTCATTTACCCACCCTTTATGGTTGTCTTTTATAATGTCATCATATTGCTTTAATCTGGGCACAGACATAAAAAGTGATGTATTGTACTTCCCTGTAGAATTCTGGTCTTGTGGCTTTGTCTTACGACTTAATTAAATTCATAGGGTGAGTCATTTTGTAGTTAAGGTATTTTAACATTAAATGTTCTTTCCCCAAATTGAAGTTACCATTGATTTTTCACTGAACAGTAGATTTCCTCTCTTAGGTTTTTGTGGGTCTGGGTAACCTGTCGGCGTCTTTGAGTCTGAGTAACTAAACTACTGCTCGAAGAGATCTGGAATTAATGCTGGTCTTGGGTGACAGACACATCAAAGGACAGCATTAGAAGAAATCTTAGATGATGAAGGAAAATTGGGAGAAGCATAAATGATTTGGGGTACACTGAAATGGATGATTATTGGGCACGATTTAGGGGCAGGACAAACAGAGGTTATACTGACAAAACCCAAACCATAACTCTGGTCTTTACTTCCTAGAGGTACCTGGGGCCTGTTGACACAGGAATAATGTCAAGTAGCGAGACACTGAGAAGAAAGAAAATGATGGTCATGGACTGGGGAGGGGGCAGTGTTACTGGGGGTGGTCTCCTTAAGTGACAGTGAGCATCCTAGGAGTGAGGGGGAGCCGTGTGAGGTCCTCAGAAGGAAATATGCTCGCTGTAGGCAGAGGACAGAAAGAGGGTGGCTGCAGCTGAGTGAAAGAATGCCAGGAGGAATATCAGGGGGTTAAGGCCTTGTGTCTAGTAGACCTTGACAAGAAAAAATACGGATTTTAGTCTAATTGTAATGGGAAACCATTGAAAGGTTATATGCAAGGGAATGGTGATAATTCTTAAAGAAGGGGAAGGCGACGTGGGGAGAGGGGAGGGAGATCAGACGAGCTACTCTAACATGGGCAGGGGTAGAATGAAGCAGGGAGACAAGCTAGGAGGCTGGTGTAGTCACTCAGCTGAGAGCCAACAGTGGTTTGAACAAAAAAGCAACATTAAGAAGGGCCTAAAATAGGCTGACTTGAAGAAACTGAGTGAATCTAAAAGTAGGCTAACAACAATATGAATGGGATAAGTCACAGAAAAAGAAATGCAGATGGCTTTTAAGCATATCCTCACACATAAGAGAAATGAAAATACAACTACTGTAGCTTGTGTTGGGAGAAAATTCAGAAACTTGGTACTGCATTCTTTGGTGATACTGAAGAAAGTTCCATTCATATATTGCTGGTAAAAATGGGAAATTGGTCAACCCTTGAAGGGGAAGTTTGCACAGTCTCACTTAATCCAGAGATCCTACTAAAGGAATTTATTCTGAAGGTATAGGCTGCATATGTTGCATTATCTTCAGTAGCAAAATACTGGAAATAATTCAGATGTCCAGTAAGGGACTGGTAAACTAGCACATCCAGACACTGAAGAATTAGGGAGCTGTGAAGGAGCTCTCTCCACTGTTAATGACTTCATCTGCAGGGGATGTTAACCTGAAAAAAAATGGGGAGAAAATATACACTAATCTCCATGACAGAAGCAGGAGAAATGATATGTATTTGCTTATTAAAGAAGAAAAAGGAAGAACACTAGGAGAAATGCTTGCCCTTGGGTACTCTTATCCTCTTTCCTTTAGTGGGTGGCCTGACTCAATGACATGAGTTTGCACAAACAGAATCGTGTAGGACTGGGAAGCCTGGCGTGCTGCAGTCCATGGAGTTGCAAAGTCAGACACAACTTAGTGACTGAACAACAACAAAGCACTATCTACTTAAGATGTTATTTGGCTGAGGGTGGTAAGTGGACATCAGTTTTCCTATGAAATGCTAAATGTTCACTTTTGGCTTTTGAGTTAATTTGTGAAAGCTGTGATGTGTCATTTATTATGCTTTATATAGTATATCCCCTCATGGATTGCAGCCTTGTCATGGTGAAGGGGCTTGTGTAACTCTGTGAAGCTATAGTGTATGGATTGCTCTTGAATTTCATTTGATTCTTATCGTGTTCTGAGTTAGGCAGTGTAGGGATTCTTCTCTGAGGTATAGAATTGTCCAAGGTTTTACTCATTTTTAAAACCTTGATAGATCAGGACTGTAAATTCCATGTACATGACATATAGGGATAAAATTTATTGATGTCATTTTGTGCTCTGCTTTGAAATACTACCTTTTTTCTCGCCCCTTGTAGAAAAATTGTTTATTTTTAGGGTATTAAAGTAATAAAACTTGAAGAGTTAAAACAGTAACATTGTATGATGTGAAATGAAATCACCATAGCTTGCAACCCAGAAAGGTTCTTAAAAGTCCAAGAAGCCCGAGCTAAGTACTCTTTGGAAATAGATAAAGCCAGGTATACTTACTTGTATATCATCTCTTGGTCATTATCATTACAGCATTTGATTGAGGATTAAGGTAAGGCAGGACTGAGAACCAAGTTAAAGGCAAGTTGAGAAGCAGTTTGGAAGCCAGGTTGGTCAGAAACTGGGGAAGCAGGTCAGTTGAGGGGGTTGCAGGAGCATGCTGTGTGCCCTCTGGTGAGACAGCCCAGGTCAGCATCTGCTGGCAAGAACCGCTTGGCTAGGGTGTAAAGTGTGGACTCAGATGAAATCACCGGCTGACTGTAAGACATGAAATGTATTATTAGCCGTAAAACTAATATACTGTACTACTAGGGGTGATAGGGCAGTTCAGTAAATGGAGTAAACCTTTAAGTAAACTGGAGCCCAGAAGTTGGCCCAGAAAACGCTGACAGTCCTGTTTAATTGCAATATATGAAGTGAAGAAGAACTAAAGAGCCTCTTGATGAAGGTGAAAGAGGAGAGTGAAAAAGTTGGCTTAAAGCTCAACATTCAGAAAACTAAGATCACGGCATCTGGGCCCATCACTTCATGGCAAATAGATGTGGAAACAGTGGCTGACTTTATTTTTCTGGGCTCCAAAATCACTGCGGATGGTGATTGCAGCCATGAAATTAAAAGACGCTTGCTCCTTAGAAGAAAAGTTATGACCAACCTAGACAGCATACTAAAAAGCAGAGATATTACTTTGCCAACAAAGGTCCATCTAGTCAAGGCCATGGTTTTTCAGTGGTCATGTATGGATGTGAGAGTTGGACTATACAGAAAGCTGAGCGCCAAAGAATTGATGCTTTTGAACTGTGGTGTTGGAGAAGACTCCTGAGAGTCCCTTGAACTGCAAGGAGATCCAACCAGTCCATTCTAAAGGAGATGAGTCCTGGGTGTTCATTGGAAGGACTGATGTTGAAGGTGAAACTCCAATACTCTGGCCACCTGATGCAGAGAGCTGACTCATTTGAAAAGACCCTGATGCTGGGAAAGATTGAGGGCAGGCAGAGAAGGGGACGACAGAGGATGAGATGGTTGGATGGAATCACCGGCACAATGGACATGGGTTTGGGTGGACTCCGGGAGTTGGTGATGGACAGGGAGGCCTGGCATGCTGCGATTCATGGGGTCGCAAAGAGTCGGACTCGACTGAACTGAACTGAACTGAAGTCAGTATGTTGGCATTAGTCTCCTCCTGTCAGATGATTTCTTGGTCACTACCCTCTCTCTGATATTTTGACAGGGAAAAATCATTTATTGACAGTTTGACAGCATAATTTTAACACTTTTAGGCTTCAGTAATGCATCTTGTTTGTCCTAAGTTGCCTTTATTTTCATATTTTTAACATCTGCAATTGAAATGGATCTCATGATTGATAGAATGTTAGGTTGGAGGAAAAGTAATGTTCAGTGACCTGGTATTTTACAGGTTTCCTCCTGGGAGTGTTTATATTAAGACCCGAACTTAAATTTTTTTAGTCATTCTTTTTCCACATAAGTCTATCATGCTGTCAAATAAGTTGCAATTTAAATTGGTAATATAAAAGTGATGGGTCTTAAAATATAACTTTAATGATAACCCCTAATCATAAGCTCAAGAATATTTCTCCTGGGTTAAAACATTCTTAAAGATTGCTAGAGAAGTAATTTTAGGAAGAATTCACATATAAAATGCATAGTAATTTCTCAAAATACCTCTAACATTACTGTGTGTGCTTGTGGGAGAGGGGATGAGGGGAAGTGTGGGTGGTAATGCTTTGCTTCAGAGTTGACAGTCTTACCTTTGTGACAGTGAAGAGTACGGTAGATTTTTTTCATCGTCTCCTTAGACTCTTGGTGAAACAGTTAATGGAGTGTGCAGAAATATTGTGTGTATGTATGAGTTTACTGTCTAATGGCTTACCTGTCAAGTCTATTATAAAATAGTGATGTAGTTTTCACTGGCAAAAAGTGCACGTTGTATAGAAAATTGTTATATAGGCTGTAAACAGAAGATTAATATTTTCTGAAAACCTCATGCAAATTGACAGCAGTAAGGCCCTGGTATGTTTAGTATGTATGAATGATAGGCAGCTCACCAAAGTGGAAATGATGTTGATAATTATGGGAAAGTAGTAAAATCTGTGTAATCGAAAGAAATACAGATTAGATCTACAGTGCTGTTCCTTATTTATATTAGTAGGACTTCCCCCCACCCCCCGCCTCTTAACTGTACAGAGCAGGGGTTGGAACTAAAACTGTCATGATTGGTAATATTATACATTAATGTGACCCCACCTTCTTCAGGAAGCAGTTTAGCACTGTACCTTGAGCCATGAAAATGATCTAACCTTTTGGCTTAGACATCCCACTTTTGAAGATCTTTGCTAAGGCGATAAAACCATTATTTATTTAAAAAGCTGTATAACAATAGATGAAAAGTTTCCTCATCAAAGAATAGAACGTTGTAAGTACCTAAACCCCAGCAATAGGGGATTGGCTAAGTCCAGCACAGGAATAACGCTTGATGGGCTGTTGTGTATTCATTAAACAGTAAATATGCAACAGTCAGATGTAGAAGGGTTGTTAGTAACAAGAAGACATAAATTATACACTAATTAGAGCTTTTTCTAATGTATAAGGTAAACAACTAAAAGTAAGGGTTGTAAGTCTGTGGGTTAATTTTTAAATAGGGTCATTTTGGCTCATGCAAATTTTTGTTCATGACATTTGTTAAAGGAATGAGCAAGTGACTTTTACCTTTCCCCACCTTCATTGTGATCATCAGTACTGCTGGTTAACCAGGTCTGTTTCAGTTGCAAGTTTGAGAAAATGTCTCAGAATAGCTTAAATTAAAAAATATATATATTGACTTTTATATAACTGGAGTTGAATGAGTAAATTAAGCAGTACTTGACCCAGGAGTTCAATGACCTCACAGCCTATCTCAGTTCTGCTGTCCTCTATTGATCTCTCCTGAAAAGCCTTTCCCCTCATGATGGCAAGAGGAGGGTCCAGCAGCCCCAGACTAGCTAAGGGTCCTAGGGCACCGCTCTGCCTTCTTCTGCTTCTTGGGAAGTTCCAGGAAAGCTGTGATCTATCAGTCAGTTCTGGGTCATGTGCCCACCCTTGAAACCTCTAGGGTAGGGTAGGGGGAGTGCCAGCTCTTTTCTGATCACTTGGGCAAGTTTACTGTTTTCCTGCATGTTGTCATTTCTTTTATCCCAGCCTTCTTGCTTTCTGTATATAGATCCGTAGTAGCACATCATAGCATACCTGTAACACACCCTGGTTTGGCGGGGGGTGGGGGTGGGGGGGGCAGGAGGTGTGTGTGTGTGTGTGTGTGTGTGTGTTAAAGCTTGCTTCTCTTTGATCCCGACACTTATTTTTCCTGGACTTCCATTGACTCTTGTTAAATTTTACCATTCCATATGGCTACTTTGCAAGCATTTCTGCTTATTTTTTAGATTCCAGTGTAGTCTGTTTACTTTCTGGTACAGGTAAGTAGTCATGAATCCTTTCAGAAGCCTTAGGGCGAAAGTCTGTGCCTGTCAACTTTGTGTATAGCTGAAATAATGTATTTTCCCAGTGTCCCACTTTTCAAATATGTAGGGGGGAAAAAACTTTAAAATAATTTTATGGGTCTTTTACATAAAACTGTTGAGTAGAATATTTTCTCCAAAAACAGCTTAATAAACTCCAAATGCAGTGAAGGAATTTTCACGAAGAACAAAGCAGTCGGTTTAGCTATGTAAATTTCTAGTGCTGGCAGTAACAATTAAATTCTCATTAAACCAGGAAGTCCCAAATTACTGTTCATGCAAAATTCTTTCTTTGGGGAAGAAAAGGATTCTAGGTAGATAACATTTGTGAAATGCTGGGTCAGACAGAATTCACTATGGGACTGGTTAGTTTTTATTTATTTATTTTTTCATTTATTTTTATTAGTTGGAGGCTAATTTATTAGTTGGAGACTACAATATTGTAGTAGTTTTTGCCGTACGGGATGGGGAACACATGGTTAGTTTTTTTTGTTTTTTTTTCCCTTCTTTTTTTTGTGTGTGTGTGTTTTTTTTTTTTTTTTTTAATTAGTTGGAGGCTAATTACTTCACAATATTTCAGTGGGTTTTGTCATACATTGATATGAATCAGCCATAGATTTACACGTATTCCCCATCCCGATCCCCCCTCCCACCTCCCTCTCCACCCGATTCCTCTAGGTCTTCCCGGTGCACCAGGCCCGAGCACTTGTCTCATGCATCCCACCTGGGCTGGTGATCTGTTTCACCATAGATAGTATACATGCTGTTCTTTTGAAATATCCCACCCTCACATTCTCCCACAGAGTTCAAAAGTCTGTTCTGTATTTCTGTGTCTCTTTTTCTGTTTTGCATATAGGGTTATTGTTACCATCTTTCTAAATTCCATATATATGTGTTAGTATGCTGTAATGTTCTTTATCTTTCTGGCTTACTTCACTCTGTATAAGGGGCTCCAGTTTCATCCATCTCATTAGGACTGATTCAAATGAATTCTTTTTAACGGCTGAGTAATATTCCATGGTGTATATGTACCACAGCTTCCTTATCCATTCATCTGCTGATGGGCATCTAGGTTGCTTCCATGTCCTGGCTATTATAAACAGTGCTGCGATGAACATTGGGGTGCACGTGTCTCTTTCAGATCTGGTTTCCTCAGTGTGTATGCCCAGAAGTGGGATTGCTGGGTCATATGGCAGTTCTATTTCCAGTTTTTTAAGAAATCTCCACACTGTTTTCCATAGCGGCTGTACTAGTTTGCATTCCCAGCAACAGTGTAAGAGGCTTCCCTTTTCTCCACACCCTCTCCAGCAGTTATTGCTTGTAGACTTTTGGATAGCAGCCATCCTGACTGGCGTGTAATGGTACCTCATTGTGGTTTTGATTTGCATTTCTCTAATAATGAGTGATGTTGAGCATCTTTTCATATGTTTGTTTCTCCAAAGAAGACATGGTTAGTTTTTAATATATCAATGTATATATTCTTTTGATTCTCAGCGATAATGTGTAAATCACGTTGACCACCAAAGTCCCCTTTAAAAATAGGCCAATTATTATGTGATTTGGGAAATACTGCCTTAACTGTTGCTCTTTAAAAATCTTGGTCCAGTTTCTTAAAAGATTGTTTAATTGGTTTGAGGTGAACTTCACTAAGTAACTGCCCATAGGGCTTTTACGTTTGTTTTAAACAACAACCTTACTGTCCAGCATGGCAGCTTGTGCTTGCTTGATATTTCTGCCTAAATAGAAGACTGTCCCACCTTGGTGCAAGGTGAACTGCCAGCAGACCCACCTTTTTTATGTAGGTATGGGCAAAATTTTTTTCAAGCAGCCCTTTGATGTGCTCCAGGAAGTACTCTTACTGAAGCCCTCTATTAATCATGCAGCATGAAAGGAAGAAGTGAGAGTTTAGCTTTGGAAATAGAGGGCAAAGTTAAAACTCACTATCCTGGAAGTGTTCCTATGGATCAGAACATTGAACTCTTATGTAATCCTCTTAAATCTGCCATGATGAATAGCCCCTAGATAAACGGCAGCCAACTAAATGAGTTCGTTTGTTGAGTGTAGTTGGAATTAGCCATTGAATTGTCTGAAGAACGTTTGCCAAAAGCAGCTCATTTGGTTATAGCATATTTGATTGATTGAGCTGGTATCTGATAGTAATTGACTACAGCATAACTTGCTTCTTGAGACTTCCTGAAATGTGCTAGTAATACCAGCTTAAAGAGAGGTGACTGAATTTTTAATCAATACGTAGGAGGGGAATCACATACATGATTCGCCTAAAAGTGGCATAGATTAGGTGCAAGTTAAAAAAAAAAAAAAAGCCTAAGACATAGCCCTGGTTTTATTCCACATATATGGAGACTTTCTACAATTTTTCTGTTTCCCAATAGAATTTTTGTCTTGTTGCCTTTACTACAGTTTCCTTCTTGTCATTACTAAACGCTCTTCTTAAGACTATTAAACTTGATTAAAATCAGCGTGTAGCTGTTTTAAAAGTCATGTCTTTTTCTACTCAACTAAATTGTCACACCTTTTTCTCTTTTTCCTGTGCAGACTTAGTTTTGGAATCAAACCCTTCTGACCACCCAAGGGCAAGCACAATTTTCCTGAGCAAATCTCAAACGGACGGTAAGACAGTGTTTTCCCCCCGTGAGAAAAAGATTGAAAACTGTTTTTGTTTTGTGTATTATAGGAAGATACAGAAAAACACTTAGAATGGTTTAAATATTTTTTTTTTCATATGTGATAATACTTTAATATGTGATGTTTTATTTTAATATGTGATGATACATTTTTCATTTAGGTGTCACTGTTTTAATGAGGAGAAACACTTAGACCATCTGTTTATACACTTTGCTATTTCTTTATCGACAGTCAGCTTGGCACATGATTTAGTTGTGGTCTGTTTTTCCATGCTGCTTTGTCCTTTTCCTTTCGCTCCAAGAGCACATGAGTTAAAGATGAATGATACGGTTTAGGTCACAGTTAGGTCTTCATAATCAGTTGTTATGTACGGGAGTCGAGGCTTGTGATTTCGGCACCATTTTGCACAGTGCTCAACCGGGTGAACCTCTCTCACATCCAGATTCATGTGAATTTTTAAGTTCTTTTAAAAGTTCTTTCATCCTGATGTAGTGCTGGGTCAGGGTAATCAGAGCAATGTGCCTGCCATATGGGATTTTCCAGAAGGTCATCCTCAGTGTGGGAAACCTTGTGTGAATTTCCAGTGTCCTGCTTGTTTTAAGATGAGAATCAGCAGTTTTTGCACTCCTGCTTGTCTTCCTTAATATATGTTAAATCCTAGTTTATTTGCTAAAAAGCCATATATGATCAGGTTTTTCGGTTGTTTATGAGAGCAGGAATACCAGAAGTGAACGTTCTATAATATTTGAAGTAATGCAGCACAGTAAAAAATAGAGGGTTCTTTTCCTCTTTTATTTTCATTAGATTACTGGTTTTTATCAAAGGGTCTGTCTCAGGAACAGCCAGACGGAAGAGGGCCAGGCATGGGGGCAGGGCCCAGAGTGTCCCACATGTTCTCCAACCTGGGAGCTCCTGGGGTTTCTAGTTTGCATGTTCTTAAAGTGTGTGTACTTTGCCTTGAGGCAATTATTTTTAGTTAGGATTACTGTATTTCTCAGTCTTTTCCAGACTCCTGAGCTGCTCACACTGTAGAGAGACGGTGGAGAGAGTAAAAGAAACACTCTCCCATGCCCCTGTCTCTCCTCAGTCTAAAGGAATTCGTGCTTGTGATGCCATGGGAAAGTGTATGGCCTGAGACCCTCTTTGAGCTTATATTCTTCTGGCCTTTGTTGGAGCAAAACAGTTCTATGTGCTGTCGATGTATGTTCAGTGAGGTCAGCATGTATGTTAAAATTTATAGATTACTTTCCAGTGTGTAAAGAACCTGTATTTTTTAAGTTGGGTGTTTGAGTAGGTGACCAATAAGGGGTTCAGGATGCTTCCAGAGACACGGGTGCTTGACCAGAAACTGGAACTTGGAGTTGTCATCTGTTAATCCTGGTGACTGAAGTACATGTAGAACTAGAAAATACTACATACTGTGCAGCTGGTAAATTGTTTTATTCGCTAAATATCTCACCTGGCCTAATTTGCTTTGTCCTTTTCTTTTGTAAATGGAGAGTCTTTGATTTGTACCTAGTACAGAGTATCTGTTAGTATTAGTCAAATAGTAAAACTAAGTTTTTAGATATTATTTATAGGATTCATTTTGCTGGGTGGTTTAAATTATATATTTTGTTGGAAGTTATTTTAAAAACCAGAATGAAATTTTAACTCATTGTGTATATTGGTAATCCATCAGATAATTAGTGACTTATTTTTCTATGGTAGTTTTATCAGAATTCATCAGTTAATTTTTTTTTATTCTTAGTGCGAGAAAAGAGGAAGAGCAACCATTTAAACCATGTAAGTAAATAGTTGAAAAGTTAAGAAATCAATAGTTTGATTAATTAAAAGCATGTCTGCCATGATTCCTAAAAAGTATGATGGATCCAATACTGTTAGCATTAACCTCTTATTTATAAAATTTCTGAATCTCTAGTTCCTAATTATCAAGTATATTCAGAAAGGTTTTTGACTTAGTAGTACCCTTTTCTTTTTTTAAGGGTCCTGACATTTAAGTTAAATTTCAATAATATGGTTATAGCATGAAGATCTACCTTAAATTCTTTTGCCTTAAATTTTTTATCTTAGTTTTTAACCAAAGTAATAAAAGTGTAATAGGTAATTTAACTTTTAGCGCCGTCCATTGACCTCTTGGCACAAGAGGTGAAAGCGTAACTTCCTCGTCCACCGGGATTTTATTTCCCTCCTTCTGGTCCCTTTACATGCATCAGTTTTTGTTAAATCGGAATCACTGTTTACTTTATTATGACTAAGCAAGTATTGTTCATTGCTGAGCCATATAGTTCTCTGTGCCACCTCCTTAGACACCTTTCATTCTTTTACTTCAATATTAATGAAATCTGAGCACTTCTACACTTCTCAGGATAATCCAGTTCTGCTTTTTCTAGCAAACATGATCTCACACAGCCCAACATAGTTGAGTAGCTCCCTGGCCAGTCTCCCTGTTTTCACATTCTTCATTTTTTTTCTGTGGAATTAATTTCCTGACTATATTCACTTGCCTGTTTTCTAACAGCTATTTTTTCCCCCAAATGTTGTAACATTTGTCACATGCCTGTCAAAAATATTTAGCATCCACAAAACCACATCTGTTCCATTTCTTCTTGGAGACACTCTTCGCCAACCTTTTGTCTTCCTACCCCCTACATACTAATGATTCCTGGACTGGCTCTGTGCCTGTTTTCCTGGGATATCTGTGTGAAGTCACCTGGGATCTCACATCACTGCTCTCTCGTGTTGGATCCCCTATGTCCTAGATTCGGTTTCCCTCTGTCTTGTTTTACTGGAGCACATTTTCCTGGAAAAAGGCACATGAGCAAAAATTTTATAAAGACCTAGCCTCTGTGAAACTCCTTCTATTTGATACAGTGTAGAATTCTAGGTCGAAACTAATTTTTGCAGTTTTAGAGACATTTCCCTCTTGTCTTCTCATTTACAGTGTTGCTCTTAAATCTGTTGAATTTGATACATTGTATATTACCAAGTTAGTCTTTTCTCCATTCCTTCCTCCTGTGGAACCTTGTAGTACCCTCTGTCTTTGTGGGGTTTTGAAATTTCATAACATGGTTTGGTATAGACCTTGTCACGCTATTGGGGCATTTAAACATGCAGAACATCTTTTCTTCTAGTGAATTTTTTTGTGTGCTGCTTTGGTATTTTCTATTTTTTTCTTTTGGATTCCTGTTAGATGTTGAAAATTTTAGAGCAATATTTCTGCACAGATTTTTTCCCTTTCTGTTTCCCATTTTGTCTTCTTGTCCTACTTCATGGAGGTTTCCTTGACTCTGCTCTAATCCTTCTATTGAATATATTGTTTTGTCTACCTTATTTTTTAGAGTTCTCTTCCATCCTTTCATTCTTTTTTTCACTGATGCAATTTCTCATCTTTCTGTAGATGTTGAAGATTTTTTTTTAAGTTTTTATTTGCTCCTGGATTTTTATCATTCCCATCAGTTCCTTCTCCCTGCTTTGATCTGTGACTTCTTGGAGGTTTCCCTCAAACATGTGATGGTCCCTTGCTGTATGTTAAGATGTAACTGGAAGCACCACTTTGCTAACTGATAGACCTCACTGCACGGATTTAGCGACCACGTCTCTGAATTTTGAACCTGCCTTGGGTTCTGTAAGCCAGATTGGTTTTGTTGTTCCTGGCCCAGTCACTCTGTAGTTCCAAGGGTGTGCTTCCTCTGTTATGCCATGTCAGTTACTACTCCTTTATCTCATTTTTTCATCTTTCAAACATCAAAAATCATCTGCAGTTTATCCTGTCTTGGGTATAGGTTTTTTAAAAAAATACTTTTAATTCTAATGAGATGATATCTCTGAAAGAAGGTGGGAAAAGAAGTAGATTTGTGGTTGGTCCACTCAAAGTTGGATTTATACTTTGAATGTAAATTCTGAGTTTAAAAGTTTTGATTCAGTATAGTTAAAGATACTGATTCAGACAATGCTTTCTATTATACCTACAATTAGAATACTGTACATTTCTACTAGGGCCTTGATAAGAATCCTGTCCAAACTACTTATCCTGCCACATTGTCCATTAATGTGCAGTAATGTGGATGGAGTGGTTTACACTCAGGCACTTCTTGTTATTGTTGCTAAGTCAGACATGACTCTTCTGCAACCCCAGGGACTGTATTCCACCAGGCTCCCCTGTTCATGGACTTTTCCAGGCAAGAATACTGGAGTGGGTTGCTATTTCCTTCTTCAGGGGATCTTCCTGATTGAGGGATCAAACCTGCGTCTCCTGCATTGGCAGGTGGATTCTTCACCCACTGAGCCACCAGGGAAGCCCCAGGCTAATGCATAGAATATTACAAAATTTTAAGTTAAAGTCTTAATAATTATTAATAAACACATCTAAAGCTTATGGAAAGGGGAAGAAAAAAGTGAATTTCAGCTTAATTTTTTTGATGGGTTAAACTCAGAGGCAGTAGGCAGGATGGGAAGATTCACTTGGGTGGAGGCAGAATTTCAAAAGGTGCTTGACTTTTAATGATAAGTTTTGGGGGGGATTGTTACTTATTAGTCTTCCAGTATGGTGATTTTCTAGTCTTTGCCATTAAACCTGAAGTCTACTAAGTAAGCCTTTTCCCTTCTTGTAAAGATTGTAGAAGTCCATCTGTTCTGTCCTTAGCTCTGAATGGAGGTAGATACTCTTCTTCATTGAACATTAAACTATTAGTGAGTGGGTTCTGCTGTTTGATTTTTGTATTTGCATTTTATATCATTAATCTTTGTCAGTGTAGTTTATTGAGGTTTTGAGCCAGTGATGATAAGGCTTTAATCATAAAGGACAGTTACCTTAAATTTTAAAGTGAGATGAGGGGAAAGTAACCTGTTGGCAGCTAATACATCCAGGCTTTGCTCAGGGGCTTTAATTCTGCCATCCTTTAGTGAATAATAGATGCCAGAAGTTTGAATCGCTTCAGGAGTAGGCCTGGAGAAGTGTTCACTATTTCTTTGGTAGGATCTAGCCAGTAGTCTGTAGGTTACTGATAGACTAAATGAGCACCCATAGTCTGTAGGGCTACGTCTGATTAAACTTCTTAAACGTTTCAGCACTAATATTTCCAAAGATAAACAGATATAATTCATAATAAAGAAAAAGTTTTAATAGAGAAAAACGGGATAAATGTTACCCAAAGCCAGAGCTCTACAAACTAGTCTATGTTTTGGTGCATTTTCTTACTATTTTTATTCCCCTCATAGATAGATTTTATAGTCAGAACTGACTTTTACTGTGTGTAATGTGTCATACTCTTAATATGACCTTTTAAAAGATAACTTCATTTAGAATATAACTATTTGAATGAACAGTTTTCATGCTGTGTCTCTTTTGAGATTCTAAAATTACACATTAACCAGATGGCTTAAGGAATATATGAGTTTCAGTTGAAATCATTTCTAGCTTGAAGGAGAAATTCTTCCAAATAGTGGTACTTTTCAGGTATGTTATGTGTAGAACTTTTTGTTAATAAGGAGTAAGTGGCCGTGCCATAAAACACCTGAAACAAGCAAAACGGTGGCTTATACACCCATTTGGATAGTTCTTATTATTGGCTACTGGCAATGTTTATTTAAATGCTCTGTATTTTAAAAAAACATTGACTAGATTTTCTCCTTGTTTCACCTTTGATGCGTTTGTGGAGGACACGGATAGAGTGTGACAGCGTGGTGAAAACTACTTTATTTTAATAGAGGGAAGGAAGGCTCATCTGAATTAGTAAACAAAAACCAAGAAAACCAAGTGTTAAAACTGTTTGTGTTCTGTGGTATTAAAGAATGCTATTACTCAGAGCTACTGACAGTGACTGGGATTTATTTGATTATTGGCCTTTACTTAAAGGAAGAGAATTGTCCTCACATAGTTCAGGCTGTTTTAGTATTTGACTATGGCTGTGTTTTGGGCTCTTCACAAATAAATGGATACTTCTAAAATGTTTTAAAGATAGCTCATTCTCTAGAGGGTCTGACAAAGCTCTTTGTCACCTACCCAGCACCACTGCAGATAGTTTGAATGTGTATCATTAGCATGATTTACCTTCCAGTTGTAATCGATCTTAAATAATTGGTCAAATGCTTCTTGATTCCTAATTTGTCCCAGATTCTGTTCTCAGCAGCTGGAGGAGGAGCAGTAAGAATCTGTCACCTGGAGGAGCTTGTTTGCTTACTTAGGAGGGGGATACCAGGCAAGCAGTTGAGACCATGTAACAGGTGGTGAAACAGAGGTGTAAGTGTGCAGAAAGGTAGAAGTTTGGTGGTGTGGCTGCTGGCTGAGGTTTGCTGGAGGTCGATGGGGTCAAGCTTGCTGGGACAAGGAGGAGGAAGAAGCCACTGCAGGCAGAGAGCAGCATGTGCAAGGCAGCAGAGTGCCATGATGAGTGGCAGATAACATGTAGAGTAGAATTAATAAAACTGTGAGATGAGTGGAAAGTATTCTCTGAGGCTCTCCCTTGTGTAATATAATGGCAGTCTTACTTAACCGTGAAATTCTCAGAGCTGCTTTGTCTGTTTCTTGGCTGTGAGAGAATCTTAAAGCTATACCCTTTCATCCTCCAGATAAGGAAACTGAGGCTCAAAGAGATTTATGGCCTTCAGGTCACTAGTGATAGAGCAGCCCTGGCATGCCCAGCCTCTGATTCAAAAACGCTTGTTTCCTCACACTGTCTCCCAAACTAATACATTTATGATTGGCGTTCATTGACTGCAATGAAGTGCTCTCACATCGATATTATATAAAGCATTGCATTTTATTGTAGTAAATGAATAGAAATAGAAATCTCCGCTGCATTTCATTGCTTAAGGAAGAAACACTGAAGTCTTACTAAAAGCTTTCTCATTACTATAAAGGCAATTTATAATAGGTGCTTTCCAGGTTCATTTGTGGGTCCTTTTTCAAGAGCAGCAGTTTATACCACATTTCTCAGATCTTGCCTGTGGAAGTGAGAGTACAGAGGTTTCCCATGGAGCTGCACGTGATGCCACACTCAGCAGTTCATGGAGTATAAGGAAAATCTTAATGCTTTATCGTTTGACATTTTAACCAAGGAAAAAACACACTTTTATAGGTTTAACTTACTGTGACATTTTCTTCTATCTCCCTTCCCCTTCAGGTATCTCCAAGGAAGCTTACTAAAAAGTATAGCTCATGCCCAACCATATTTCCAGATGACAGCACAGTCAGCGAGCCTAATCTTAGAACCACAATAAAATGGTGAGTAC